>NC_081860.1:15928913-16231551 GCF_963259705.1 Myotis daubentonii | reverse complement strand
ATGGATTGGCTGCCTCCTGCACGCCCCACACTGGGGATTGAGCCCGCAATCCAGGCATGTGCCCTTGGCTGGAATTGAACCGGGGGCCCTTCAGTCTGCAGGTCAATGCTCTATCCACTGAGCCAAACCAGCTAGGGCTGTTGTCCTTGCTTTTAAAAAAAATTGTGTGGGTTTTTTTTAATTGATTTCAGAGAGGAAGAGAGAGAGAAACATCCATGATGAGAGAGAATCATGGATCAGCTGCCTCCTGTATGCCCCCTACTGGGGATCAAGCCCACCACCGGGGGCATGTGCCCTGACAGGGAATCTAACCGTGACCTCCTGGTTCCTAGGTTGGCGCTCAACCACTGAGCCACACCGGCCGGGCTGTTGTCCTTGCTTTGAAGAGCTTTATCAAAATGGTGTCATTTGGGCACTTTTTCAGAACTTGCTTGTTATTTATTTATTTTTAAGTTGTTTTCTTTCTTCTTTTTTTTTTCTCTTACCATTGTGTTTCAAAGATCTCCTCCTGCTATGTATGTGTGGTTGTAGTTTGCTCAGTTTTGCTGCTGAATAGCGTTGCCTTCTGGGAATAGGATACAATGGATTGTGTTTCCACTAATACTCGTCGATCATCAGTCCTGCGGTGCCTCATCGTTTCCCTTCTTATAGATGACATTTGAGGGTGGGAGGGGTCGGGTCCACTTAGAATGATTTCACATAAAGCTGCTTTCAGGCAAACAGTCGGTAACAAATGAAAATGAGGCGCCAGGTGCCTGCTGCCAAAGCAAGGAAATAAACAGAAAAACCCCACAGCACGGATGGGTGGGGAGAGTCCTGTGGGAACAGCACGTTGCGATGCATTGTCCGTGGGGTGGTGAAGCAGGGACCCCACTCCCTGTCTTGCTGCGTGATTTCATTTCCGAGGTTGAAAAACTTAAGTTCGACTTCGGTAGGTAGAGTGTAATCACTGGGGGTGAAAAAAATCGCCTCCTTTGTCCATCTGATCGAGTTAAAGCTGAAAGACAAACTCCATTTTGAGTCTTTCCCTCCCGTAAACATTAAGCTATATAATGAGTGTCTAACTTCACTGTCTACAATAGCTTCATCTTCCTGATTTCCTAGTCCTTTAGGAAAACATAGATATTAAAAAATATATACACAAAGGGAAAGGTATTTTGGTTAAACAAACAACACCCCCTCCCATGGAAATAACTAAGCATTTCTCCTTATTAATGTATCTTATGTCCTTCAGGACCACTGAATGGGAGTTTTTATTACTAATACTAAAAATACATTGTGTAGCCTTTAAAGATTTTTATATCAGCATCAGTCTTTTAAAAGTCAGCTCTGAACTTCTGCCTGAATTTACAAGGACGTGCTTAAAAATCCTCAGCACCAAATGTAGCGAGAATATAATAATATCGATTTTCCTTTTCATTTAAGTGCCGGATGGCTCGGTACGCATCCAGACCAGCCACACTCACGCGGGGGGTGGGGGGGGAGCCCTCTGAAGAAATATGTAAAAATCAGTCGGCTCGAGTGTTAATCATTCCCACGTAGTCCCCCCCACTTTTTTTAAAAAAATGATCCATGCTAAAAATGCAAGTTTCTTTTTTAAAGATTCCAATAGACTTGTTTCTTTGTGAATGTCCAGATCATCGAAAACTGGAACATTTTATTGGGGGGGAAAAAATTAAGCTGAATTTCAGTCGAGCCAAAACAATCCCATATGCATAACTCTCTTAAGAAAAAGAAGGGGAAAAAAAAGATGGACTATTCCTTCTATACAACTGACTCACTGCCTTGAGCTAAACATTTCCAAGGAGAAAAGTGGTCTAGAGGGTAAAGATTAGGGGTGGGGTGGGGGTGGGGGGGTAGGTTTCCATGAGGATAGCTTTTGACTCGTGTTCAGGTCTTAATTTTTAAAAAAATATTCACAAACGATGGATGGATCATGGAGCTCGGAACTCTTTTGCTCTCATCCCAGAGTGGGAAAGAGAAACCGACCTTTTTCTTGAGAACAGAGGAGCCCCTGACCAGGCAGCCTGGCTGCTTAGGAGACAAACCCTTCTCCAGCCAGAGCTTCGGGACCCTGATTAGCCGCCGCCTTTTTATTTATTATTGACAATCCAGGAGCCTGAGCCCTGAAACCCGATCACATGGAGGCGACGCGGGCTCCTCTCACTTTTTTTTTTTTTTTTTAAGTCCACGTCTTCGGAACTCCCTTCCTCCAGCCATGGCGAGGCCGGCCCCCCTTTAAGGATCCGGTCGGGCGGTCTCCGCCGCCTTTATTCGTTAGGTGGCAGCCCTCGGGCGCTCTGGCTATGGGGAACCCTCTCCTTTTGGGGACGTTCTAGGAAACCCCAGAGGAGACCTGGGCCGGGTGCTGGTGCCTGGTCACTCACACAGCCCAGGAGGCGAGAGGGAGGTGCCCGCAGGGCCTAGGGCAGGTGCGGGAGGGTTTCCGCCGTGACCACCGATCACGCGCCTGTGCGGCGCGTTCCAAGGTCCCCACTCCAACCAGGAGACGGGTCCCCGGCCGAGGACCCCCCCCACCTCTGCCTTTGGGGGCCCCTAGGACACACACCCCCTAGCCTCGGGGCCACTGCAGCCAGCCCCGTGCACGCGCTTCGGCCGCTCCCCGCAGCCGTCCACGTGGTGGAGCGCCGAGGCGCGCGAGAAGCATTCGGGGAGGGAGGGCCGCGGGTCCTCGAGGCCCCGCCAGCGCGACCCAGCCTGCCGGGCCCCTAGCCCGGGCCCCCACATTTCCTCTCGGGGAGGGAGGCGACACTCCGAGGGCCAGCCTGCCAGGGCGCCCGCTGCGCCCCCTAGCGGTCGGCGCAGGGACGCGCCCTGGGCGCGCGGGGCCGCCTGTCTGAGTCCCCCCCACCTCCTTCCCCAGCTGCGGGCCGTCTCCCCTCGCATCCCCAGGCCGAGCCCCACGGGCCGCGCCCTTCCCCCGTCAGCTCCCCGCGAGCCCCGCAACTCTGGGCTTGCAAGTCTCGACGCCGCGGCCGCCGCAGCCTTGCGGGGAAGTGCCCGCCTTGGGGGTCCCCTTTCTCCCAGGTGCGCCCCTCCCGCCGCGGCCGGGCTTCCCAGCAGGGCTGCGAAAAAACGCCGCCTGCACGCACGGCCTTATTTATTTTGCAACAGCTGCAAGAAACAATGAAGCTTTTCAAGAACGACGCAAACGCGCCTTCCAACCGCGCCGTTGTTTTTCAATGAACCTCTCGGGCCCCGCACTCCCCGCCCACCCCGCTCCCTCCCCTCCGCCTCTCCCCTCCGCCTCTCCCCGCTCGGCCCCCTCCGCCCAGCCCGGACTGGCGCCGGGGACATTGTTTTTGGAGTCTTGCGGGAGGGGAGGGCGCGTGCAGAGTGGCCGGCGCAGTGCGGGTGGGGGCGCGAGCGGGGAGGGGGCGCGCGCGCCAGCGAGCGAGCGCTGGAGCCGGCGTGTGGGTGCGCGCGGGCGGGGGGCGGGGGCGGTGCCTGGCCGCCTTGCACCTCGCGCTCCGGCTCCGCTCCGCACGTCCCGGGATCCAGGGCTCCGGGTCTTGGCGCGCGCCGGGCTGGGCCGGGCCCTGGGCGCTGGCGGCTGCGGCGCTGGCGGCTCCCGGGGGCGCGCGGGAGCGGGTGCGCGGACCCAGGCGCGAGCGCGCCAGCCCCCAGTGTGTGGCAGCGGCGGCGGCGGCGGCAGCAGCGCGGCGAGGCTGAGGCTCTTGTTTACCAGCATTAACTCCGCTCGGCGGAGGAAAAAAAAAAAAGAGGGGGAAAAACCTGCGGACACGCGAGCGCACCGGGCGAGCTCGAGAGAGGCGGGCGAGCCAGGGGGACGCAGCCCGTGCGTCTGCCCCCGGCGCGCCCGTGCGGGTGCCTGCAGACCCTCGGCCCCGCTCCCCGGGCCCTCCACGCCCCTCCCGCGCCGGGGGAGCTCCACGGCGCGCCGCGCGCCTCGGCTTTGACCTTCAGCTGAGCCGGAGCCCCCACGCGCGGGGCCGGCGGCGGCGGCAGGCGGGGGCCGACGCGGGGCGGGCGCGGGAGCGCTGAGCGCGGCGCGGGCGGCCCGCCGCTTTGTGTGCGCCCTGGATTTGGGCAGGAGCTCGCGGCGGCGGCGCTGAGGGAGGCGGCGGCGGCGAGCCCGCAGGACCAGCCGGAGCGGAGCCGCTCATTCATTTCTGACTCCGCATCTCGGCCTCGCCCGCGCCCGGCACTTCGGGCAAAGCTTGCGAACTGCAGCGCGCCCTCCCGCCGCCCCCTGGGGTCGGGGTCGGGTTTGTGTAGCCGTAGCCGGGACGGATTTGGGCTTTGCCCCCTCTCGGTGCAGTTGCCCCCCCCTCCTCCTGCCTCTCTCTCTGCTTTGAAAATGGAGGCCTTGGCCGCCGAGCTCCCGCCCCGGTGCGCCCCGGGTTCCCCAGTGCGCCCAGCCCTCGGCCGCCGCTGAGCGTCCCCCGCGCCGCCCGCCCCGTCGCTCCGCCTCGGGAGACCTGTTTCCGTCGCCCTCGCCTTTGGAAAAGGGGGCGAAGACTGCGCTGGTGACTTTCCCTCGCCCTCCCCACCCCTTTTTTTATTGCTGAGAGAGGAGAGTTTGGCCCTAAGCCGCAGGGATGAAGTCGCCCCTCGGAGGAGGGTCCCTGGCCTCGCTGTGGGCGCTCCTGCTTCTGGCCGCCGCGCTCGCCTTCTGGCCGACGAGCGGAGAAAGTAAGTATCTGCCCGCCGCCCGCAGCCGCCGCGCGAACTTTTCCATCGACGGGCTGCGCCCTGTTGGCGAAATCCGAGGGGTCGTGGCTCTCGCCCCCCCTCCTTCCCTCCCCCCCCGCGCGGGAGCGGCGGGGTGGGGCGCAGAGGGGCTCGGCGCAGGGGCCCGGGCTGGTGACTGACGCCCCCGCGCGCCCTGGCTCAGCGCGTCCCCCCGCAAGAAGGGCCGTGGGGGCTTTCTCTACCCAAGTCCCGAGCGCCCCGCCCCGTGGGCAGCGCGCCCCCGAAGCGCTCAGTGCCCCGCGAGGCGCTGGGACGCGAGCGGGGAAGTTTGCGCCCGGCCGGACCCCGCCACCCGCACCTCGTCCCCCTCCGGGCGCGCGGAGAGGATCGGCGGCCGCCCGGGTCCCAGCGCGGCGCACGGACGGCGGGGACTGCGCTCCCGCGGGCGCGCCGAGCCCTGGCAGCGGGGAGCCCCCTGGCCCCGAGGGTGCAAGTTCTCCTCCTTGGCGAGTTGCCCGGCGGCGGGGAGGACCCGCGCCCCAGCACCCCTTCCCAGATATCTCAGCGCGGCCTCCTGTCGCGCGACGCGCCGGGTACCCCTCGGGCTCTTTAGCTTCTTGGCCTTGCCCGTCACTTTCACTCGATCCGCCAGGGGTGACCCGCCCCCGGCTTCCCTGGGCCGCGCGGTGTGGCTCGGAGGTGCGGGGAGCGGTCTTCGCCGAGTTCCGCATCCCGCCGTGCAGCCCCTGGGTTGGGGGGGGGGGCGAGGTGCGAAGGCGGAGGTGCCCCGCGTCAACTCCGCGCTTCTGGGGCGCGCGTCCCGCCCGAGTTCCGAGGGCTCTGGGACCTCCCACTTCTTGCCCATCCCGTGGACGCTCTCCTCCTCCGGGCCCGGCTGGAGAGCGGGTGGTTACACGGCACCCGAGTGCGCGAGTGGGTGTGTGGTCGGAGCCGACGTGCAATCCCACGGCGGTTTTGCGACGTGGGGGTGTCGCCGCCGCCACACACACACACACACACACACACACACACACACACACACACGGCCGCGCCGCGCGAGGACACCTCGATGCCCGGGGCTCCGGCCAGAGCGCGAGGCTCCGCGGAGGAGGAGGAGAGAGGAGCGTGTTTTGTTTTGCGAACGCGCAGCCCTGGCCTTGGCTTTGAGGCCAGAACTGTGTGGCGCTCTCCCCCCCCCCCCCCCCCCCCCGCGCACTTCCTTTGTACATAGTTAATAAGCAATATCGCTCTACACGCGCTATCGCTTGCAATCTGATAGCTTTTGTTTGGGTAGCGTCGGGTAGGGGTAGGGAAGAGCGGGGTGGGGGGAGGGAGCGAGGGGGGAAGAAGTTTCGCCCCCCCCCCCATGGGCTGCGGAGGGAGGCGAGGAGGGGGTCCCGTAATTCTCAGAGAATGACAAAAGTGGCTCGCTGGCTGCTACATTGTTGAAGGTAAGGTAACTTGATGGCGATTACAAAGTTTCAATGCAGGCGCAGACCGCGGCTGGGAGCGGCGAGGGCGTGCTGGTGAGCTAATGGTTGCCAAGGGTAGGTATGCAGGTGGTGCCAATTAAAAACCACCCCTGAGGAGCGCAGGGCAGACTCCGGAGGCATCGGGGCTGCCTGGTCGCGTCCAGGGCGCAGTTCAGTTCGCAAAGGCTGTTTGTCTAAACACACCCTCTCCTCAATGCCTGGTAAGCAGGGAGTCCCCCCTGACGGAGGGAGAGCAGGGTTTTTGGGGTTTTTTTTTTTTTTTTTTTTTTTTTTAGAGAATTAGCGTGTTGACTGCGTGGAGTTAAGACGCGCCTCGAGGCCCGCCAGACCTTGCCCAAATCCGAGCCCTCCTGTTCTTTTGTTTTCTCAACTTTCAGCTCATTGGATTGGGCGAGAGGCTTGGGGTTCCTGTCGGAGGCTCACCGACCCGCATTTTGGGGTGTGTGAGTGTGGGGAGGGGTAGGAGGCGGGGGGGGGGGGCTCCTAGCCTTTAAAAGCTACCTAAAAAGTTTGGAAAACACGCCGGAGACTGAATGCGTGGAACCGGCCTTTGAACCCCTGCGGTGCCTCTGGTTTGGTGATTTCACGAGAGTAACTTCTGAAATTCACAAAAGGAGGGGTGGCCTCGAATCTTCCCAGGAGTCCTCGAAGCAGGAGTGTGTCCGGCATTTTAAAATAGGATGTCCTGTTGCTTGGAGCGATTTTCATGAAAATACATTCTTTCTGGCAGGCGTTTTTTGTTCTTTTGTTTCCCTTATCTTTATTTTATTTTATTTTCTTGAGAAAACAGGCGGGAGGGGGTGTTTTCACGGGTGTTCCCAATCGCAGATAGCCAGAGCTTTTCTCCCAGAGGCGGTGGAAATGGTGGGCACCTGGAAACACGGAGAGAAGCCAGGAGGCACCAGAAATGCCTGATTTTGTTGAAGATCTAACCCAGGACCTGGCCCTCCCCGGGGTGGGCATGGATTCCATTTGGAGCCCAGAAGGTGCTAGGACACAACGCTGAGAGAATACCCAAGGGATCCCACCAGGGTCTGGCTGGGATTCTCTGGGCGGGCGAGGGCAGCCATGAAGATTGGGGGGGGGGTCCCCCATTGTGTTGGCCTACGTTGGCTCAGTGGTTCCTCTTGCCGCCAGCAATAGGATGAGCTTAAAAACAAAACAAAAAAACACAAAAACCCTCGAATGTAGACAATTTAGAAGTTTTGGAAGCAGAGAAAGTCGCCCAGGCGAGGTTTCCTATCCATAGACTATGAGGCTATGAACAGAGCGTCTCTGTAAGGTTTTGGAGGCCAGGCGTGGTGGCCAGATAAACGGATGGCTCTAAAAAAAAAAAATATTTAAAAAAACGTAGTGCGCTTTGAAACGTGCCGTGGCCATCTCGTGAGAAGGGATTCCGTCAGCTTTCGGCACCAGACACAGGCACGGCCGATGGTCAGGTATGTGACCCGGTGGCGAAAGGAGTTGGTGTTCTATTACCAGCAGAAGGAGTCTGGGGAGAGCCCACGTATAGCAAAGGCTAGTGTGTCGACGCCTCAGAGGGAAGTAGCCAAGGGCACGGTCATTTCTCTAGGTTGGATGTGCGGGGAGGATTCCGAGAGTCCAAACCTGAGGAAATACGCGCAGGTCGAGCGCGAGAACCCTAAACACGCAAAGCAAAAGAAGTCAGCCCCTCAGGACCACGTATCGTGTGGTCTGATTCCACGTATGCAAAGCCCAGAGCCAGCCAATCCATAGAGAGAGAGTAGAGGAGTTGGAAGGCTGAGAGGAAGGGGGGGGGAGATGAAGGGGAGGGGTCCCCAGTTTCTTTTGTGGGGGGGTGATGAAGAGATGAAAATGTGCTACAATTAGATCCTGGTGCCCCTCGCACAACTCTCTGAATTTATGAAAATGAGTGACTTTTATGGTATGTGACTTCTATTTCAACAAACCCGTTCTTTTTCTAAATTATTATTATTTTTAAAGACATAGGCGAAGGTGGGGCAGAAAGCCCTGTTCCATAGGCGTTAGATTGACATGATTAAGTGCATCTGGCCAACAGGTTGGTGTCCGGCTGCCCCTCTTTAATTTAAGGAGTTTTGCCATAATTGCAGTCATACCCCCAGCTGATCATTGAAGCTTGAAGCTAGTGGGTGATAGTCAAGTCGTCGGATGGCCTTTTTTTTTTTTTTTTTAAATCACATGCATTTTCCACACTGTGGCCATTTCATGAACAGAATCCGGGAGAGATGGACAGGCAGGGGAACAGAGTGTTGGTTATAGAGTTGAGATTCAAGATGGAGGGGCTGGACTGAGACACACACACACACACTCACACTCACACACTAGTGAGGTTTGTAGCAGGAAAATTCTTCACTGAGCCCGAAACAGTGTTGGGTCTTTCCAAGATGAGAGTTTAGAAGCTGAGTTCGGATGGCTTTTATTTTTTTATTTTTTTTATTTCCAGCTCCTTCCATATGTTTTCCAACACAGAACTTAATGGAGTGTTGTCAGCGAGTCAGGAATTTTCACTTTCTTTTCTGATATTCCATATGACCCACCCCGGATGGTAAAGACTAAATGAAGATGAGCTGTTCATTTGAATGTAGTGGAGTTGTTTTTCTGTTTGTTTTGTGTGTGTGTGGTTTTTTTTTTTTTTTTTTTTTTTTTTTTTTTTTATCCCTTTCTTATTTTATTTATTGCACAGCTTTAGCATCTGAGCTGGAAAAAGCATCTTTGTAACCTACAGTAGCTCTACAGGCATACTGTCCTTAAGAAAAAAAAATTTTTTCTTAAGGAGCAAAAGATTTGTACAATCCAACAAAGGCATGTGTGTGTGTGTGTGTGTGTGTGTGTGCGCGCGCGCGCCCTTCTCCAAATTTACCTTGGCCTTTTAATGGGAGGGGATGTAGCGGAGAATTGCTGTTTACGTTTGTTTTGGGTCTTTGTTTTGGCTGAGTTCACCCAAGAAGAATGTGTTTCCTCTCCTTACTGTTGCAAGAGCAGGGCAGTAAATGCAAATGAAATGGATCATTTTCACTTGTTGCCTTAAGAGCGGTGCCAGGGGGGGGACCGGGGGATGCCTTAGGGATGGCCTCTTCCTTCTCAATCCGGGTTTTCATTGGTTTTGTAAGAACCTACGGGTGAGAAGCAGCAGGGGGGGGACACAGCCAGCACCGAGTGGGCACCTGCTGTATGCAGTGTGCCGGGCCATGCCTGAGCCCACTGAAGCGACAGAGGGTTTTGCTTTTGCCCTCGGGGACATTTTACATACTCAGGCCTGAAACAGAGTTGCCTGCAAACAGGGTTACACGATACATTGTTTTCAAGGAGACTGCAAACAGCATTTTTTTTTTTTTTAAAGAGGCCCTTTTGGAACCTTGCTGTAGACTTAAGATAGTGACGTTAAACCCGTGGATCTTCTGAAGGCCTGTGCTGGGTGCACCCTCAGCCTCGGGGTGCAGTGTCACGCTGCACGCCATGACCTAAAGGAGACATTCGCCCGCCCGTCATGGTCCGCCACCCTGCCTTCTTGATAACGGGGGGGTTGTTTTG
Source organism: Myotis daubentonii (assembly GCF_963259705.1). Lineage (NCBI taxonomy): Eukaryota > Metazoa > Chordata > Mammalia > Chiroptera > Vespertilionidae > Myotis > Myotis daubentonii. Next base: position 16,221,847 of record NC_081860.1, on the reverse strand, counting down.
ACAGTTTTGATTTAAAATGCGCAGCGTCAGAGCTCCCCTTTGCCAACACGCCAGGAGTCAGCAGGTGTGTGCGCGCATGTCATGTGGCACGTTCTGAGCTGCAGGGGCCGTGGGACTTCGGTCACAACTTTTCTGCATTGGCCCTGGCCGTTGTGTGGCTCAGTGGTTAGAGCGTCACCCTCCCCACACCCGCCAAAGGTTTGTGGGTTCAAGTCCCTGTCAAGGGCGTGCCAGGGTTGCAGGGTCCATCCCAGCCCCAGTCCAGGCTCATGCGGGAGGCAGCCAGTTGAGGGGTCTGTCTCTGACATGGATGTTTCTCTTTCCTCTCCTCTCCCTCCCTCCCTCTCTCCTCCTCTCTCTCAATAAAAATCAATGGGGGAAATATCCTCAGGTGAGGATTCACCACCACCACAACAAAACCTTTTCCGCTTTTACACATCGCTTAATTAGCCTTCTGGAAATCAGGACACTTTTCTAATTTGAAGACTTTGTCTAATTCCCACTAATTTGCTGCTTTTAAAGGCGTGCAGGGGTAAAAATGAAATCGAGGAGGCAATTAGAGCTTGAAGCGTTTCTTAATCATAAAGCGCACCAGCTACGTTTCTCCGGGTTGTGATTTCCTTCGATTTGTTTTCAAAACTCAATTTAAAACAAAAAAATAAATAAATCAGCCCACGTTCACAGGGGAGGTATTTGTGCCCGCGGGCCAACTCCCTCCGACCTGCTCTCCGTCGCCAACTCCTGGCAGGTGCTTGCGGAGGCCAGGGGACGCGCGTCTCTCAATTTACTAAATACGTGCGTGCTAATTGCACATGCGCTCCGGGGCCAGTTTCTTGATTTCTCCGAGATGTTCTTCAGGCAGATCCAGGCAACCACGTGAATAATGACTCCAGCGCTCTGACCCTGCCTTCAAAATGGAGTTTGGCAACGAGAGGGAGTTTTCTAGTTACTGGTCAAAATAGGATTTGAGTGAAACTAACAAGGGGGAGCCTGGGCAGGGTGGCTCAGTGGTTGAGCGTCGACCTAGGAACCAGGAGGTCACGGTTCGATTCCCGGTCAGGGCACATGCCCCGGTTGCAGGCTCCATCCCCGGTAGGGGGTGTGCAGGAGGCAGCCGGTCCATGATTCTCTCTCATCATGGATGTTTCTTTCTCTCTCTCTCTCCCTCTCCCTTCCTCTCGGAAATCAATAAAAATATATTTAAAGCAAAAACACCAACCTGATTTTTTTTTCTGAGGGAGGGACACGTGTTTGGTACAAAAAGGGAAACAAGTGAGGCTGTTAGCGCACTAGATGCCTCCTCCCTCAACACTAGGGAGTTTCTTTTGTTTAATTGCTGTGGTCTTCCCTGACCCAACATGTTAACAATAGCGTTGATTTCAGACTTTTGAAGGTCATGTTGTTAACTGTTTTTACACCATCAGTTTTACTCCTATTGTAGCGGGCCAGGTACCAGTTTTGTAGAATTTCCTACTCTCCCCCCCCCCCCCGCCCCCCGGCCCCATATTCCAATTATACTTAGGGCTGAGGAAATCCACTAATTTCACAGTCTTAAGGGAATATTGATATTTCTAGACTTGAGATTAGAACTAGTTTGTTTTTTCTTTCTCCTCATCTTACTGGAATGAGCCCCCCTCCCCTCCTCCTTTTGTTAATCCTCCCCCGAGGATATTTGCCCATTGCTTTCTTAGAGTAGGAGGGAGAGGGAAAGACAGAAACATCCCCGCGAGAGAGACACATCGATGGGTTGCCTCGTGCACCACCCCAACCAGGGCCCGGACCACAGAGGAGCCCGCAACCGAGGTCCGTGCCCTTGACCGGAATCGAACCCGGGACCCTTCAGTCTGCAGGCCGACGCTCTATCCACTGAGCCAAACCGGCTAGGGCTGGACCGAGTTCTTAAGTTTTTAAAAAAATTCGTTCTCATACCATAAAATGCCTTACATATGTGTTTTTTTTTTAACCTTACGTAAGTTTTGAAGGCTCTGAGTCAAACCATAGGAATTATTTGCTGTGCTTATATAAAGCGCCAAAGAGACCAATGCCAAAGGCCTCCATTTTCTCCTCCTTCTTCCTGCCCCGGACTGGGAGGATATATTAGACGTGTAGGCTGCTATTCAGACTGTACCGGACACAGCAGAAAGCCATTTCTTTTACGATGCCTATGGCTGTGGTAACTTATTTTTTAAAATACATTTTTTATTTTATTTATATTAGGCGGCTCTTACTTTTTTAAAAGTATTTTTTTTTTATTGATTTCAGAGAGAGGAAGGGAGAAGGGAGAGAAAGATAGAAACATTAGTGATGAGAGAGAATCACTGATCTGCTGCCTCCTGCATGCCCCCTACTGGGGGTCGAGCCCACAACCCTGGCATGTGCCCTTAACCGGAATGGAACCCGGGACCCTTCAGTCCGCAGGCCGGCGCTCTATCCACTGAGCAACACCGGCTAGGCTGAAACTGTAATTTTAATAGAACCTACTTAAAAATTAAATGAGTGAATCTATACACCAAGTGTTGAGGATAGAGCCTGGCATATACTAAGCTCCTCTGACCTAAACTTGCTACTGTTTTTTTCTTAAAATATATATTTTTTATTGATTTCAGAGGGGAAGGGAGAGAGGGAGTGATAGAAACATCAATGATGGGAGGGAATCATGGATCGACTGCCTCCTGCACATCCCGTACTAGGGATCGAGCCCGCACCCCAGGCATGTACCCTGACCGGGAATCCAACCTGTGACCTCCTGGTTCATAGGTTGACGCTCAACCACTGAGCCACACCAGCCGCGCATTACTGCTCTTATGGATGCGACCAGCTCTTTGCATAGTGCCAGGAGGACAGGACACACGTGACGCTTGACGGCGCTGGCCATGTCAGTGTGATAGCCCAGCACGTAGTAGGTGCTCCATAAAGTACAACTTAATTTTCTTAAGGTTCCTAAACGAGATTGCATTTTGCTTGTGAAACATAGCTGTGTGATTTTACACCCCCGCCCCCCCCAGCAGTAAACAGTGACCAGCCCCAGGAGTTGGCCTTCCATTTGGGAGATCTGTTTATTATGCTTTGCCCCTCAATCCCTTCACGTGTCAATTTCTGCGGGGGCCTGAGAAATGTCCAGTGGACACCCTTTGCCCACGTCACCAACGCGGAGGCGCCACCTAGCGGCCAGCCGGGAAATGCAGCCTCTTGGGTGACCACAGTTCCCCAAGGATGAAGATAGCTGGTCCCCCCCCCCCCACCTCCATCCTACCCCCGACCCCGTAGACTTTGCTTTCTGGCTCCCCTGGGACCCGGTGCAGGAAGAGGCGCAAGCTGCAGGCTTCTGCAGCAACCACTGGATGTGGCCCGGGATTAAGGTTATCAGACGAGGGACTTAAGTTCTTGCTCAGCGATGTACACAGTTTTGGGGAGATGTTACGCTACGTGGTGTGCTTTTTACAACGTGGGATTTAAGATGTCGTTACGGGACTTGAATACGTGAGAAGTCCCACACTGTTTCTTCTGAGATGAGAGGTTTAAAGAAAAAAAACCACACACACAAAACAAACAAACCCCAAACACACACACACACACACACACACACACACACACACCCTCCTGATTCCTGTTGAGAAAAAGAAACGGAGGTATTTACTTCCCATTGCTCCGTCTAAACACGTGGGTACACGTTAATTACCATCCTCACAGGAGTCCCCTTGAGCAAGTCGACGTTGTTAGGGTGCTCGCCAGCGAGAAATCCGAATAGAGACCAGCAGACCTTCCCGGTGGGGCTCGCCTTGGCTGTTCGTGTGAGGGAGTTGTGTGTGTGTGTGTGTGTGTGTGTGTGTGTGTGGGTTTGTGTTTGGTTTCATACCTTTTCGGTATTTTCAGAACCCACTTTCTCACTTTCTTCGCTGAGGCTACACTTGGTGTTCAGGTGGCTCTTCAGGTTCACATTTAGAAAGTTTTATGTCTTTATCTGATATGTTTTTGTATTGATTTCAGAGAGGAAGGGAGAGGGAGAGAGAGAGAAACATCAATGATGAGAGAGAATCCTGGATCGGCCGCCTCCTGCACGCTCCACACGGGGGATCCAGCCCCCCCCCCAACCCCCAGGTTCTATTCAGGTCAAGGCCTTTGTCGCCCTCATTGAAGGAAAAGCCTGCCCCCCCCACCCCCGCAGGAAGTTCGCTTGTCTGGGACGGTGTGAAGAGGAGTCCTGGACATGGTTAACCCTCCGAAATTATCATTCAAAGCATCATGCTCCCCGGGAGACTTGGGGGGCGGGATATTTCTTACCGAAAACGTAAACACAATCATTTGAACTTGGCAGGTTCATTTCGAGCTCAGCTTGTAAAAGAGAGTCTTGTAAAAAAAACAACAACAAAAAACGGCCGTGTGCATGCGCAACGGGGTGGATGGGAACTCACCGGACAAGCCTGGACAGCGCCTGCCTTTCATCCGCCGGGGTCAGTGGGGTTCGCTCGTGCGCCGCTGCCTTTGAAGGCCCGTCCTCTCAGACACCTCCCGGCCTCCCCGTCTCAGGCGCCGGGAGGCACGTGGGAAAGGGAGCTCCAGACCTCAGTGTTCCCATCTGTAGTTTGGGATAACACCACCGTATCAGGGCCGATGTTAGAATTGGCAACAGTGTAACCAGGACCTGCAACAATGTATCGAGGGTTGGCAACAAGCACCTGAGGCACCCCCAGAACTGACAGGTAGGAAGCATGCGAGGAATGGATGCTTTTACCTATGTCCTCTCCACATGCCCCGGTGGCCCTGCTGGCCTCTCTCTCTCTGGGGGCGCAGGCCTCCCCCCAGCTCTGAGCATTGTCATCTGCAAGGCTAGACCTTCTCTCCCGTACAGGGAAGATTTGAACTCAGGAAGCCCGAGCTCACGTCAGCTGCCGTGGACCCTCACAGGCCGGTTCCCCACCTGAGGACAAGGGGGAGGTGAGCATTGGGATACAGGTCCTGCTTTTGGCTCCAAGGAGAGCATGTGAAAAGCAGGCAAGATTTTTAAAATATATGTATTTTTTATTGATTTCAGAGGGGGACAGGGAGAGAGAGAAGCATCCATGATGAGAGAGAATCACGGAGGATCGGCTGCCTCCTGCACGCCCCCTACTGGGGATGGAGCCTGTAACCCGGGCACGTGCCCTGAGCGGGACTCGAACCGTGACCTCCCGGTTCAGAGGTTGACGCTCAGCCACGGAGCCACACCCTGCCGGACCTGCTTAGGAAATGTTTTTGTGGGCGAGCCTCCCTCTCGGAAGATGCTGCTCTGAGTGGGGGGGGCGGGGTACAGGTTCTCAGAATCAGGACTCGGGCTTGGTCCCGCCAACTCACCAGGTGCTTCCAAGGGAGATGTGTTTTGACTCCAAACCACTTACTCATCCGCCGACGGAGTGAAACAGCTCGTAGGAAGTGACGGTACTTTTCTAAAAAAAAGAAAAAAAAAGGAAAACTCTTAGGAGGAGGAGTTCCTCTGGTTTAAATCTTCCTGGAGGCCAGTGAGCGCACGCAGAGATGCTCCTCATCCCTCGTCATCGGGAAGCGCACATCCAGGCCACAGGGAGGGGCCACTTCCCGCCCCTTCGGACGGCGGCCATCAGCACTGGACAGTCTCAGGTGTGGGAGGGAGGGGAGGAAGCGGGGGCCTCGTGCGTTGCTGATGGGGAAGTCCATGCAGTTCCTGTGCGGCCGTTCCTCAAAAAAAAAAAAAGGCTAAAATTGCTGCCGGATCCAGCAGTCTGCTTCGAGGACACACGCTCCTGAGGACGGAGCCCAGGTCCACGGCAGCGAAGAATGACTTGCAAACGCCGAATGGTGGGGGACACCACGTGTCCATCCGTGGGTGGACGGCCGAACAAAACGTGGTGCGGAACCGCGGAGTAGCACGCCGCCCGGAGACGCCAGGGGAGTGTGACGTGCTGTCGCCATGGGTGAACCTGGAGGACATGTGCCAAGTGAGATCAGCTGGTCTCTCTCCCTCTCACACACACAGACACACAGACACACACACACCGTCACACACAGACACACAGTTACACACAGGCACACACACACTCACACAGACACACACACAGACAGACACAGTCACACAGACACACACAGACACACTCACAGACACAGACACAGACACACTCACAGACACACACACTCAGACACACACGCACACACAGACACACTCAGACACAGGCACACACACACTCACACAGATACACAGACAGACACAGTCACACGCTCACACACAGACACACAGACACACACTGTCACACACAGACACACACGCACAGATACACACACAGACACACAGACACTCACAGACACACAGACGCACACAGACACACACTCAGACACACACACTCACACACAGACACACACTCTCATGCACAGACCGACACACAGAGACACAGACAGACACGCACAGACACACACACAGACTCACACACTCACACACAGATACACACACGTACTGTATGATTCTAGTTACATGAGCTTTGATCCTGGAGGCGTCGAATTCATAGAAGCAGAGAGTAGAATGGTGGCTGCCAGGGGCTGGCGCAGGGGACCATGGGGACTTGTTAATGGGGACAGTGAGTGAACTTAATGCCACTGAACTGGACACTGAGAAGTGGTGACAGTGGGCCCTGGCCGGTGTGGCTCCGTTCGTTGGTTGGGCGGTGTCCCGTGCACCGAAAGGCTGCCGGTTTGATTCCCGGTCACAGCACCTGCTTCAGTTGTGGGCTCCATCCCTGATAGGGGGCGCGCAGGAGGCAGCAGATCATCAATCCATGTTTCTCTTTCTCTCTCCCTCTCTCTTCCTATCGCTCTTTAAAAAAATAAATAAATAAAAATAAATAAATAGTTAAGCCGGCCTTTGTGGCTCAGTGGCTTGAGTGTCAACCTACAAACCAGGAGGTCACGGTTCGAGTCCCAGTCAGGGCACCTGCCCGGGTTGTGAGTTTGATCCCCAGTGTGGGGCGTGCAGGAGGCAGCCGGTCCATGATGCTCTCTCATCATTGATGTTTCTCTCTCTCTCTCTCTCTCTCTCCCTCCCTCCCTCCCTCTCTCTCTGAAATCAATTAAAAATATATATTTTTTAAAATGGCTACAATGGGAAATCTTCATGTGTGTTTATTTCACCACAGTGAAAAGACTAAACATTTCTTTTTTAAATTCTTTTATTTTTATTGATTTCAGAGAGGAAGAGTGAGGGAGAGAGAGATAGAAACATCCATGATGAGAGAGAATCATGGATCGGCTGCCTCCTGCACGCCCCCTACTGGGGGTTGAGCCCACAACCCAGGCATGTGCCCTGACTGGGAATCAAACACGGGACCCTTAAGTCCACAGGCCGATGCTCTATCCACTGAGCCACACCAGCCAGGGTGCAACTCCATTTTTGTTGTTGTTGTTGTTGGGGCCAGACTCCCTGATCCCAGAGGGAGCCTCGGAGGAGAGGGATTGGCCCCCGGGGGCGAGAGTGGTTTCAGGCAGGAGAGGAAACTGAGGCTCGAGAGCCCAGGAAGCCTGCTGCCTGTGCGTCTGCCTGCCTGTCTGTCCGTCTGCCTGTCTCAGGCCAGGTCAGCCCGTCCGCCCTTCCCGCCGCCACTCTCTGCGGCTGGTTCTTTGCAGGGAGGTTTCCGCCAGGAGTCGGGCCTCAGGCCTGGACCTGCTGGATTCCGACGGGGCTGGGAGGTAGCTGAGCCTGTCTGGCCCAGCGAGGCCGCCTCTCCGCCCCCCTCGGGGGAGCAGCCTTTGTGGGTCGGGGCCCCGGGCGAGGAGGCTGGCTGCCAACAGCTCACCTGGGTCTGGAAGAGGGACTGGCGTTTCCCCCGCGTCTCGGAAGCCAGCCGGGGACCAGGCCGGTCTCTCCCGGGGCAGGCAGCGCGGCCACGTGCCAAGAGGGAGGCGGGCCCGTGCCCGGGCGGCGATGCGCGCTCACAGGGCTGTAGGAACAGACAGCAGGCGCTTCTGCTCCCAGGTAGGAGGCTGGAAGGCCAAGGGCAAGCAAGGTCAAGGTGCTCCGGCTCAGTCAGGTGTGCAGATGGCCGTCCTCTGCGAGGAAGATCTGATCTCTCTCTTTTTTTGTTTTAAACATACAACTTTTTAATGACTTTTTAAAAAATATATATATATATATTTTATTGATTTTTTTACAGAGAGGAAGGGAGAGGGATAGAGAGTTAGAAACATCGATGAGAGAGAAACATCAATCAGCTGCCTCCTGCACACCCCCCACTGGGGATGTGCCCGCAACCAAGGTCCATGCCCTTGACCGGAATCGAACCTGGGACCCTTCAGTCCGCAGGCCGATGCTCTATCCACTGAGCCACACCGATCAGGGCTGATTTATTTTTTTTAATTATTGATTTTAGAGAGAGGAAGGGAGCAAGAGAGAAACATTGATGTGTGAGAAAACCATTCGTTGATCAGTTGCTTCCCGTATGTGCCCTGACCAGGGATCGAGCCCACAACCCGGGCATGTGCCCTGACCTCCTGGTTCATAGATTGACGCTCAACCACTGAGCCACACCGGCCAGGCTGCCGGAAGCCTAGTTTCTGGGTGAGCACACACCTATTGGATGGATGGAGGGAATTCAGTTTTGCAAGCCGGACGCCACCATCCCTGAGGCGGGGGACTTCGACCACTGGGCTAGACCTGCCTGTGCAGCTCCTCCCAGAATGCTTAGCGGGACTGACTTGGCAAACCCAGAAGGCTGGGAAGCCCAGTGGTCATTGCCGGGCAGCATTAAGCGTGTCCGAGTCACAGTTGCCCTGGTAAAGCTGACCCTGCTACGATGTTGCCTGGTCTCTGTTCCCGGCTGCGTTCTAAGCCGGGTAGGATTTACCGGTGAGTCACTCTCCGGGCGGTACAAGCGGTTATTGATCGAGCCTTCCCGTTAATCCCGTGAGCAGTTTAGACACGGATGAGCCCGTCTTAGGGTGTCTGCGACCCAGGATCCCCGCGTGCGGGCTGCTGACACCGCAAGGGGGCGTTGATCACACCTGAGCGCGGGGCACGTGGACGTGAAGGGGGTGCCTGCCGCCCGGGCGGGGCTTGCTCCCCGAGCTCCGCGTGTGGATGGTAGAAGTCATGGTCCTTTTATGGAAGGCCCGTTCGCCGCCACCTCCTTGTCTCGGGCAGCCTGCTGCCCTGCAGGCTCCACGGGCGGGGCCGCTGTCGATTCTTACCCACTGAGGGGTTCGGGGAGGTTAGGGTTAGGTATCGGGGCAGCGTGTCAGGCACAGCACACCAGCACGGACCCTGGAAACCTCCTCTTACTGTTTTTTTTGTTGGCCCTCACCTGGGGATATTTTTTTACTATTATTTAAATATTTTTACTGATTTCAGAGAGGAAGGAGAGGGAGAGAGAAACATCAATGATGAGAGAGAATCATGGATCAACTGCCTCCTGCACGCCCCCCACTGGGGATGGAGCCGGCAACCGGGGCCTGTGCCCTGACCGGGAGTCGAACCGTGACCTCCTGGTTCATAGGTTGGTGCTCAACCACGGAGCCACGCCAGCTGGGCAGGAGATATTTCTTCCATTGATTTTTGGAGACAATGGAAGGGAGGGAGGAGGAGGCAGAGAGAGAGAGAGAGAGCAAGAGGCAGAGAGAAACATTGATGAGGGAGACACATAGATTGGTTGCCTCCTGCCTGTGCCCCGACAGGTGTCTTGAAATGTGAAATGTTTAGGGTCCCAAGCCCATTGAGCATTCGTTCAACCTTGGGAAGGGCGGAGGAGGCTAAGCTTGAGGTGCGGGGGGGGGGCAGGCTCTGGGGCGCCGTGAGCTCTCTCAGCCCTTCTCAGCTGCATCTTGAAACAACACCCCATTGGCAAGGCAGGCCTGGGGCTGGGGCCACAGCGCGAGGGGCGTACTGACGGGTTCCTGTTCCCTGGCCTTTCTGTGTCTCACGTCTCAGCGCTCGTACGATTCAGAAAATAATGCGAAATGCCTGAGATTTCTGAAATTCCTGGCCGGGGAGACCTGGCTCCATGGAAGAGTCGGCCATTTCGGCTTCAGCCATTTTCCCAGCAACCAAGATTTGTAATGCCTGGAGCGTGTCTCTCTCTCTTTCTCTCTCCCTCCCTCTCTCCCTCTGCCTCCCTCCCTCCCTCTCCCCCTCCCTCCCTCCCTCTCTCTTTTTCTCCTTGAAAAGCAGCCATTGAAAGAAAAAAGAAATAGCAGAATCCCCATCTCGCGAGCCCCACTTCCTGTGGTCCTACTTGAGCTCTGGAAAATAGCTTTTTGCAAGTCAAGGCTCTTTACTTGGCCTCTTTCAAAGGCGTCCTTCCCATCTCTTTGTCTGGCCGGGCTGGGTGAAGGCGACGCGTTAAAAACGCGTTTTCATCAGCCCGGAAGCGCGCAGGCCTACATTTTAAGTCCCTTCCTAGTCCTGTGGTGTGCGTGGGACCATCGTCCGGGCCACCGCGGGTTAGCCGGACACTTTCAGCAGCGCCGGTGGTCTCCCTCCTCACGTTCAGGTGGATTTTTAAAGGATTTGCTCAGGTACAAGTGGTGCTTTGTGGATGCCAGGAAAGTGGGAACGGCGTGGCTCAGTGGTTGAGCGTCGACCTAGGAACCAGGAGGTCAGGGTTCGAGTCCCGCTCAGGGCACATGCCCGGGTTGTGGGCTCCATCCCCAGTAGGGGGCGTGCAGGAGGCAGCCGATCCATGATTCTCTCTCATCATGGATGTTTCTCTCTCTCCCTCTCCCTTCCTCTCGGAAATCAACCAATCAATAAAAAATACTGAGAGGCAGTGGAATGCACCTGTTGTGCCCACCTGGCCGGTACAGGTCCCCGGGATCATCCAGGAAGCCGCCCAGGCCACTCTGAGCGGCATCTCGGCCCCCCTGGCCTCCTGCACTGGCCACAGGCTTTGCTTTGCTCGCTCTCAGAAGGTGATGCCCGCCCCTCTAGCCCAGCGGTTCTCAACCTGTGGGTCGCGACCCCTTTGGGGGTCGAACAACCCTTTCACAGGGGTCGCCTAAGACCATCGGGAAACACATAGATAATTACGTATTGTTTTTGTGATGAATCACTATGCTTTCATGATGTTCAATTTGTAACAATGAAAATACGTCCTGCATATCCGATATTTACATGACGATTCATAACAGTGTCAAAATTACAGTGATGAAGTAGCCACGAAAATAATTTTATGGTTGGGTCACAACATGAGGAGCTGTATGAAAGGGTCGCGGCATGAGGAAGGTGGAGAACCACTGCTCTAGCCAGTTGTTAACGCCCTGGGGATGTGTGGACAGCCTCAGGAAGCCGCCGCATGAGGAAAAGGTTCCCGTTTGGGGGGAAAAAGGGCCAGGAAACAAGGTCCCACTGAGTCAGCCTCTCCCCCAAAACCAAAGCATCAAAGACACTCGGCCACGCTTGTCGACAACTTGTGATTTTGACGGGTTTCCGGGGTAACGCCGGCAGCCTCCCCGCTAGATCTCACAGAGGCCCGTCACAGCTGGGAAGGTGTGCTCTGTCTCCTTGTGTATCGCGAGACGCCCCCTACACTGCTTGTCTCTTACTATAGCTCTTTTTTTTCTTTTCTTTTAAAATCTAATTCTCACCCGAGGAGTAAGGATATTTCTTCTACTGACTTTTAGAGAAAGTGGAAGGGAAGGGGAAAGCGAGAAAGAAAGAGAGGACAGGAGGGAGAGGAACATGGCTCTGTCCACTGAGCCACACCGTCTAGGGCACTGTTTGTATTTTTTTAAGATATACTTTTATTGATGTCAGAGAGGAAGGGCAAGGGAGAGAGAGAGAATCATCAGTGATGAGAGAGAATCATGGGTCGGCCGCCTCCTGCACGCCCCCCACTGGGAATCGAGCCCACAACCTGGGCATGTGCCCTTGACCGGAATCGAACCCGGGACCCTCCAGTCCGCAGGCCGACGCTCTATCCCCTGAGCCAAACCGGCTGGGGCCACTGTTTTTGTTTTTTTAGAGAAGTGGCCCAGCTTTATCGGACTGTCCGAGAGACGCAGGACCTAAGGGAGAAGCCAGGCTTAGTCTCAGAGGTGCCCTCCTTCACGCGTAGCTGGGCACCCCCCCGCCCCCTCCCCCAAAGCCGCCTTCCTCCCTCTGCGCTGTGCGTGGTGGCCGCGGCCGGCCCAGATGTCCCTGCCGAGGGACATCAGGAACTCAGCCGGTGTTGGCGAAATTAAATCGCCCCGGAAAAAAAATCAATGTTAGTGAAATTAAGTCACTTGCTCTTAAAAGCAAAACAGAATAGCCGTTTTTCATATTTACTGGGCTGTTTCCTCTCTCTAGATCGTTACCGTTCTGTGCGTGTGTGTGTGTGTGCGCGCGCGCGCGTTTAATCCTCACCCGAGGATATTTTCCCACTGATTTTTACAAAGAGTGGAAGAGAGAGGGAGAGACAGAGAGAAACATCGATGTGAGAGAGAAACATCGATTGGTTGCCTCCTGCAATCAAACCCGGGGAATTTGGTTCATGGGCTGATGCTCTATCCACTGAGCTACACTGGCTAGGACTGTGTGTGTGTGTGTGTGTGTGTGTGTGTGTATGTGTGTTGTGTGTCCCTTTCAAGGAGAAGCAGTGATGGACACAGATGACCCAGGAGGCTTTTAGATCTTGGGGACCCAGGGCTAGGTCACAGGTTGGTGAATCAGAAAGGACTCATCCAACGTCTTAGCACCGATCAGCTGCAGGAAGAGACCAAGTGCAGCTGAACGATGACTCAGAAGGCAAGTTAGGGCCTCGCCGTAGTCTCCTGCTGTCAGGGGTGTCGGTTACATCATTCCCGTCACTCGGCCGGGCGAGCCCAGCGTAGAGCTGCAAGGATCGTCAGCAGACCCTGCGTGATAGGGACATTCTTTTTATAGAGAGAGTTTATATTGTTATTGATTGCAGAGAGGAAGGGGGAGAGAGAGAGAGAGACATCCATGATGAGAGGGAATCATGGATCGGCTGCCTCCTGCACGCCCCCCACTGGGGATGGAGCCCGCAACCCGGGCCTGTGCCCTGACCGGGAATCGAACCGTGACCTCCCGGTTCCTAGGCGGACACTCAACTGCTGAGCCACGCCTGCCGGGCTCAACTGGCAACATTTCTAAGTCGTTAGATATTAATTATATTTAGATGGTACAGTCCTCATCACTGTGGTCCTGTATTTAGTCTCCACACGGAGCCAAGCCAGCCAGGCCCCAATCCCTTCGCCCTGGGTTGGTCTGAGTGCTGGGTTCCTCGCCCCGGTCCAGATCCCATAGAAATCTCCCCAACCCTCCTCCCTGGGGGCCCTCACAGGCTTGGTGTCCACCCCCCTTCCCCGCTACATCTGGGGACCCAGGACTAGGTCACGGGTTGGTGAATCCCCGCTCCATCTCGCCTGTCCCTTGGATGTGGTCCCACTCACTCTCTTCTCTTTTAAAGTGTGGACACAGCCCAGCCAGTCGGCGTGGCTCAATGGTTGATTGTCGACCTAGGAGCCAGGAGGTCACGGTTCGATTCCCACTCAGGGCACAGGCCCGGGTTGCGGGCTCGATCCCCCAGGAGGGGGCGTGCAGGAGGCAGCCGATCCGTGATTCTCATCATTGATGTTTCTCTCTCTCTCCCCCCTCTCCCTTCCTCTCTGAAATGAATAAAAAACAGATTTTAAAAAAATAATAAAATGTGGACACCAACCCAGTTTGGGGGGCTCGCCTCTGGCCCCTTGCTCCACTAAGCCTGCCCGAGTGTGGTCCAAGACCGCCTGGATATGTTATTTTTTTTTTATTTTTGCAGTCACAACACCCCGTTATCACACCCAGAAATTGTATCCAATTAAATCTCCCAAGTCTTGTTCGCACCTCCTACACGTGTGCCTTTCTTTTCTTTCTTCTTCTTCTTCTTCTTCTTTTTTTTTTTTTTTTTTGCACCCAAGTGTCCAAACACATAACTTCCTCTCGATGGCAACCCCCATCTGTTGATCTTTTTAGCTCTCGCCTCTGTCGCGCAGCGCCTTTGCCGTCTCTCCCGGGAGCTTGTCGTCCTGGGATTAGATAAACATTTCCCTTCTGCCTTCGTTCAAGCGATTGATAAAAAATGACTATGGGTTGGGGTGCGGAAAGAGCCCTGTGACCTTCCCTGGGGGGAAGGATTTCTCTGGGTCGGCTGCTTCGGGGTGCGCCTGCACCGCCCCCAGGACCCGGGCCCCACAGCGCCATCTGCTGGCTGCGGGGATTCGCCTGGTGGAAGCCGGGGTGCTGCCCACCTGGCTGGTGGTGTACAAGGCTGTCCCCCCTCCCCCCAAGGTGTGGTCGTGCGGCTCCCTGGGGAGGGCATAACCAAGGGATTCTAGCTTCAATGTGTGTATTCACCCCAAAGGTCACCAGAGCCTGGCCGCCGTGGCTCAGTGGTTGAGCGTCGACCTAGGAACCAGGAGGTCACGGTTCGATTCCCGGTCAGGGCACATGCCCGGGTTGTGGGCTCGATCCCCAGTAGGGGGCGTGCGGGAGGCAGCCGATCCATCATTCTCTCTCATCATTGATGTTTCTCTCTCTCTCCCTCTCCCTTCCTCTCTGAAATCAATATATATATATATATATATATATATATATATATATATATATATATATATATATATATATATTAAAGTCATCAGCCATCAGAACTGGGAGTTATGAGCAAGCATCTGAGGGTGCTATTAAAATATGGAGACGTATAGAATATTGCAGTTTGGGCGTTTTAAGATCAGAACAGAATTTGGAATAGCCGTCAGAGCAGGCAGAGTTTTGTGGGTTTTTTTGGGGGGGGGACCCAGGAAAAGAGCTGGCGCCCCTCAGTTGCGGCAAACACCAGCTTTCTTCTGGCTCCGGATCCTGTAGGTGGTGGGGACACGGGGGCTTGTGCTCCCTCCGTCGTCGAGTGAATTCTGGGTAAAGTTTCCGCTTCTTCAATGAGGAGGCGGCGTGTAAACATCTGCCCCGCCTTTGTAAGTTCTTCCACACATGGTAGCACTGGGCGTTACAGTGTTAACCTTCCCAGCCCTAGGACTGGGTAGGCATTTTAAAAAAAAATTGATTTTGAGGGGAGAAATCGGGGTGGGGGGGTGGGGAGAGATATTGTTTTACTTATGGATGCATTCATTGGTTGATTCTTTTTTGTTGTGGTTATTTTGTTTGTTAATTCTCACCAGAAGATATTTTTTCCCATTGATTTTTTTTACAGAGAATAGAAGGGAGGGGAGAGGAGGTGAAACAGAGGGAGAAGAGAGGTGGAGAGAGAGAGAAACATGGATGTGAGAGGGCCACATCCACTCATTGCCTCCTGCATGTGCCCCAATCAGGGCAGGGAATCGAACCCAAAATCCAGGCATGAGGCCCTTGACCGGGAATCGAACCCATGACCCTCCGGTGCGCGGACTTGACGTTCCAACCACTGAGCCATGCTGGCTAGGACCATCGGTCGAGTCTTGTACACACTCTGATCGGGGATTGAACCCACCACCTCTGTGTATCAGGGTGATGCCCTAACTAACTGAGCTACCCGGCCAGGGCCAGGACTACCTCCCTCTCCTGCGTGCCTGAGCTGTTCGGTCCTGGTTCCAGGTGGGACAGCGGTGGCTCTCGCGTGCGGCGCCGGAGAACAGTTTTTGCCCGTCGACAGTGACTGACGCTTCGTGTTTAATTCCCTGCTCCCGGCGTTCCCCCGTGAAATGCAATCCCTCGCTTACATCCTCACGATTGCCTCCCATTGCTGAACGTGCCAGGTGGCGGGGACGGTTGTCTGCGGGAGAGACGCATGTATATATACAATGTAAACACGTTCCCATTGACACGTGAAGATAAAAGGCTTAACGTGAACTGCGTCTGTTTACACTGAACACAGAAAATTCCACTCGAACAAATTCGACGATAGCAGTATCAGTGTTTGTTATCATAACAGCATCTCCAGCCCCATCTTTTTTTTGTGTTTTTTTTTTTTTTGGTGGAGTTGCAGTGTACTGAGTAGGCGTGGGTGGAAGGAAAGCAATGCCGTTTCCCTCTGCACGTGGAGGGTTTGCTCAGATCTCAGACGACGGGGGGGCGGGGGGGTGGGGGGGGACTGCCGATTCAGCAGCCTTGGGGGCCGTGGGCTCTAGGGACACTCCCTCTCCTCCCCCTTTTTCTTTCTTCTTCTTTTTTTTTTAACCCATTAAGCACAGTGGAAATACGACTTTCTAAAAAGTATTTTTTATTGATTTCAGAGAGGAAGGGAGACGGGGAGAGAGAGAGAGAGAGAGAGAAACATCCACGATGAGAGAGAATCATGGATCCGCTGCCTCCTGTACGCCCCCTACGGGGGATGGAGCCTGCAACCTGGGCATGTGCCCTGATCGGGAATCGAACCGTGACCTCGTGGTTCACAGGTCGATGCTCAACCACTGAGCCACACGGGCCGGGCTTGTCTTATTTCTTAATGACAATCTAGGTTTCCTGAAAGCGGGCCGCCTCGTGTGTTGGAAAATGGTTTTCAAGATGACTTCCTTTTGCCCTGGCCGGTTTGGCTCAGTGGATAGAGCATCAGCCTGCGGCTGAAGGGTCCCAGGTCCGATTCCGGCCAAGGGCAGCACCTACCTCCATTGCAGGCTCCATCCTGGCCCTGGTCGGGTCGCGTGGAGAAGGCAACCAATCGATGTGTGTCTCTCACATCGATGTTTCTCTCTCTCTCTCTGTCTCTCCTCTTCCCTTCCACTCTCTCTAAAATTCAATGGGAAGCCCCAGCTGGTGTGGCTCAGTGGACAGAGCATCAGCCTGTGGACTGAATGGTCCCGGGTTCCATTCCCGCTCAGGGCCCATGCCAGGGTTGCGGGCTCCATCCCCATTAGGGGGCGTGCAGGAGGCAGCCAATCCATGATTCTCTCATCATTGATGTTTCTCTCCCTCTCTCTCTCTCTCCATTTCTCTGAAATCAATGAAAACATACTTTTGAAAAAATCAATGGGGAAAATATTCTCGCCTGAGGATTAACAACAACAACAAAATATAAATAACGACTTGTCACTCACGCGCGTCCCGCCCCCTTGTGTCCCCTCTGCAGTCTGCGGCCCCGGCATCGACATCCGCAACGACTTCCAGCAGCTGAAGCGCCTGGAGAACTGCACGGTGATCGAGGGCTACCTGCACATCCTGCTCATCTCCAAGGGCGACGACTACCGCAGCTACCGCTTCCCCAAGCTCACGGTCATCACCGAGTACCTGCTCCTGTTCCGCGTGGCCGGCCTGGAGAGCATCGGCGACCTGTTCCCCAACCTCACGGTCATCCGCGGCTGGAAGCTCTTCTACAACTACGCGCTGGTCATCTTCGAGATGACCAACCTCAAGGACATCGGCCTGCGCAACCTGCGCAACATCACCCGCGGCGCCATCCGCATTGAGAAGAACGCCGACCTCTGCTACCTGTCCACCGTGGACTGGTCCCTCATCCTCGACGCCGTGTCCAACAACTACGTGGTGGGGAACAAGTCCCCCAAGGAGTGCGGCGACGTGTGCCCGGGGGCCCTGGAGGGGAAGTCCACCTGCGACCGGACCACCATCAACAACGAGTACAACTACCGCTGCTGGACCCAGGACCACTGCCAGAAAAGTAAGGGCCGCGCTGGGCTGTGCCGGCTTCCTTTCTGCTCCCCGCATCCCACCCCCTCTCTCCTCGCCCTCCCTCCTCTTCCACTCGCACGGCTCGCTTTCGCTGGGCGGTGGGTGGGGTTGTCTTGCATGTAGGACCCGCCGTGGAAGGGGTTTGGGGGGATGGGGTGGTCTTGGTGGGCTTT
This sequence comes from Myotis daubentonii, assembly GCF_963259705.1. Taxonomy (NCBI): domain Eukaryota; kingdom Metazoa; phylum Chordata; class Mammalia; order Chiroptera; family Vespertilionidae; genus Myotis; species Myotis daubentonii. The sequence continues at coordinate 16,204,090 of NC_081860.1, read as the reverse complement.
CTGTAGCTTCCGGGGACTCAAGGGGTGCAGGGTGTGGCGTGGTTGCCATGGAGACCATGTCACTCGCACGCTAGAACAGCGATGGCGAACCTACGACACACGTGTCAGAGGTGACACGCGAACTCATTTTTTTGGTTGATTTTTCTTTGTGAAGTGGCATTTTAAATATATAAAATAAATATCAAAAATATAAATCTTTGTTTGACTATGGTTGCAAATATCAAAAAATTTCTATAGGTGACACGGCACCAGAGTTAAGTTAGGGTTTTTCAAAATGCTTGACACGCCGAGCTCAAAAGGTTCGCCATCACTGCGCTAGAAATAAGGCACCGTGTCCCTAGCTGGTGTGGCTCAGTGGACAGAGCGTGGGCCTGTGGACCCAAGGGCCCCAGGTTTGATTCCGGTCAAGGGCACCTACCTGGGTTGCAGGCTCCTCCTCGGCCCGGGCCCTGGTTCAGGGCAGGTGCGGGAGGCAACCGATGGATGTGTTTCTCTCACGTCGATGTTTCTCTCTGTCTCTCCCCCTCTCTTGCACTCTCTCTAAAAGATCAATGGTTTAGTTCGGTGGATAGAGCGTCGGCCTGCAGATTGAAGGGTCCTGGGTTCCAGTCCTGGTCAGGGCACATGCCCAGGTTGCAGGCTCGATCCCCAGTGGGGGGCGTGCAGGAGGCAGCCAATCAGTGATTCTCTCTCACCATTGATGTTTCTCTCTGTCTCTTCCTCTCCCTTCCTCTCTGAAATCAATAAAGATATTTTTTTTAAAAAAAGATCAATGGGAAAATATTCTTGGGTGAGGATTTAAAAACTAAAATAAAATAAAAATTAAAGGCGGCATGAAGGGAGGCGTCCTCTGGGCCCGAAAGCCACGGGGATGCTGACGGTGTGCGCGAGGCCTGCATGGGCGGCCTGGCCTGCCCCACCCGGAGGCCTCCGGGACGCTCCCCACGGCAGGGCCCCTGGCACCGCCGCGTCCATCCTGGGCGTGCCCTCCGGCTCTTGGCCGTCACCCCGGGGGCCGGCGCGGCACCTACTTTGTGGGAGATTTATGGTGGGGGAAGAGACATGTTCCCCCTTGAGCAGAGAACAGTGTGTAATCCCCGGACCGAGCCGGCCAAGCGGGCCCGGGATTGTGAAAGACGGGGTTCCCGGGGTCATTCCCACGGCCGTTGCTACCCAGGGCCCTGTCACCACCGCCGCCTCCAGCTCCCAGCTGGCAGGGAGGGCGAGCCTGGGTGGCAGCCTCCCGCTCTCCTCGTCTAAGGATGCGAGGTCCGGGAGGGGGGAGAAGGAGGGAGGCCATCTTCAAAGTGGCCGCTGTTTGTTACTCAGTGCAAGATACTTGCCGGAGGCCTGCCATGTGCCGGGAGGGACTGGGCGGCTCCTGTTGGATGACCTGGTTCTCTCTCTCTTATTTTTTTAAAAAAAATATTTTTATTGATTTCAGAGAGGAAGGGAGAGAGAGAAACATCAATGATGAGAGAGAATCATGGATCGGCTGCCTGCTGCATGCCCCACACGGGGGATAGACCCTGCAACCCAGGCCTGTGCCCTGACTGGGAATCGAACCCGTGACCTCCTGGTTCATAGGTGGACGCTCAACCACTGAGCCACACCGGCCGGGCAGAAGCTGGTTCTCTCGCTTTCTGGGGGATTTGCCTCAGCGCTGCCTGCTGTTTGCTTGTCTCAGGTGCTTTTTGGCTCCTGAGTTCTAGTGCGGGCCCTGACTCCCCATTTTTTTCTCGGATAATCCAGTGCCTTGCTGCTAAACTGAGTCCCGTTGTGTGTTTTTTTTAAATTTTTTTATTTTTATTGATTTCAGAGAGGAAGGGAGAGGGGGAGAGAGAGAGAGAAACACCAATGATGAGAGAGAATCATGGATCGGCTGCCTCCTGCACGCCCCCCACTTGGGATCGAGCCCACAACCCGGGCACGTGCCCTTGACCAGAATCGAACCCGGGACCCTTCAGCCCACAGGCTGACGCTCTATCCACTGGGCCACACCGGCCAGGGCCCTTTTTTCATCTTAACATTTCTCCGCCTTAAAATGTAAATCACCTTGGATCAGGTGTTCCTTTTTATGAAACGTAACCAGCTCCCGTAGGCCGGGGCCCTGCCGAGGCCACGGGTCAGGGTGGGGACCTGCAGGTGTGCGGGCGGGGCCCAGAGAGGCCTGGGGCTCCAGGAAGCGAAGAGGGTCAACGGGGTGGGCCCTGGCTTCGTGTGATCGGGAAGAGCTTGTCTCTCCTCCGCCCCCACCCCCACCCCCCGCCCCCGGACGGTCAGCTGTCCCTGAGTGGGGGAGCTTTATTTAGAAAGGGGTCACGTGCCCCTGGCCGCATCCCTCTGCCTTTTATAGTCAGGCGCGGAGACCACACGGTGCCCTCCCGGCCGGCCCACGCCTGCGACCAGGAGGGTGAGGCCGGGTCCCCGGCGCCCTGGGCCACCGCCTGGCTCCTTCCTCCCGAGAGAGAGCCTGGCTCTGGGCTCAGTGTCGCCCAGTGGAAGTGCGGCTCCGCCGGGCTCCCCGACATCGGGCGTTTGTTTTTAAATAAGGCTGTCGGCTTCGGGGACTCAGGACGCGTCGGAATGGCTCCCCTGGGCCGATGGCTGCAATCCTAGGAATTTGGAAACCAGCTGGGGTGCCTTCCAATCTCCCCAGTGAGACCGGCTCATCACATTGTTTCTAGTTTCTTCCTTTTTAAAAAAAAAAATCTTTATTGAAAGTATTACATATGCCTCCCTCTGCCCCCCCATTGACGTCTTTTTAGCCCATCCCCGCCCACCCACCCTCAGGCCTTGAAGCTTCTCTCTTTTGTTGCATGAATATTTCTCTCTCTCTTTTAAAAATCTATTTGTGTTTTCCTATGCAGAGAGAGAGAAACATCGATTTGTTGTTCCACATGTGGACGCATTCATCGGTTGTGGCTCAGACGTGCCCTGACCAGGGATTGAAACCACAGCCTTGGCATACGGGGCCCATGCTCTAACCCAGTGGTCGGCAAACTGCGGCTCGCGAGCCCCATGCGGCTCTTTGACCCCTTGAGTGTGGCCCTTCCACAAAATACCACGTGCGGTCGCGCATGTACAGTGCGACTGAAACTTTGTGGCCCATGCGCAGAAGTCGGTATTTTGTGGAAGAGCCACACTGAAGGGGCCAAAGAGCCGCATGTGGCTCGCGAGCCGCAGTTTGCCGACCACTGCTCTAACCCACTGAGCTACTAGGCAGGGCCTTCTGCTTCTCTCCTGCTTCTCCGGTGTGTACGCCAGTGGGCAGGGATGACCTGGCGCGTGTGGGCCCATGGCTAAGCCTGTCCTGGGCTGCCTCGCTCAGTTCGAGGGCATGGGGTGGTTCAAAGGCTTGGTTTGGGCTGGATGGGGCGGCAGGGGGTGGGGGCGTGGGGCCGGGAGCAGGACTGGGACACAGGCCTCCTTCTGGCCCGTGGCTGACTCGGGGACTCAGACTCTAGGAGGCGGGGCCTCTGAGCACCATCCTGGGGTGGGGGGCCCCCTGATTTGGAGCAGACGGGAGGCCACCAAGGTCGCCAGGGATCTCCGGTGGCAGGAGATGCAGTCTTTGCCTGCCACGCCAATAGGGCAACATTGACGTTTTCAAGAACACACGCTTTTGTACAAAGTGGGACTGAAAAACAAGTAAAGGACATTCCGGTGCGGACCAGTGGCGAAGGTTGGAGAGCAGCGGAGTCACCGTGTCCCCCACGCGGGGTCGAAGCTGCCAGGACTCATCCTCCGCCCGTGACCCAGGGACGGGCCGAGAAGGCACCAGACAGACCGGCCAGCGCATAGTAGGTGCTCAGGAAATGGTGGCAGCTGCTACTCTTTTAGAAACGTTAAGCGAACCCTGGCCCGTGTGGGTCAGTGGATAGAGCGTCGGTGGGCGGACTGAAGGGTCTCAGGTTTGATTCTGATCAAGGGCCCGTAGATCCTGGCTGGGGCTCTTATGGGAGGCAACCAGTCGATGTCTCTCTCACATCGATGTTTCTCTCTCTCTGTCTCTCCCCCTCCCTTCCACTCTCTGTAAAAATCAATGGGGAAATATTCTCCATTGAGGGTTAAGAACAACAAAAAAATTCAGCGAAACTCCAGGAGCTAAGATCTAAAACCCCTCACGTGAAGCCGGGCGGCCCCGTGTCTGTCTCTTGCCGTAGCTGCCATGGTTTTCCTCTGTTGCTGCTTCTAAATTGCAAAAAAATGCCGTTATTATAAATAGCGTGGCGCCGTGGAGGCGCGGCCGGCTCCTGCGAATTTCATCTAAATTGTTCAAATTCTTGTTTCTGCCCAGATAAGCCATATCTTGAAAGAACGTTCGGTGGGATGAGCCCATCTCTATGGGAAGCCGGTGGGGCCTGCACGGTGACGTGTAAACTCTACCCGCTCGGTTCTCCCACCCCCTGAACGTATGCGCCCTGCTTCCGAACTGGGTGTTGGGGAGGACGGAAGAAACAGGAACGGGACTCTCGTTGGCTCCTGACCGTGGAGAGTGCCTTGGGAAAGGGTGGTGTTACAGTTTTCGTTTCCCTTCTTTATTTTTTGGGGGGACAGCAGTCGGGCGGTGGCAGAGTGGGCACAGTGTGGGGTGAAGAGAGCAGGGACGTACATGTTTCTCGGTGCCGCGGGCCGCTCTCGCGTGGTCAGGGGAGCCAGCCCTCGGAGGCAGGCTCGACCCGTGCCTGCTGGCCTCTTTAGGTAATACCTGCTCCTGTGTGTGTGTGTGTGTCATACTAGCTCTGTGTATGTATATGTGTGCATGTATATGTCTCTGTGTACTGCTAGCTCTGTGTATGTGCGCACATATATGCACGTGTGCATGTGAACGTGTGTATGTGTGTATACATATATGTGTATATATGCATATGTGTGAATGTGTGCGGGCATGTGTGTACACATGTTTGTGTATGTGTGTGTGAACATGTGTATGTGTGCATGTGTGCACTCGCACACACACCCCACTTTATCCTCCAGCCTCTGCTCCTGCTGGGGTGGTTTGTTGTCTCACTCACTCACTCGTCTCCTCCCCGAGCGCTCCCTCCCGGCCGCGCAGGGATCAGGTGTGTGGCGATGCGCAGGCATGCCAGCCCCCCCCCCACCCCACCCCCGGAAGCCCGGCTCCCGTGTCATCTCGTTATGGAGCAGAAGTCGCTTTTGGTTTCTCTGCCTCAGACACAAACCACAGCCCCGCCCCCTCTCCTTTCTCCGGGCTGTTTGTTACGAAATCCACGCCGGAGGGGAGCAGAGGCAGCGTGTGGCGGCTCTGGGCTGCCTGATGCTCGCCCTGGGGAGCCTGCCCCGGGCGTGGAGCTGCCTCGAGTGTGTGTGTGCAGCGTGTGAGGCTGCAGTTGGGGGAGCCCCTGTAGGAAGGCCCGGGCTGCCCTGCGCCCTCGGTGAGGGGCTCCTGGGGAGGGGGTGCAGCTACCTCTGCCCTGGGCCGCGGATCTCTAAGTCCAGGCTGCCACTCTGGGTGTCTGGAGCGATGCAAAGAGGAGCTGGCATGGGTTTTAGCAGCTGCGGAGACCAGCGCATCAGGGTTTAGTATAAAAAGGGGCAAAGAACATAAAAGTTGGGGAGGTGCCCGGCCAGTGCGGCTCAGGGGTTGAGCGTCAACCTATGAACCAGGAGGCCACGGTTGGATTCCCAGTCAGGGCACATGCCTGGGTTGCGGGCTCGATCCCCAGTGTGGGGCGTGCAGGAGGCAGCCGATCCATGATTCTCTCTCATCATTGATATTTCTCTTTCACTCTCCCTCTCCCTTCCTCTCTGACATCAATAGTAATAATAATAATAGTAGTAATAATAAAAAGATTGGGGACCAGTAGCCTCCCACGCACAGAGACACAATGAAAGCTGCTATCACTAGAAGCACTTCTTGGGCGGGCGTCGTGCTCGGATTGGGATTTCCCTTCACCCCCGAAGGTGACTGACACGGAGACGGGAACGCCGGCCAGTTCCCCAGGCCTCGGACAGGCCCGCTTTCTTTCCGGGGCCGTAACCCAGTACGATGTTTTTTGGTTCCGATTTCTTGACCCCCAGACGGCCCCGTGCGCGTTGCGAAGTGGATGATATTATTAGGTTCTTAGGCCAGTCCTCGGCCACGCGGCATGGATATGGCTCCGGTGGCTTTCCTCGGTGAACGTGCAGTGATCGGGGGTGTGGTGACGCCTGGCTCCTTCTGGCGGGAGCTTTTGAATGACCGTCCAGGAGGTTGCGCGCAGGTAGTGAGCCGGTGGCGGGAAATACTCCTCGTGTTTTTTTCCGCTCACGAGGAAAGACAGACAGGCCCGTCTTCAGCAGGGTGCACCCCGTCTTCAATCCCTGTAGTTTTTTTTTTTCTTTTTTTAATCCTCACCCAAGGATATTTTTTCCATTGCTTTTTAGGGAGAGCGGAAGGGAGAGGGAGAGGCAGAGAGAAACATTGATGTGAGAGAGAGACACGTCGATGGGTTGCCTCCTGCACACGCCCTGGCCAGGGACGGGGAACCTGCAACCAGGGCACGTGCCCTGGACCAGAATCGAACCCGGGACCCTCCCGTCCGCGGGCCGACACCCTATCCACTGAGCCATACCGGCCAGGGCTGATCTTTCTAGTTTTGTGACGCGGTGTCATCTTGGGGACCCACTGGGTTTCTCGCCCCTCCCTCCTCGACACCACCTCATCGCTGGCTCTGGTTTGGGGTGCCCTCTGGGCGTCCAGGCTGGGAGTGTCTTGACATCATACCAGGCGATGAGTAGGATCCTGAGCATGTATTGTCGCAGGAGATGGCTTTTTTCGCTCCACAATGCTCACCACACAGTTCTTACAGTTTAAGAAAAAAAATCGCCTCTCGGGAGAAGTCGCTGGAAGCCAGAGACGGCTGACTAGGCGGACGATGAACTTCTGGGAGGGGCTCAGGTAAAGCGATTTCTGTGGAAGCAGACTGACTTCCTTTTTCAGAGGCACGTGTTGTGCAGGATTAATTCGACTTTATTTGTTAAATATTTTTATTGGTTTCAGAGAGGAAGGGAGAGGAGGAGGAGAGAGAGAAACATCAGTGAGGAGAGAGAATCATTGATTGGCTGCCTCCTGCACGCCCCAGGATTGAGCCGACATCCTATGCGATCAACTTAAATTGCTTTTCCTTTTAAATATTTTTATTGATTTCAGAGAGGAAGGGAGAGAGAGAGAGGGAGAGATACATCAATGAGGAAAGAGAATCATGGATCGGCTGCCTCCTGCACGCCCCACACTGGAGAATGAGTTCACAACCCCGGGCCTGTGCCCTGACCGGGAATCGAACCGTGACCTCCTGGTTCCTAGGTCGATGCTCAACCACTGAGCCACACAGGCCGGGCTCGAGAAGGAGGCCTTCATCGGTTGGTAGAAACAGAGCCCCAGCATCTCATTAGGTGGGCATCTTTGTCTCCTGTTCGCTATCTTCGTTTCCCTGTGGTCTCCGTGCTTTCTGAACAGGGAAGGGGGAAAAAAAATCCACGTCTAAATCCCAGGCATTAGCAAATGTTGATAAAAAGGCACTTCTGCTAATCTGCGGTTAAAGCTCTTCAGAATCTGTTAGAAGGTTCTGCTACATTTCAAGGTTCTGTAGTGCCCCCCGACCCCCTCCCTACACACATACACACCCACACACACACACACTCACACACTCACACACACACACTCACACACTCACACACACATACACACACACACACAGAGCTTCTGCAAGCCCAGCTGTGAGCCAGACTTCCAAGGAGCCTGCAGATCTAACCCAACCACATGCACCCCGTCTCGGACGCCAGGGTGTGGATCCCGGGGTGCGGAGGGGTCCGGCAGGAGGTGGCTTCTCGGGCATGAGGCCTCGGTGTGGGTGAATGACCCCAGTCCCCCTCTCGATCCCTCTGGCCGTTAGTGTCTTAGAAACAACTGTGCTCCTGATTGCAGGTGGCCTTCCCGGAGCGTACATGGGCACCTCTTGGGTATTCTCATCCAGGCTGTGACAAGCCTGTGGGGTGGGTGCTGCCATTCCCTTTAAAATACATATATTTATTTTTTATTTCAGAGAGGAAGGGAGAGGGAGAGAGAGGGAAACATCCATGATGAGAGAGAATCATGGATCGCCTGCCTCCTGCACGCTCCCTACTGGGGATCGAGCCGCAGTGCCACCCGGGCCTGTGCCCTGATCAGGAATCGAACCGGGACCTCCAGGTTCATAAGTCGATGCTCAACCACTGAACCACAGCGGCCGGGCAAAAGGGTCTTGAAATGAGTGGATGCTTGAGCTCTGATGAATGAATTCGGCTCCCGAAAAAGGAGCTGGCCACGTTGCCGTGGCTTTAGTTCCTTCTCCTTTTACTTATCGGGCACCCCGAAACCGTGGGTGCCTGCCCAGCGTTCCATTGTGTCCCCCGCAGGCTAATGGCCAGCGTGTGCTTCTCCGCATCAGACCCGGGTCCGAGCCCTGCAGAGGCGGGGGCGGGGGGTGCAGGGAGGGGGCTGGCACCTGTATCCACGTGGCCTCCTGTCTGAAGGCAGCGGAAGGGATTCCCACCCCTTTCCCACTGAGCCCGGGGCTCATTCCTGGCAGCCTGTCTTCCCCGTGGGTCCTGGTGGGGGGAGCTCAGATTCCTGTGGGCTGAGTCACAGTGTCACCCCAAAGGAATGCGGGTCCCCCAGGCTGCTGGGCGGGGACAGGTCTCCCGGAGGTTGTAGAGCAGAGCTGGTCCCACAGAGCTGGTCCCGTGGATGCTCTGCGAAGCGTCCTTCCCCCCCATCCCCTCCGAGGTGAAAGGAGCAGGTCCGGCCACTGTACTCCCCGAAGAGAGGACTGTTGGACTCGCTTTTCAAAGATGCGTCGTCGTTTCGCACACCCCTGGACCTATAAACACGCCCGCAGCTCTTCGAGAGAGGCGTTGTAGCCCGAGCCGCGCGGCTCAGTGGTTGCGCATCGACCTATGAACCAGGAGGTCACGGGGTTCGATCCCTGGCCAGTGTGCCTGCCCCAGTGGGGGGCGTGCCGGAGGCAGCTGACCCATGATTCTCTCTCGTCACTGATGTTTCTATCTCTTTCTCTCCCTCTCCCTTCTGGTCTGAAGTCAATAAAAAATATATGTAAAAAAAAGAAAAGAGAAAAGAAAGCTCCTTCTAGGAGGGGGTGGACTCAGACAGACCCGCCTTTGGTTCAAGAGCTTCCCTTTCTAAGACTCTTCTTCCATAGCTGGTCCCTGGGCAGCGCCGCCGTGAGGAGGAGCGGAAGGGGCTCAGTGTGGGACAGCTCCGCGTGCAGCCCCACTGGGTGCTGTGGAAGCGCGTTCATGCCCAAGGGTGCGATTGGCCAAGAAGGAAAGGATCCCAGGGCAGGCACAAGCAGTCGCGCATCTGGAATTCGCTTCCGACGCGTACGGTGTGCCAGCGGGGAGAGTTCTCTCTGCCCAGCTGTTTTATTTTTATTTACTTGGTTTAAGAAGGATAACTTTCCAAAGTCATCTGGGAGCGCCAGTGGGCAAGATGACGGGGGAGCGGGATGTCTGTGTCTCCTGTGAAGGTCCCACCCGCTGTTCTAGAAAAAGGTGGATCTTCATAGAAATCAAGTGGAAAAGGCGGAGACGGTTGGTACGTAGTGTGACCCCTCGGGTCTGCCTTTAAAAAGAGCATGGGTGCCGCTCGGTGCTGGCGCAATCATTACGTCGCTTCCCGCGAGGACTCTCCGAAAGTGGTAAGCATTTACTTTGCGCGGGAAGAGACCGGAGGTGCCGGGTGACCCTCGCCGCTACCCTTGCACTGTTTTCGCTCAGTTGGATTTCTTGCTTCGGTTCTTCTCAAAGGTCATCAGGTACCATCTGGACCGATAGGGTGATGGTCCATTTTTTTAAAAAAATTTGTTTTTGTTTATACTTCTTGGCATTTAAAAGGCAACAACCATGTGTGTGTGTGTGTGTGTTTAAGGTAGGTTTTCCTACATCTGATGGCCCTGCCCTGAGAGCAGGCTGGGTGTGAGGTGTTAGCAAACACCCTAGCTCTCCAGGGACGTGGGCTGGGGACCTCCTTGCCTTTCCCACGCAGGAATAGAGGCACGGATTCCCCTTCAGCCTCTGGAAGAGCCCAGCTGTGGGCCGGGCAGGGACTTAGATCTAGAGTGCTCTCGGGAGGACGAGTGTGCGTGTGTCTACGTGTGTGTCTACGTGTGTGTACGTGTGTGCGCGCGCACGCCCTGGAGAGCATGTGCATGCAGGCGGCAGGCTTGGCTGAGGTTTTCCCTGCGTGACCCTTGGAAAGAACACCAGTTTCTACAGGTCCCTGATTTTGTAATTAAGAATTTATGGGATCACAAGGGCCCATGTCTTCACAGCCCAGTTCAAAGCAGAATTGGGGCCAGTGGTTCCCCTAAATTTCTCAAATACGGTGCTTTGTGCCTTCAGCCCACTAGATGCTGGTGTGGAATGCTTTTACTGGAGAAAGAGGCCAGATTACACAATGGAAAGGATGTTTTACGTAAAAAAAAATCAGATTTTCAGGCCCGAGTCTACCCCTGCTTCACAGGCGTTGCCCTGGCCCCTTCACCTCACGTGTCTGGGAAATGAAGGTGTTGGACCACATCAGTGGTTTTCAAATTTTTTTTTTTAACCAAACCCCAAGGAAGACGTAGATCTATATCATGACCTCAGGACAAAATTAAGTATATAGTTAAAATAATTTCAAAGCACGTCTTATGGGACACAGGGCTCACTCTTCCTACTTAGGTAGTCCTACCTAGTTCTTATTCTATTTTCTTTTTAAATATATTTTTTTAATTGATTTCAGAGAGGAAGGGAGAGGGAGAGCGAAATAGGAACACCCATGATGAGAGAGCATCACGGATCGGCTGCCTCCTGCACGTCCCCTACTGGGGATGGAGCCCACAACCAGGGCATGTGCCCTGAGCGGGAATCGAACCGTGACCTCCTGGTTCATCGGTCAACGTTCAACCCCTGAGCCACGCTGGCTGGGCTCTCACGTGATTCTTATTGGCTATTCCCAGAGGAATGGGAGGATTTTAAAGAATTTGAGTCTGTGTTCCTAGTGGTATGTTATTGTCCACCTACAAGCATTTTTGAGTATTTGAGACCTGCTCTCTCTCGGATAATTTGTAGCAGTTTTCACTTTCTGAGATAATTTCAAGTCAGTTATTGCGCTAGGAAAGCAGAAATCATGGCAGACGGGATACCTTCTTGTTTTCCCCTCGTACTTTCCTTTTCATACAAACAACAAAAAAAAAATGAAAGAATGTTTCCACCTCACGTGTAACTGAATTACGTCCTACTGCACGCCCCCAACTGGGGATCGAGCCCGCAAACCCGGGCATGTGCCCTTGACCGGAATCGAATCCGGGACCCTTCAGTCCGCAGGCCGACGCTCTATCCCCTGAGCCAGACCGGCCAGGGCCAGTGCCACTTCTTTAGGTGTCTGGCTTTTGAAAATAAGTACAAATCAGCCGGCTGTCAACATGACGGAGGGAGACGGGACTGTGTTTGTGCAACTTGCCGCTGATAAGATGCAGGCGCACAGACACACGGAACCATAAAGGCGGCCGAAAAGCAGCTGGCCACAGACCTGGGTCACTGCAGGCCTGGTCGGTCGGGCGCTCAGAGAGCGACTGCAACCTCTGCCCCAGGTGTGAGCTGGGTGAATTGGTGGGCGTTTTGGACTCACCGGCGACCATGAACTGCCCTGTCATGATGCCAGCAGTCTCCTAGGGTGACCTTCGCACGTCCCCCTGGCTTTGAATGAGAACTAAGTTAACATGCTGCCTGCAGGAGGCAGCCCTCAGTGATTCTCTCTCATCGTTAATGTTTCTCTCTCTCTCTTGCTCTCTCTCCTTTCTTCTCTGAAATCAATAAAAAAAAATATTTCTAGAAAAACTCAAAAGAAATGTCAAAGAATGGTATTGCATAGGGCTTACGTGTTTATGTTTTTTGTGCATTTTTTTAAGTCATACGCTCCGTAAATAATGACTTGGCACTGTAGACGCTGTCGCTTAGAGCAGCGGTCGCCAACCTTTCGGACCTCGCGGGCCACCGTTGGTGCGCGGACCACCGGTTGGCGACCGCTGTTTTAGAGTAACCCCCTGGAGTGAGTGCTCAGCACAAACTCTTGTGTTGACCTGTCCATTTGCCTCTCCATGAAAGCAGTCTCCATGGCGGATCTTCTTTTTTAATTTTAATTTTTCTTACTGATTTCAGAGAGGCAGGGAGCGGGGGAGAGAGAGAGAAACATCCATGGTGATGAGAGAATCATGCCTCCTGCACGCCCCTTACTGGGGACCGAGCCCACAGCCGGGGGCATGTGCTCTTGACCGGGAATCGAACCGTGACCTCCTGGTTCACAGGTCCATGCTCAACCACTGAGCCACACGGGCCCGGCTCTAATCTATTCTTCACACTGTAGCCAGGGTGACTTTTTTTTTTTTTTAATGCAAACATGATCATCTTCTCCCTCTCTCTCTCTTTCTCTCTCTCTCATTCTTTCTCACACACACACACACACACACACACACACACACACACACACATCTGTTTAATATCTGACACTGACTCCCCATTGCTCATATGGCGAACATGCAACTCTCACCACGAAACCCTCAGCCCTGCGGCGGGCCGGCCCCCGCCCCGCCCCGTCCCCACCGCAGGCCCTTCGCACATCATCCCTTCCCCTCGGGGGTCTCTCAGCACCACGCCGGGCCTCCAGCTGCGATGTTCAACTTGTCTGTGGCCGGTGTGATGAATGGGTCCCCCACGTGGGTGCGTGCGGGGCGTCGCCAACGTCTGCCAATGCCTCCTGAGTGTTCACGTCACGAGTGAACCGGGGAGGGAAGAGACGAGTGAGGCGTCAGCCTGCCGGCGCCAAGGGACACGAGAGTCCCAGTTGACCCCCGGGAGGCGCGTCGTGAGCACTTGGCCACGGGCGCGGCTGTGTCGCGGAAACCCTGTTTCCGGGCGTCGATGGGCCTGCGTCTTATCGGCGGGCAAGTCGCACAGACACTCTCCCGTCCTCCGGGATGTGGACAGCCGGCTGATTTGTATTTCTTTCCGGAAGGCAGACACACAAGTGCGAGCCACTTAAAGAAGGGCGGCGAAACAGAAAATATAAAAATAACCGGCGGCCTATGAAATGGGGACGCGCTTACCCCGTGAAAGGGACATATTAGACGGGTGAATGTTGGTAACGAAAAGTGCAAATAGCATGATTTAGAAACAATCCCCAATGACCCGGACCTCTTTAAAAAATAATAATTATTATTATTATATTGCCCCGGATGGTGTGGCTCAGTGGTTGAGTGTCATCGACCTAGGAACCAGGAGGTCATGGTTCCCTGTTCCCGTTCCCGGTCAGGATGGGTCGGCGAAAGAAAAGGGGAAAGCCCCAACCCTAGCCGGTGTGGCTCAGTGGATAGAGCGTCAGGCCGGGGACTGAAGGGTTGCGGGTTCGATTCTGATCAAGGGCACGTACCTCGGTTGCAGACTCGATCCATCCCCAGCCCTGATCGGGGGCCCATGTGGGAGGCAACCCATCGATGTGTCTTTCTCACATGGATGTTTCTCTCTCTCTCTCTCTCTCCCTCCTCCCTTCCTTCCACTCTCTCTCTGTCTAAAAATCAATGGAAAGATATCCCCAGGTAAAGATTAACCAAAAAACAAAAAGGGGGGGGGAGCCTTAATAAGACCCAGAGACCCCAGGACGGCCCCACAGCACAGGTAGATGACAGATGGACGGACTCCCTTCGGATACGAGCAAGGACAGCCGGTCCCCCCAAGATGAGGGTCACGCAGCCTGCTCCCCACTTTACACCTGATGCCATGGCATTGACTGTGGGCTGGGAGTATGATTCCTCATTTGACCCGGGGACACTGAACTCGAGAGAGATTTAGGAACTGTGCCCAGAGTCCCCCCAGTCACCCCCTCCCCCCTCCCCACGTGGAATGCTGGGCTGGACTCTGACACCGAGGCCTGGGCAGAGCTGTCTAATGACTCCCCCCCCCCCCCGCCGTCCCAGTCTGTCCAGTTGAACATGAACTTGATGCTTTAGGGCACGGTGGCATCTGTTTTAATGACGCATTCCTTTTTTACGAATATTAACTAGTGGAGAGAGCGGGGGGAGAGCTGAGCGCTTTTCCAGTAAAAAAAAAAAAACAGCAATGCCTGTGTATTGATTTGCTCCACTGAGCTTGTCTCCTGACTGAGGGGAGTGAACTTACACTTTGTTACACTCTTGCCGTCACAAAGCCATGGCCGTGCATTTGTTACAAAAATGGGGCTAGCGCCCTAGCCCGTTGGGCTCCGTGGATAGAGCGTCTGCCCACGGACTAAAGGGTCCCGGGTTCGATTCCGGTCAAGGGCACGTACCTCAGTTGCAGGCTCGATCCCCGGCCTCGGTCAGGGCGGGAGCAGGAGGCAACCAGGCGATGCGTCTCTCTCTCTCTGTCTCTCCCCCTTCCTGCCACTCCCTCCACCTCCTGACACCCTCCTTGTTCACGACAGCTTTCTAAAGGTATCCGACTGCCCTCAGCCCCCACAGCACCTGTCCTTTTATTCTACAAGTTCCTCTTCATTGACCTCCTATTTGTCAAACCTGGGTGTTTCCCGCTCATCCTGTTGTAGATGGCCAATGGGGAAATGCTTTCCCTCTGAGCGCGGAAGTGAAAGTTTAAACCGTATCTTAAATATTTGTATTTCTGTGCGTTCTCCGTGACATGGAGTGATTTGGGTCACTCTGACATTTAATCGGGCCAAGCAGTGTGGCTCTCGGAAAAAAAATACATCCAGCAGGTGGATCTGGGAGCTCGATACCTGGTAACGGCTGCGGAGAGAGATTCCATCGCCGCGACGAGTTTATTAATTTCTGCGGCCCCCGCGCGTCCACCCTGCCTTTCCTTTCCGGAGTTTCCATCGGCGGCCGCGGCCTCGCTCGTTACTTAATAATGAATGGTTACAAATTGTTTGTGTATGTTTGTAATTAGCCTGTGATAGCCATCACCCACCGGGCCAGCGACATTGTAGCGACGTAAAGTCACTTGCAATTATGCCTAGCAGGAAAATTAATTATGTAACCCTCTCCGACCGGGCTTGGCCCTGGCGATTAGATTTGGCTGTTACTGGGCCGGGCCGGGCAGGGGATAGCGTGGTGTAACCTTTCTCATTTTCCTGGACGGACTAGTTTGCCGTAATGTTCACTGTATCGCCTGGGAGAATGGTGGGCTTATTGTCGATTTAAAACATAAGGATTTTCAGGTTTTTGATTCCTGCTTTTAGAGAGAGAGAGAGAGAGCGCTCCCCACCTGCATGGCTCAGTGGTTGAGTGCCGACCTAGGAACCAGGAGGTCACGTTTCGATTCCCCGTCAGGGCACATGCCCGGGTTGCGGGCTCCATCCCCAGTGTGGGGGGCGTGCAGGAGGCAGCCGATCCATGATTCTCATCATTGATGTTTCTCTCCCTCTCTCTCTCCCTCTCCCTTCCTCTCTGAAATCAATACAAATATTTAATAGAAAAACAATTTAAGTTGATTACATAGTTACACATAATATTATTATAAACTTTTGATATCCATGGTAATCCCCCCCCTTCCTCATTACTAATGCCTATTTTCGCTTTTGTTCTTTTTTCTCCTCTTTATTCTTTTCAAACAACTAGGTATATTTTACCTTCATCTTACTGTTTAATTTAATTCAGCATGTACTCTTCATTAGCTCGCTTCAGGTCTGCCTTTTGTTTAACTTCATTGAATCGAATGCCTGTCTCATTTTTGTATTTAGTCTCCTTTAAAAATGTCTTTTGCAGCCATGGGTTTTCTTCGGGAACAGCTTTTGGAGAATTAATCTCCTTTTGGTTATTTTCTAAATGGTTGGTAATGAGAATATTTACCTGTCCTTTGAATCTGAGATCATTTAGAACCATGTCACTAAATTTTCTTTGGGGTATTATTTAATATTTTGCTATATTATTTTATTTATGTGAAATATATTTTTATTGGTTTCGGAGAGGAAGGGAGAGGGGGGAAAGAGAGAGAGAGAGAAATATCAATGATGAAAGAGAATCATGGGTCGGCTGCCTCCTGCACGCCCCCTACTAGGGATGGAGCCTGCCACCCGGGCACGTGCCCTGACCGGGAATCGAACTGTGACCTCCTGGTTCCTAGGTCGATGCTCAACCACTGAATGTTTGATATTTTCTTATCTATGAATGTGGCTCTGAAACCTCTTAAGGGCTTCATTAAGGTTTCCTTGTGTCCAAGTCCATGACCAATCTTTAATTGTCTCATGGGCATTCCAAATTATATCCTTTGTAAAATACAAAGCTTTCATTTTCTGTATTTAGTAAATCACGCTTATTGATTGTTATATTCATGGTCTCCAAATTCATGTTTACTTTAACTGTCAATTAAGTACGTTAAAGTACCTTTAAAAAAAAAAACTGAACAGTGAACCTTTTAATATGGTTTTCTTATTTGATTTTGTAGAGAGAGAGAGGAAGGGATAGAAAGATAGAAACATGAATGAGAGAGAAACATCAATTGGCTGCCTGCCACATGTCCCCCACTGGAGATGGAGCCCGCGACCCCGGCATATGTCCTGACCAGGAATCGAACTGTGGCCTCCTGGTTCATAGGTCGATGCTCAACCACTGAGCCACGCCGGCCGGGCCTTATTCTTCATCTTAATCACCATCTTGTCTTGGGAATTTTCGCGTGTGTTTTCCCGTTGTCAGTATCTCAGGGTGTAAAGGCCAGAAACTATGTGGGTGGATCACTCCCGCACGGCAGGCACCTTCTCGGGCGCCCCAGCAGGGCCCCCCGCGAGGCCCGTGTGATGAGCACATGTATTACTGCAGCGAGGTGCTATCGAAATAGCTCCATGTCCTTGCACAATTGCCAACACAAGTAAGAACCTGGAAATTGTTGCTATGCGTGCGAGTCAGAAGATTTCTTAACCGCTTGCGTCCTGAATTTGAAAACACTTTTTAAACATTTTTTTTTTCAAGTTGTGCAGGAGTCAGATAAAGTCGAATATTTTCACAGCGTTTTGGGGTTGCTTGAGTGCATATGCCGTTGAAAAGATCTCTGTGGCCCGGCCGGCGTGGCTCCGTGGTTGAGCGTCCACCTAGGAACCAGGAGGTCACGGTTCGATTCCCGGTCAGGGCACGTGCCCGGGTTGCGGGCTCCATCCCCAGTAGGGGGCCTGCTGGAGGCGGCCCATCCATGGTTCTCTCTCATCATGGATGTTTCTATGTCTCTCTCCCTGTCCCTTCCTCTCTGAAATCAATAAAAATATATTTAAAAAAAGAAAGAAAAATACCTCTGTGTGTCAGGTCTGGGAGTTCAAGTGCCTGTAAGCTGGCCATTGAAGGCGCAGCCACCGTGGGACTTGCACGGCGACTGCACGTGGCTGCCGGCGTGTCCCTCAGCCCCGGGGACGGGATGCTTATCGGCGCTGACCAGTCTCGGCAGCCGCGGCCACGGCCTGGGCCGCCACCCTCGCTTGCCCATTGCAGGAGGGCACGCTCATTTCTCCCCTCCTTAATGAGGCATTAAGGGCCATTTACATAGCGATAAGTACAGCCATTACCGCAGCCATGGCTTTCTGCCTAAGTCCTCCGCAAGACGGAGTGCAAAATCTTTCTGATCGCCCGGCCCTGGTGTCTTGAAGGGCCGCCAATCTCCATAGTGATTGCTCCAACACAAGAGCCAGTATTTGTTTGTTTATTTATCTATTTTAAATATTTTTATTGATTTCAGAGAGGAAGGGTGAGGGAGAGAGAGAGAAACATCAATGGTGAGGAAGAATCATTGATTAGCTGCCTCCTGCACGCCCCTTTCTGGGGATGGAGCCACAACCCGGGCATGTGCCCTGACCGGGAATCGAACCGTGACCTCCTGGTTCATAGGTTGATGCTCAACCACTGAGCCACACTGGCCGGGCTGTTTTTTTGGCTTTTGTTTTGTTTTGTTTTGACAACATGGAGATTCCTACTTGGGAACCCCAGCCCACTGCCGAGTTTGGAGTCGTGTTACGTAAGACGCCACACGTCTTCTGTTTTCGGTATCATCTGTAACAGACCAAGCAAAGGCGGGAGTGTTGTAAACGTGCGGGTGGGGGTTGGGGGGGAGCAGTTGCTCAACTCTCCTCTTGGCCGCCATCCTCTGCTTGCGGATGGCTCCTTTATTAAAACGTTCTCGGAGTGACAGATTCCGAAAAGCCGCCTCATGCCAGACGTCAGACTGACTGGCGGCGGGTGTAGCGCAGGGAGTGCGCGGAGCGGGACCTCCTGGGAGAGCCTGGGCCATGGCACCACGTGTCCACGCGTGGCCAGCCGCCCTGTCGTGCACAGCGGGTCCGGGTCTGGTGGCGCTTGTGTGGGCGGCGCCCCTGGCAACCCTTGCGCGTCCGTGGGGGCGGCTGCCAGGCCGCAGGGGCGCGCTGGGGTGTCATGGGCCTTGATGGCTTGAGGGCTCACGGAGACAGGGTGTTGGCACCCAGCGGTGGGTGCTGTCATTGCATCGCTGTCCAGACTCTGCTGGATTCCACGTGCGTGTCGGGGACAGACGCAGAGGAAGAACACGACCCAGAGCCACGAGGGGAGAGAGGAAGGCGCTGTAGAGTCCTGCATGGGAGGCTGGCCAAGGCGTGGCTCAGTGGTTGGGCATCGACCGATGAACCAGGAGGTCAGGGTTCGATTCCCGGTCAGGGCACATGCCCGGGTTGTGGGCTCCATCCCCAGTGAGGGGTGTGCAGGAGGCAGCCGATCCATGATTCTCTCTCATCATGGATGTTTCTCTCCCTCTCCCTTCCTCTCTGAAATCAGTAATATCCTATATTATAAAAGGCTAATATGCAAATTGTCTCCTTGACTGGGAGTTCAACCAGGGGGGCCAGGCCGCCAACCTCCTGTGGCCCCTCCCCCCTGCTGGCCCACCTGATCAGCCTCAATCAGGGCGAGCTGGCCAGACCCCATCCATGCACGAATTCATGCACCAGGCTTCTAGTATATAATAAAGTATATGACTCGTAGTTAAAATAGGAGGAAAAGGGACAGTGGGCTTGGGCACAGCTTTCCCCTCGAACCCCTTTGTTTTGTCTGGGCCGCCAGCATCCCGGGCTGGGGGGAGCGCCACCTCCCGCCCGCGCTGTTATGACAGGGAAGGGGTGTGGAGTGCTCTGCCCTCTTATCTCAGGTCAGATCCTTAGCATTTTTTGCATATTTGTGTGTGTGTGTGTGAAGAATAGACATTCCCCGAGTGCCTCCGTCTGCCTTCTCGCCATGGCTCTGTTTGGAACAGTCGCTTGCCTGCCTCCTCACAAGAAGGGAAGTGTCAGGTGGATGGGAGGGTGGGTGTGGGAAACGAAACAGACAGAGGCAATGGTGGACGCTTGGGCCGCGGGCTGTCAGGTGGAAAGACACTGTTTTTCTGCTCATACGCGCTACCCTTCAGGACCTGGGATGAGTTTACGTGTTTTAAAAAAACACACGTATTTTTGCTGATTTCAGAGAAGAGGAGAGAGGGTGAGTGAGAGTGAGAGAGAAACATCCATGAGGAGAGAGAATCGTGGATCGGCTGCCTCCTGCACATCCCACACTGGGGATGGAGCCCGCAACCCGGGCAGGTGTCCTGACCGGGAATCGAACCATGACCTCCTGGTTCATAGGCCGTCACTCAACCACTGAGCCACGCCAGCCGGGTACCTTGGATGACCTCACGTGTCCCGGAAACTGGGCTCGAGTCTCCTGGTACCTTCCTATGCACTGAGATATACTTTTTAGAGAGAGAATGGAAGGGAGGGGGAGAGACCGAGAGAGAGAAACATCAATGTGAGAGAGACACATCCACGGGCTGCCTCCCGCACCCTCGGATGGAGACTTCAACCGAGGTACGTGCCCTGGACTGGAATCGAACCTGGGACCCTTCAGTCTGCAGGCCGACACTCTATCCATGGAGCCAAACTGGCCAGGTCTCGCTTTCTTTTAAAAAAAAAAAGACATTATTTATTAGCAGAGTTGCCTCCTAAGTACTTGATTTCATTAAGCATCACATTGCAAAGCTTCTCTCAAGGGGTGTGAGTGAGGGAACCCCGAGTAGCTGAGGTGACCCCTGTCGTCCCTGCCGACCCGCCCTCACCTCTCAGCTCACCTGAGGCCAAGGGCGTGCGTGGTCTCCGGTCCCAGCCGTGTGTGTGTGTGTGTGTGTGTGTGTGTGTGTGTGTGTGTGTGTTTCTTTCCAGCGCGGTTGTTTGGTCTGTGCCTGAAGGTTATCCTGCAGATAAGCCTGAAAGAGGCCGGCCGCGCCTTCCACGCCCGTGACCTTGAATGGTCTTTCCGGGCGGGGCGGCCGGCCGCGGCTCCCGTGGTCTCAGGTATGTGTCAGGCCGGCCTGGCTGCGGCCCTGCGCACACAGGTGCTTTCGGAAAATTCCTTCCCGACGGGCTTTGGGGATTTGCAGGTTCTCGCCGCTTGGTCGTGACCTTGTGCGGTTTCTGGTTTCACCGGAGGCTTTGTTTGTCGGGCCTCGTTGCTGCCGTCAGCCTTGCCCTGGAATCCCGGGGCGCCAGGGAGGGTGCCGCCTGGGCCCCGGGGTGTGCTGGGCGCCGGGTCAGGCCTCGGGGGTCCCCACGAGTGTGCGTGTATGTGTGTGTGCGTGCGCACACGCGCTGCATCACACTTAAGTTCCTCATCGTAGCCGGCATTTAAATTTCACAGCTGCCCCAGATGGAGTGATTCCTTTGAGCTGCTCAAAGTGTTTTCTTTCTTCTTTTTTTTTCTTTTATTGATTTCAGACAGGAAGGGAGAAGGAGAGAGAGAGAGAGAAACATCAACGATGAGAGAGAATCATGGATCGGCTGCCTCCTGCACGCCCCACACTGGGGATCGAGCCTGCACCCCAGGCCTGTGCCCTGACCGGAAATCGAACCTGGGACCCTTCAGTCCGCAGGCCGACGCTCTAGCCACTGAGCCAAACCGGTTAGGGCAGGTCTCCGTCTCTTAAAAACATTGGAAAAGCCCACCCCCGACCTCCAACCAGCTGTCTTCCTGCTGATGAATAGACAGCGACCCCCGGGGAATAGGGGAGCCGTTGGGTGTCAGTGCCCTGGGAGGACACGATCCGTTTAAAATAGGACGGAGAATTAGGTATGAGCCTCACACGCCGGCAGGGGCGTCAGCTCCCTGAGCGCGGGCGCGGGGGCAGCCTTCCGCGCGGGGCGCTAGGCCCGGAGCGGTAACGTCCGCCCGGCGTTCAGTACGTCCACTTCGTTCGAGAACAGCGCCTTCAAGGTCAGCGTTTCTTGGCTGGGCGACAGGGTTCTGGAAATTCCCAGGAGAAGAAGTTGTGTGTTTTTTGTTTTGGGGTTTTTTTTGTGTGTTTTTTTTTTTTGGTCTGTTATGTAACCCAGCACAAATGAATGGGTACGTTAGCGCCTCATGTATAGTAATGGCTTTTCAAAGGCAGTGGATTCTCAAACGCAGCTTTTCGATATTTAGACGGTGGGAAAAAATATTCCTCCGATGATTGAAGGTAGACGTCTTGCTTATTTTACTTCCTTTACTCAAGACACAGTGATAGAGCCCTGGCCGGTGTGGCTCAGTTGGTTGAGCATCCTCCCGTGCACCGAGAAGTCTCCGGTTCGATTCCCAGGCAGGGCACATGCCCGGTTGGGGGTCCTGCAGGAGGCAGCTGGTCAGTGTTTTGCTCTCATATTAATGTTTCTCTCTCTCCCTCTCCCTTCTTTCTCTCTCTAAAGAATTGATAAAAACACATTTTTTTTTAAAAAAAAAAGAGATGGTTATAGTCCTAGTAGGTTTGCTCAGTGGATAGAGCACAGACCTGCAGACTGCGGGGGTCCCAGGTTTAGTTCCGGTCAAGGGCACGTACCTCGGTTGCAGGTTCCCTGGCTCTGGTCGGGGTGTGTGCAGGAGGCAGCCACTCGATGTGTCTCTCTCTCATTGGTGTTTCTCTCTCTCTCTTCCTTCTACTCTACGAAACAATGGAAAAATTCCCTCGGGTGAGGATTAACAAAAAAACCAACCAAACGAAAGAAATAGTCATAGAGCATTGTCGCACTTTACAAATACTAATTGACCTTTAACCTCTCCAGGTTAATGCTGTTATGCCCACTTTACAGATGGGAAGACTGAGTGCTAACAGTAGCACCGGACTGTGAAAACACAGGGATTGCATAGGAGCAGGCCACTGTGGAAAGACGGTGTTCCTAGGCCAATGCTCAACCACTGACCCACACCAGCCAGGCTATATTTTTTTTATTATTTTTTTTATTTTTTCTGATCGATATGGAGCAAGATCTCCTTGCGGTTTCCTTGGCTCACCTAACCGGACTCAGAATAATGATCCTTGTTGCAGGTAGCCCTTCCTCCTTGGTTTAATCATTCAGTGGGCGTTCAAAACATTTTTTTTTTGAATGAACAAGGACAGAAACCTATGGACTTTCTTGAACAGAGCACCCACTTGGAAGATAGCGGCTCAAGCCCAACCAGCATGGCTCAGTGGTTGAGCACCGGCCTATGAACCAGGAGGTCACGGTTCGATTCCGGTCAAGGGCGCACGCCCGGGTTGCGGGCTTGATCCCCAGAGTGGGGCGTGCAGGAGGAAGTGGATCCATGATCCTCTCTCATCATTGATGTTTCTCTCTCTCTCTCTCTCTCTCTCTCTCTCTCTCTCTCTCTCTCTCTCCCTCCCGCCTTCCTCTCTGAAATCAATAATAATATCCTATAAAAAAAAATAACCGAGAGAAAGCTGCTCAAGGTAGCAAAGGGCCCTGCCCACGCGTGGGACCTGTCGGCACCGTCGCATCGTGAGAAATCCTCTCCCTGGCTTGTGCCGGGGAAGCCATCCAGGCTGGGGTGTGGATTTCACTCCCAGGGCTCCTTCGGAACGGTTCGGGGGAGGACATGGTTCTCTGGCCGGTGACCAGTCACACACACACCCAGCAGGTGCCGGCACCGGGGGCGGACGGAGCGCGGGGCGGGCGGGCGGCGAGCCCCCGGTGCCACGTGAACGCTCTCCGTGCCCGTGGCCAGCCGACCCTCCCCTTCCCCACACGCCACTGGCAGGGCGGCTCCAGGCCTGGGTTCCGGGTTGAAATGGGACTATTTCTGGCCGTGATGACACCCCCTAAGCCTGCCGTGCCATTTGGATACGCACCCGGGTGCCCGGATCCATCAGCGCCCGGAGTGGCGGATCATGGGACCCGGACGGGGTGGGGAGGGCTCCCCGGCCCCCCTGGCCCAGCTCCCGGGAGGAGGCTCAGCATATGGACTCCCCCTGCCGCCGCGGCCCAGGCTTTCCATCCGCAGTCCTTTCCCAGATCTGTCTGCCTCCACCCCGGCCACTCCTTGCCAACCTGACTTTCCTACATTGCTTTTCTTGTCTTTTCTTTTTTAAAATAGATTGTTATTGATTTTCAGAGAGAGAGGAAGGCAGAGGGAGAGAGAGAGAAACATCAATGATGAGAGAGAATCATGGATCGGCTGCCTCCTGCATGCCCCCCTCTGGGGATCGAGTCCGCAACCCGGGCCTGTGCCCTGACCGGGAATCGAACCCTGACCTCCTGGTTCCTAGGTCGACGCT
Organism: Myotis daubentonii; assembly: GCF_963259705.1. Classification (NCBI taxonomy): domain Eukaryota; kingdom Metazoa; phylum Chordata; class Mammalia; order Chiroptera; family Vespertilionidae; genus Myotis; species Myotis daubentonii. Next base: position 16,180,498 of record NC_081860.1, on the reverse strand, counting down.
CAACCACTGAGCCACACCTGCCAGGGCTCTCTAGTCTTTTTTTAAGTTTCTCAAGACAGAGGACCTGGGCCCACAGCTAACCTTTTGCAGCTCACTTCCCTGTTCATTTGCCTTTGTCTAGAATGGAAAGACAAACAGGCAAGCCTTTAAGCCTCTCGCGCCACGATCGCCAACTTTTTCCTTTGTGCGTAAGGTCTTACATTATTTGGAGGTTATGCCTTCTGTATTTATCTTTGAAAGGAAAAAAAAGAACACCTCCCAGTGTTTGCAAGAACGCCTTGTTCTGTGCAATGGCGTCCGTGACTTTTTTTGTTTTTTGTTTTTCATGTGGAGCCATGGTGGGGGGAGGAGGGGGTGATAAGGTTGGTGTTTAGCTGGCTAGCCTGTTTTGTGTGTGTGTGTGTATTGTTTATTTTAAATATATTTTTATTGATTTCAAGGAGGAAGGGAGCGGGAGACAGAGACAGAGACAGAGAGAGAGAGAGAGAGAGAGAGAGAGAGAGAGAGAGAGAGAGAGAGAGAGAGAGAGAGAGAAGAGAGAGAAAGAGAAACATCCATGATAAGAATCATGGATTGGCTGCCTCCTGCACGCCCCCTCCTGGGAATCGAGCCCACAACCTGGGCATGTGCCCTGACCGGGAATCGAACCGAGACCTCCTGGTTCCTAGGTTGACGCTCAGCCACTGAGCCACGCTGGCCGGCTGCTTCTTTGTTGTTGTTGTTGTTTTAAAGGCAGAACCTCACAACCGTAATGCAGAGCATAGTCACCGTCGTCATGTATGGAGCGTACTGCTCAGCAAGTCAGATGTCACCGTTCCGGTTTCTGGGGTGAAGGTGTGGTGTTCACCTCCCTGGCCTCCCCACCCCCCAGCCCCTGACCCCTGCTCCCCTCCTTGAAGGAGACGGTGTCCCTCCTTTGCAAATCGAGAATTCTGTTCTTTGCGAAGAAGGAGATAGGCCACTTCTTAGCGGTAATTATATGCCAGCGTGACTTCTAAAGTGGGCCTTTCAAGCTATACCATTGGAGGTCTTTTCTTTTTAATTGGAGCACATGCAAGAGGCAACCAGTAGATGTGTCTCTCTCACATCGATGTTTCTCTCTCTCTCTCTCTCTCTCTCTCTCTCTCTCTCTCTCCCCCCCTCCCCCTCCCTCCCTCCCTCTCTCTCCCCTCCTCCCTCCCTTCCACACCCTCTCTCAAGATCAATGGGAAAAATATTCTTGGGTGAGGATTTAAAAATAAAAAAGTTTGCTTTCGCTTTTGATTTTTTGTGGGGGTATTGTGTGCCGATATTCTGTGCCGAAGCAACAGAAGAATTGGGGGTTCAGTAAGCGTCGATAGCTGGTTCAACTGCAGGTTGACGTTCCCCAGGCTGCTGGCCCCGATGTGGCTGTGAGCTGGGGCTGGGTAAACACGTGCGGCCTTGTGGGCCATTGTCTGCTGCTGTATCGATTGCTCTGTCCTCCTGAGAAGCCCAGCCTGTCCCTTCTGTGTGGACACAAAGCCCGGCCTGTTCCCCAGGGCCCCTCGGCGGAACCTCTGGGACATGCACCGTCTCAGGTATTCCTATCTGCCTCGTCCCTCCAAATTCCTTCGCACTTGATCCCAAAATTCCATTCAGAGTTCCATGTCCTGCCCTGGCTGGTGTGGCTCGGTGGGTAGAGCGTCAGCCTGCAGACTGAAGGGTCCTGGGTTTGATTCCCGTCAAGGGCACAGGCCTGGGTTGCGGGCTCCATCCCCAGTGGGGGGCGTGCAGGAGGCAGCCGATCCATGATGATGAGTCTTTCTCGCCATTGATGTTTCTCTCTCTCTCCCCCCCTCCCTTCCTCTCTGAAATCATCAAAAAATACATTTTTTAGCCGAAACCGGTTTGGCTCAGTGGATAGAGCGTCGGCTTGCGGGCTGAGAGGTCCCAGGTTCGATTTCGGTCAAGGGCATGTACCTGGGTTGCGGGCACATCCCCAGTGGGAGATGTGCAGGAGGCAGCTGATCGATGTTTCTCTCTCATCGATGTTTCTAACTCTCTATCTCTCTCCCTTCCTCTCTGTAAAAAAAAATCAATAAAATATATTTTAAAAAAATACATTTTTTTAAAAAAGTTCAATGTCACAAGAAGCGTCTTTGTCCGAAAGAATAAATGTTGACTCAGCAGAACCACTTGTCGGTGGTGGGCAGATGTGAGAATTACCAGACAGCCCAAAGCTTCTCTCTTAGGAGAGGAATCCAAGTATTTTAGGAGGAAGGGAGAAAAAAAACCTGCTCTGGTCCCTAACAGGATCCATGTTAAAAGCGTGTTTGGTGCCCTGGCTGGTGTGGCTCAGTGGGTAGAGCGTCAGCCTGCAGACTGAAGGGCCCCGGGTTCGGTTCCGGGCGGGGGCACAGGCCTGGGTTGTGGACTTGGTCCCCATTAGGAGATGTGCGGGAGGCGGCTGATCGATGATTCTCTCTCATCATTGATGTTTCTGTCTCTTTCCCTCTCCCTTCCTCTCTGAAATCACTAAAGATATATTTAAAAAAAAAAAAAAAAAGCATGTTTGGGCATTTGACATGAGGATGGAGGCCTCTGAATGTCTCAGGGCTTATGGGGAGTCAGTGTGTGTGTGTGTGTGTGTGTGTGTGCGCGCGCGCGCGCGCGCGCGGTTGTCCCTGTAATCACTGAGCAATAGGGCTTAGTCCTGCCCTTGAAGTCACTAAAAAGACTCGTTAATTCCAGTTCTGGCAGCCGCCACAATGCGTTTTTCTCTCAAGAGAATGGAGACCCTTCCCACGCTTGTTTTTATTTTTTTTATTTTTTAGAATTTGGTGAATCCTCGCCTGAGGATATTTTCCCGTTGATTTTTAGAGAGAGTGGAAGGGAGAGGAGAGGGAAAGACAGAGAGAGAGAAGCATCGATGTGAGAGAGACACATCGACTGGTTGCCTCCCTCACGCTCCCTGACCAGGGATGGCGATGGAGCCCGCAGTTGAGGTACATGCCCTTGGCCGGAATTGAACCCGGGAGCCTCCAGGCCGCCAACCGATGCTCTCTATGCACTGAGCTGAACGGGCGAGGGCAATACCTTATTATTTTAACTTTGTTCTCTAGGCATGGTTAAAGAGTCACGGATGTTACATCTTACAAAACGTATCCCCGTGTGTTAGTAAGTTAAAAAGTTAACCATCCACAGATGATGCTGTTAGAATTACGTGCTTCTGGAAGACACGCTGGGACTCCGACAAGCACGTTTTTATAGATGCTCTGTCCTGAGACCCATGACTTCGAGATGGAACGTGCCTAACATTGGGGGTAGCTTCTTCCGTCTGTCCGTGTGTCCTTCCTAGTAATTTGCAATCCCTATTTATTTTGGAATTTTTAAGAAATATACTGTTATTGATGTCAGAGAAGAAGGGAGAGGGGGAGAGAGAGATAGAAACATGAATGATGAGAGAGAATCGTGGATCGGCTGCCTCCTGCACACCCCCTACTGGGGATGGAGCCCATAACCCGGGCATGTGCCCTGATGGGGAATCGAGCTGTGGCCTTCTGGTTCCTAGGTCAACCGTCACCCACTGAACCACACTAGCCGGGCACGATCCCCACATTTTCACCGCTCTCTCCCCTGCCTATGTAGGGGCAACACGCTGTGACCTCAGAGCCACGGTCACACCAGCAGTGCCATTCAATGTGGCTCCTGCTTCCTCAGTGGCCTGGAGGGGTGACTTTCCCTCTTCAGGGATGTCACCCGTTGTCTCTGCCGGCTCCAGGAGCTCGATGCTGGCCCCGGGCTGTGGTCAGAGCCCTGCCCTTGAGTGGCCGTCGCCCGGGCAGCCGTGACGAGTACCGTTAAGCCCACTCGGGGGAAGGGACGCCGAGGCCGGTGTTTGCACAGGGAGCGCGGTGTGTGCGGGGCCCGGGCTGTGCGCAGGGGCGCTCGGCCGGCCGGGGTGGCAGATGTTGGGCTGTTACTTAGTAACGCGGACTTGTTTTCCTTTGCGCACAAGCCACCTCTCGACCCCAGGTGCCCCCGCCAGCTTCCTGGGAGCGCTGATCCAGCAAGTGAGGCGCTTTCAGGGAGGGGGGGGGGCCGGGGGAGTTCATTCAAAGCGCACCCCCGGAGGGTGTGTCCCTGGGGCTGACAGCCTCCCGGCCCCTCCCCTGGGTCTGTGCTTCTCATTTTTTAAAGTAGCATATGCACCGCCGTTCACTCGGGAAACAAGAGTGAAGCGAGACCCTTACCCAGAAAGAGACACTGGGAGGCAGAGGCAGACAGGCCAGCCAGGCCGGTGTCGCTCAGTGGTTAGCACCAGCCTATGACCCAGGAGGTCACGGTTCGACTCCCGGTCAGGGTACATGCCCAGGTTGCAGGCTCGATCCTCACTGGGGGGCGCGCAGGAGGCAGCTGATCCATGATTCTCTCTCATCATTGATGTTTCTATCTCTCTCCCTCTCCCTTCCTCTCTGAAATTAATAACTATATTTTTTTAAAAAAGAAACAATTGGATGATTAACAAGAGATGGTTGGGAGTGGGGCCAGAGACAGTTTAGCTCTTAAAATGTCACTAGGTCCCTACCCATCCCATGACTCACACCCCCTCCTTCCACGGGCCCCTCAAACGCGGACCCTGGGTGCCTTTCCTTTATCTGTAAAGCGTGTTCAAGGTCATGGGAAACCCACAGAGACCCACAGGCCTGTAGCTCTCTACATAAAAGCACTCCCCCAGGGTCAGCGGTCTGAGAAAGGTTTTTCTTTCTTTTGTTTGTTTACTTTTTAAATATGTATTTTTAAAAATATCGGCTGCCTCCTGCATGCCCCCTTACAGGGGACGGAGCCCGCAACCCGGGCATGTGCCCTGACCAGGAATCGAACCGTGACCTCCAGGTTCATAGGTCAATGCTCAACCACTGAGCCACGCCGGCCGGGCAGGACAAGTTTTTATTGTATTTTACTTATTTTTTGATTGGCTGGGAGTCCGGGTGCAGCCCCCGGAAGGTGTGGGGGGGAACCTCTCTCCAGGGTTTGGCATCGTTTCCCCGAGACTTGTTCTTGTCGCCCTCGGCTTGTTTTCCTGACACTGGCTGCCTTTGAAGAGGCTCTGGCGCTGTTGTGATTTAACCGCAGAGCAGGGGGTTTCACAAGCTCCGTGCGCCGTTTCCAAATCGGCTTCTTGTCTCTCCGGCTGTGGGTCCCTGGGCACAGGCGGCGGGACTGCCCCGGGGGGGGGGGGGGCGAGCACACGGGGGGAATGGGTGGAATGCACGTTTGCTGCTGGCGTTGGGGGCGGGGGGCACCTGGCAGGAGCGTGTGGGAACGTGAACCCCTGTTCGCAGCCCCGATGTGCCAAGTGGGAGTACGGGGCCAGGGGTGGGGGGGTTAGAGCCGGTGTTTTCTGGAAATGGAGCAGCCTGCTCTCTCCCTCTCTCTCTCTCCACACCTGTGAGATGCTGAAGGCCCGTCTGGGTTTTGCAAGAGTGGAGAGCAGACCAGTGAGCAGCTCTGCTCACCTCACCTCTGGGGGAGAATTGTTGTTGGTGTTGTGAGTCCTCCCCGAGGATGTCTTCCCGTTGAATTCTTAGGGAGAGAGGAGGAGAGAGGGAGAGACAGAGAGAGACATTGATGTGAGAGAGACACCTCGATGGTTGCCTCCTGCATGAGCCCTGACCAGGGCCCGGGCCTGGGAGGAGCCTGCAACCGAGGTCCATGCCCTTGACCGGAATCGAACCCGGGACCCTTTGATCCCCAGGCCGACGCTCTATCCACTGAGCAAACTGGCTAGGGCTGGGAGAGAATTTATTCTTAATGTGCCCAAAGTCAGTTCTGGTATCAGGGCAACGAGAATGGCTTCACTCCGGTCTTCCAGGAGGTCACGGTTCGATTCCCGGTCGGGGTACGTGCCCGGGTTGTGGGCTCGATCCCCAGCATGGGGCATGCAGGAGGCAGCGGGCCCATGATTCTCTCTCATCATGGATGTTTCTCTCTCTCCCACCCTCTCCCTTCCTCTCTGAAACCAATAAAAAATAATAGGTTTTTTTTTTTTTAAGTGCATAATTAGAACAATTCTGTCGCTCCTGGAGCTGTGTTGCCACGGTCACCCCAACATGGGTGTCCCCCCCATTTGGCCGCCGGTAGGTAGACGGACAATCCCCATCTTACCTGCCGGGAGAGGACTTGGGTTTTTCATTTCTTCTTGCGTCTTTAAATGCCGGGGAGGTGGGGCGGTGGCGTGTGACTCAGCAGACGGGAATTGTTTGAATAACAGGCCGGGCATGTGAGCCCTCCAGCTGCTCCCAGCACACAGCGCTGCACACTGCCCTCCGTGTTGGGGCGACAGACCCCGGGAGACCCCGAGAGGCCTCGGGCGGGCGGCTGCGGTCCCTGCAGGAGGCACCCGGGTGGGGGCGTGTGAGGGCATCTCTTTGTTTCCATTGTTTGCCCTCTGCCTGGGAGAACAGGGCACAGACCGGGCGGGTTCCTGCAGCTACTGGTTAGAGCGGGCTTTTTATGAATGAGGCCCGGGAGAGGGAGGCCGGGGGCGGTGAGGGCTTGCCTTACACCAGCCGTTGGGTAACGCATTTCATTCACGTCCAGCCATGGAGCTGGGCTTAGACTTTTTAAAAAATATATATACATATTTTTATTAATTTCAAAGAGGAAGGAAGAGGGAGAGAGAGAGAGAGAAAAACATCCATGATGAGAGAGAATCATGGATCGGCTGCTTCCTGCACGCCCCCTACTGGGGATCGAGCCCACAACCCGGGCCTGTGCCCTGACCGGGAATCGAACCGTGACCTCCTGGTTCCTAGGTCGACGCTTAACCACTGAGCCACGCCGGCCGGGCCGGATTAGATGTTTTTCCAACTGCCAGTAACACAGGGACCCTGAGCCTGTGTGCGCATGGATGTATTTGTTTGGGTGTGTGTACATTTATGTGGGGGAGATAGCAGGAGAGGTGACGTGGAAGAGGGGGTGAGAAGGCAGTCAGCCATGGGGGCCTAAGTCATTTCTCTGTCCCGATGCCCCCCGAGAGGAGGCAGGCGGGGCCCCTCTGCCCAGAGCCGGAGCCTCGAGGTGGGGTGCTGATGGGGGTGGGGAGGGGGTGACTCCTACCTGGGGTGTGCCCAGGTGTCAGGTGCCGGCATCCCGGCCCTGGTCCCCTGTCCTGTCCCCCGTGGGCAGCTTCCTGTTGGTGGCCCCGGAAAGCCATTGTTGTGGCCACTGGAACCTGAGTGACCACCCCGCCCCCCCTCGTCCCTGCCTCAGCTTCCTGCCGGGGGTCAAGGAAGAGGCCAGGCATTGTCTTGGCATCAATGACCCTCTATCAAAACAAACGCCCGGCGAGGGGGGCGGCCTGGTGCCAACTGCCCGCGTGAGCCCGGGCGGCCTCGTTCCTCACAAAGAACCCTCAGGACCCGGACGGGGCCTTTCTCAGGGGACCGTCCTGTGGGCAGAGAGCAGTCCACCCCCAACGTAAAGCAGACTCCAAACCAGCTCCCCCCACCCCCGTTGCTAGCCGCATCCCGGTGCTTTAAGATACCTGAGCCCGGCCGGCGTGGCTCAGTGGTTGAGCATCGAACTGTGAACTAGGAGGTCATGGTTCGATTCCCGTTCAGCGCACATGCCCGGGTTTCGGGCTCCATCCCCAGTAGGGGGCGTGCAGGAGGCAGCCGATCCATGATTCTCTCTCATCATGGATGTTTCTTTCTCTCTCTCTCTCTCTCTCTCTCTCTCTCTCTCTCTCTCTCTCTCTCTCTCCCTTCCTCTCTGAAATCAATGGGGAAAAAAAAGTTACGGTTGAGTGACCGGCGCCTCTCTCCCTCACTGGCACGTGTGGGAATAAGGATGAAATAAACAGCTTCGGAGAGGCGTTCCCTGAACTCCCCCGGGGAACTCCCTCGCAGGTTTGCGGCGTTGCGTAGAGATTAGCCGGCTCCCACGGGTATCTCGTATCTGGTCCTGGTCGTGGACACGCGCTGAGAGCCGGGAGCGAGGCCACTGCGGCCGGGAAATCCATCCTCTGCCATTCGTAGGGCACAGCCCACGGGGCGTGTTGACCGGCCTGCGGCCCCACTAAGCACGGACAAGAGTTGTAGGACACAGATGACTCGCTACCTGACATGATAGTGAATATCACCCAAGCGGAAGTTTTCATAGCATCTCATGGGGGTGTGTTCTTTTTTTAATTTTTTTTTTAATCCTCACCTCAGGATATTATTTCCATCGATCTAGAGAGAGTGGAAGGGAGGGAGGAGGAGGAGGAGGAGGAGGCGAGAGAAACAATGTAAGAGAGACACATCCATTGGCTGCCTTCCGCACACCCCCTACTGGAGATCGAGCCCGCAACCCGGGCTTCTGCCCTGACTGGGAATCAAACCGTGACCTCCTGGTTCACGGGCTGACACTCACCCACTGAGCCACACCGGCTGGGCGGATGTTATTTTTTTAATGTTTGAGGTCTTATTTTTGGGGGGGGGCGGGGGCGTTTAAAGACATGAAATACAGGTAGTTTGGGAAAGGTGTTTGGGACAGACTGGCACCAGAAGCATGGAGGTTGGGATGTTCCCGTGAGGAGCGCCAACCAACCCAAGGTAAGGCCGCATTTGTTGGTTAAGATCTATTAATAATAAAGATAATTTTTAGAAAAATAATAAGGTATCGGTATCAGTGATAATTAGATAATCCCAACTACATAGCCTTCCATTAATTCTGAAAATTGAAGCGGAAAGAGTTCCATTTTCCTTGTCAGTTACGTTTAAACTCCCTCCAAAATGTGGGCTACGTCGGGAGTCATCATTTTACTTTGATTTTTAATATCGCCAATGCCCCAGTTTTTGCTTTAAAAGCACAGTGGGTATAAGAAGGACCGTTTAGCTCCCTGGGATTCCTGTGTCACCAACACAGGGGACTTAGAAAGCAGATGAGCACCCTGGCTGGTGTGTTCAGTGGTTAGAGCGTCATCGAAGGGTCCGGGTTCAACTCCCTGTCAAGGGCACATACCTCGGTTGCCCGTTCGCTCCCCACCCCTGGTCACGGACCATATGAGAGGCAACTAGTTGATGTGTCTCTCTCACATCAGTGCTTCCCTCTCTCTCTCCTTCTCCCTTCCTCTCTGAAATCAATAAAAAAAAAAATTTTTTTTTTTAGCCCAGCCATCATAGCTCAGTGGTTGAGTGTCAGCCTATGAACCAGGACATCATGGTTCGATTCCCCATCAGGGCACATGCCCGGGTTGCAGGCTCGGTCCCCAGTGTGGGGCGTGCAGGAGGCAGCCGATCCGTGATTCTCTCTCATCATGGATGTTTCTCTCTCTCCCTGCCTCTCTGACATCAATAAAAATATATTTAAAAATATACAGATATATTTTTTAAAAGCTAAATTCTGAAAGGAGACATAATGCTTTACATTTTTGGACACAAAGGGATGTGTTTCTGTTCTTCAGCCCACACACCTTCCTTTTGGTTTCAACCTGGAAAAGCCAGGCGTGCGAAAATATTAGTCCCTCTGACTCCGTTCAGTTCTGAAACTATCTATAGAACATACAAGTTGCAGCGTATCCCAGTTTCAAATCATGGTGGACGTGTCGTGAAGAGTTTCACAGAGGGAGAAGGGGAGGGGGAGAGAGGGAGAGAAACATTGATGTGAGAGAGGCACATTGGCTGGTTGCCTCCCGCACGCCCCCTACTGGGCATTGAGCCCACAGCGTAACCATTATGTCTTTGGACCTGGGAGCCCACAGGCCTGCACCGGAGAAGGCAGCACTTTCTGGGCTTGGCTGAGGTCAAGGGCACCGGAAAGTGTGTGGAACAATGGCTGTTGTCTTTAAAGGGCTTCGTCCCTTTCCCGTGTGGCAGCAGCCGCTTCCTGCTGCTCCCTGTCTAATGGAACCGCAGCAGTGACCTTGGAGAGATGGGCGGGGGGCGGGGGGGGGGTGTCCGAGCCACCCTGCCGCTGAGGAGAGGGGGCCGCCCGCCCGTAAAAGCAGGCCTTTGTGTGCGCTGGGCTGGGCCCATGGCACCCGGGGCACAATGGGCTCTTGTTTGTTTGGGGAAAGCGAAGGCATCCTATCGCAATTATTTATGGAAGAGAATCGGTGATGTTTTTGGAAGAGGTTGGGTGGGGGGGGGGGGATGCGGGAGGGAAGGAAGGAGGGACGCTCACCTTTGGCCCCGTCCACGCCAGATCTGTCCGTGGGGTGGGTGTGTGGGGGGGGGGGTGTTGGGGGGCCAGAGAAATGAGGGCATCCCCGGCTTCGGGCTCAGGAACAAGAGGCAGGATGGGCGAGGGGAGGCGGCCTCCCAGCCCCTCTTTTGTTTGGATGCTTTCCTTGCACCGTGGCCCACACTCCCTCCTGCCTCCCCCCCCATGTTCACTGCTAGACTTGGATGTCCGTCCGCCTGTTCTTGCTCTTCAGAGTTTTAACGAGTTCCATGCCCCCGCGTGGATACTCCAGAGATTGGCCCTGTTTCACCAGGGACTTGCCGAAGCCACTTTCAAATACGGATCATTCTAGCTTTTCTCTCTGCTCCTCAGAAGACACAGACATCGCCCTGGCCTGTGTGGCCCAATGGCTTGGCCATCTTCCTGGGAACCGAAAGGTTGCTGGTTCGATTCCCTGTCTGGGCTGGATCCCCAGTAGGAGGCGTGCAGGAAGCAGCTGATTGATGATCCATTCTCACATCTCTCTCTCTCTGTTTCTCTCTCTCCTCTCCCATTTCCTTTCCTCCCTCTCTAAAAATCAGTTATAAATATTTTTTAATATGTATTTTTATTGATTTCAGAGAGGAAGGGAGAGGGAGAGAGAGAAACATCCATGATGAGAGAGAATCATGGATCGGCTGCCTCCTGCACGCTCCCTACTGGGGATCGAGCCCAAGCAGGGGCATGTGCCCTTGGCCGGAATCGAACCTGGGACCCTTCAGTCCTCAGGCCAATGCTCTATCCACGGAGCCAAACCGGCCAGGGCCAGTTATAAATATTTTATTAAAAAAGAAAAGACATACGCCCAGGCGCTTCCATGTCACAGAGATACCTCCTAGCCAGCAGGACATCCCAAGAACAGGAGACAAGGAATAGCTTGAATTATGCAAATGACAGCTGAGTTACCCGGCAGGTAAAAGAGTCTTTTTCTTTAGGCAACACACTTCAATTAGTTATTTTTTAAAGGAAATACTTCTAAGGGACATTTTGCATTGCTTGCATTCAAGAGGATCTAATGACTGGACGATAATCTCACGTTTTCTCAGGGCTTCGGGTCCACACTGTGAAGGTAGTTTTGTTCTCTGATAGCAATGTGGCAGTCCCCTTGGGCTGAGCAGTGTTTTTTCATCTATAATAACGAAGACCCCTTTCAAATGTTAAAAGACGTCCACTGCCTCCCAGGGTCCTTATAAATGACTTGAGTGTAAAGGTTCTTAAAGCCTTAGCCGGTTTGGCTCAGTGGATAGAGCGTCGGCCTGGGGACTGAAGGGTCCCAGGTTCGATTCCAGTCAAGGGCACAGGCCCGGGTTGTGGGCTTGGTCCCCAGTGTGGGGCATGCAGGAGGCAGCCGATCCATGATTCTCTCTCCTCATTGATGTTTCTCTCTCTCTCTCTCTCTCTCTCTCTCTCTCTCTCTCTCTCTCTCTCTCTCTCTTTCTCTCTCTCCCTTCTCCCTTCCTCTCTGAAAGCAGTAAAAAATAATAAATAAATGAGTATACTTAAATACCTAATACAGTTACATAGAACTAAGTGTAAACTTTTTAGGGGTCTAGATCTTTTCACAACTATACATTAAATCAGCGTACACATTCAACGCAGAGGAAACAAGCAAACAAAAATCCAACCCCAACAGGAATTGCAGGACAGACCTGGGTGGCGTTTTACTGCCACTGAGTCAGCCCTGAAACCGTGACTAAGCTACTAACCTCGGAGGCGTGAGTCCCTGCGAGTTCTAGGGAGCCTCTCGCTGGCATTTCAGTTGGCTGTTCGCTCTAAGGGTTGTAGAGCCTCCATGGCAGCATGACATGCCACGTAAACTACATGTCCGTATGTTAAATGTACTATTTTCCCCTCTCCATTTTGCGGTTGCAGCCGCTAGAATAACCCACTTTGCTTCCAGTGAGTTTTCTAGGTAAACGCGGGTGCTAAACTCACTTTGGCAGCCCGAAGTTCTTAAGAAGGTTAAATAGATGAACTGGAAGATAGAAAAGTAGATCATACTTGAAGTGAACCACAGACAGGAGTTAGTAAGGGGAGCTCTCGAGCCCCCCCCAAGAATGGGCAGAGCAGCTCCCGGTGTGGGAAGCAGTACACGGTAACTGGCCGGCACGTGCCTGGTGTTTGAGACCCCGTGTGGGCTTGGGATCGTGGCCCCGTTTGCATGCCTCACGTTTAGTTTTAGCGTTTACTGCTTTTAGCATCACTATGTCTAGGCCTTCTCCCTGGAATTGGCTGTTTCAGGCCTACTCTGGGCTTGGGAGTGGGATATTTCATCCTGCTAAAAGTGTATATGCGAGCCAATATAAATGTAGCGGGCGGTGGGTTTAGATGAGTGACACATAATCACGAATACATAGCCACTGTGGCCGCCTTGTTACTTACTATACTGGATGTTGGGTCTGTAAACACTTCTGTTTCTTTTTTTCTTTTCTTTTTCTTTCTTTCATTATTACCTTTTGTATTTACTTATATTTGTTTATTTTTGGTAACCGTTTTTGAAAGGGTAGCATGTTAGCTGAGGGGTAAGACAGGGGTGAGACGTGCATCCCTGAGGCCAAGGGGCCAGGACTTGAAGTGTCGGAGGATGGGAGGGCCCGACCGGCGTGGCTCAGGGGTTAAGCATCCACCTATGAACCAGGAGGTCATGCTTCCATTCCCGGTCAAGGCCACGTGCCCGGGTTGCAGGCTCGGTCCCCAGTAGGGGGCATGCAGGAGGCAGCCGATCCATGATCCTCTCTCATCATTGATGTTTCTCTCTCTCTCTCTCTCTCTCTCTCTCTCTCTCTCTCTCTCTCCCTTCCTTTCTTAAATCAATAAAATATATATGTATGTTTTTTAAAAGGGTGGGAGGGAATTTACTAGCTCACCCCATGGAAACACATGCACGTTACATACATGCATGTTCCCATATATTCCCGGCGGCCCCTGCATTCCAACGCCAGGCCGGCCTGGGTCCCTCCCCCGCCACAGGTCGGTGCTGATGAAGTCACCAAGGGTGTCCAAAGTACAAAAGCCTCGGCAGAGCCTGTTGCACATGCGAGCTCCTCTATGAACGATAAATAACAATTACCAGGCAAGCCCGGGCAGAGCAGCTCGGGGAGGCTGTAAGAAGGGAGATGCCAGGCTTTCCGGAGGCGGCGACATCCCTCCCTGTCGGACAGCAAGGACCGTGCTGACGCATCCCCGCCACCCTCCCTTCCACCCTCGGGTAGTTGCCCCGCGTGGCCCCAGGGCAGGCGGCCCCGGGGCAGAGCCCGTTTGCAAGTGCGGGGCCCGGGCAGGCATCCCGGGTGATGCCCGGTCCTGCCCCCGGCCTGCAGGCCAGGACAGAGCGCCGCTCAGCTCGCTCCTCTCCTGGTGACGCGTGTGGCAGGGAGCAAGTGAGGACAGGACCGGGTGGCTGTGCCGGCTCCGCTGATGTCACTGCGCTCATCACGGGACCATCAAGTGCTGCGGGTGAGAGTTCCTGACTTCCGAGATGAGAATGGCGGGCCTCACTGAAGAGTTGCTATTGCATTGGGGCCCGGCCAGTGCAGCTCAGCCGTTCAGCGTTGGCCCAGGAACCCAGAGGCCGCCGGTTCGATCCCCGGTCAGGGCACATGCCCGGGCTCGATCCCCAGGGAGGGGCGTGCAGGAGGCAGCTGGTCCATGATTCTCTCTCATCATCGATGTTTCTCTCTCTCTCTCCCTCTCCCTTTCCTCTCTAAAAAAAAAATCAATAAAAAATATTAAAAAGAAAATACTGTGTTAAAAAAAGAAAGAAATTGCATTTGGGCCCATTGGGACTGGAAGTTGGTATAACCTCCTGGTGGTGAGCCACTGGGTTTCTCGTTGGTGTGGGTTTGTAAAACCTGTTCACTTTTTATTTTTTTAAAATATGTTTTTATTGATTTCATTCTAGAGAGGAAGGGAGAGGGAGAGAGAGAGAGAGAGAGAGAAACATCAATGATGAGAGAGAATCATGGATCAGCTGCCTCCTGCACGCCCCCTACTGGGGATGGAGCCTGCAACCCCGGGCATGTGCCCTGACCGGGATTCGAACCCTGACGACCTGGTTCACAGATTGATGCTCAACCACTGAGGCACACTGGCCGGGCATCGCTTTCCCTAGTTCAGAACGGGATGGGCATCTGCCCCTCTCAGGAATGTTGTGCGTGTAGAGGGCGTCGGGCAGGGCCTGGCGTGTCATCCGTGCCCATCAAGCAGCCAGCCGGTCATGGTGGCCATGGCCGACTCCTCAAAATCATGAAAATCCCCAAATCCCTCCCCCACGTCTGAACCCTGCCAGTCGCCGAAGCTTGATGGATATTTATTGCATCTGATACTTGTGTGCGCACACGGAAAGCGCCCACCCGTGTTACAAACGCCACCCAGTGGTAGCACCTCCTCGTGGATAGGACTCGCTGGCTGTGGGAGAGCGAGGGATGGAACGTGTAAGCCGCCTTTTCCTCGCGATGCCGTCCACGTTGCCGCTGAAATTAAAGATGTTGGGAAAGCCGCGGAGAAACCATTTACTATTCCCCTCCGTAATGGGTTTCCTGGAAGCAAGATGGCATGTCTGTGGGCCGCCGTGAACGATGCCGCTATTGTGAGTTACTGGCGAGGAGCGTTGACCAAGAGCGGAGAGAGTGACTAAGGCTGACCCGTGTTCCATATTCCTGGGGAGGACAGACTCAGGCTGCAAATCTGTAGACTTCCCCTGGGGTTAGCTGTCCTCCTGCTCTGCCCTGTACGTCACGGGAGATTGCAGGTCCTTAGGCCTCCGGGGGAGGGAGGTGGGAGGTGCCAGGAAGCCGTTTGTGTCTCTTCGACATTTTCTGTTGTTGCCCTGGCCCGTTAGGCTCAGGGGTGACCAGCAGACCAGAGGGTCTCAGGTTCGATTCCCGGTCAAGGGCATGTACCTGGGTTGCAGGTTCAATCCCTGGCCCTGGTCAGGCCTCATGCAGGAGGCAACCAATTGAATGGGTGCCCCAGGTCCTCTGCAGAGTCATTCGGGGTCCCTCTTAAGGCCAGGACATGCCTGACGTTACGATGTATTGCATCTAGTGCAGCTTGACCTCCCCGTACATGACAAAGTAACCGATTCTGTGAAATGCCATAGAAAGTAACCAGTTGCGTTCAATGCCCCGTAGAATCCTTTCTTTTATAGGAACTTGATGCTTTAGCTACTTGAGAACAATGACTCCAAGCCCTCGGAAACACTTAGTGACAACCGCTGGCCTAATGGCGCCTTATTCTTATTCAGTGAAACAGATCCCCAGGGCTGCTTAGGGTCCCGATTCTTGTTATTGTGCCAAGCCCTTCCCCGGAGAAAAGCTCCATACATTAAAAAATAACCCCCAATTCAGACTTTTATGCAAACAAGTCATTTTGCCGCGCGCCCAGCTCCATTTGACCACATTCGGTGCGTGGAGGGAGAGAGTATTTTTGCGTGATTACTGCCCTCAGTCCCCACACTCCTTTCCCTCCACGCCTTTAGCATCAGCCACGTCTGAGATAACAGGATGCTAAGTAACTGAAGTATTGACCTGTCATTTAAAATAAATAAATAAATATAAATATAAATATATATATATATATTAATTGACTTCAGAGACTGAGGGAGAGGGAGAGAGAGAGAGAAACCTCAACGATGAGAGAGAATCATGGATCGGCTCCCGCCTGCACCCCCCACTGGGGATGGAGCCCGCAACCGGGCATGCGTCCTGACCGGGAATCGAACCGTGACCTCCTGGTTCGTAGGGCGACGCTCAAGCACGGCGCCAGGCATTGTGGGATAATTTTTAACATTTATGTGAGTATTCATGCTGCTGTAAGGAGCTGGAGGACACTGCAGCTCTTGGATCCCGGGAGAGGCAGGCTCCCGCTGCTTGGGGACAGTCTGTGACTCGACAGCTTTTCCTAGGCAGCAGTTACGACCTTGAAAAACCCAGGGTGACTCTCATATTGACGTCTGTTGCTGCGAACTTTTTTGTTTGTTTGTTTAATGCATCAGTGGCAGAGACCGGATCGCCCAGCCTCGGCCGCTGCTGCGGTGTTTGCGTCGCTGTGTTTTGGTGAAAACTGACGCCCTCGCCCTTCTCCCGACGCCTTGTTTTTGATCGGAAAAGCCTTTATTTATGGAAGTGACCGAGTGTGAAAAGCAAAGCAGAGGTGAATCGGAGGGCTGGTTCCCGGGAGCTGTCACGAACGGCCCGCTGATCAGATGTCCGCCAGGACTAGGCTCAATACGCTTTTCTAAGATGGAGACAGCGAGGGTGGGGTGGCCCTGTCCTTTGAGGTCTTGCTGCGTCCAGGCCTGGAATGCCCTCTCCCCTCCCTTCAGCCGAAACACCCTCTGAGCTCGGGCCCGGCCTCACCCCTCAAGGGAATCCGGTCTGTCCTTAAAGTGATGTAAATGGCGGTTCTTCGTGTGATGTCAAGGCAACTGATTGATTCGGTCTTCTTGTCGACCTGGTCAGCCCGGTTTGGTCCAATCTCAGAATGGGTTTCCAGGTAGACAGGTTACTTTTTTTTTTTTTTTTAAATAGGGAGATCTGTTTTATTTTATATTTTATAAACATATTTTTTTTATTGATTTCAGAGAGGAAGGGAGAGGAGAGGGAGAGATAGAAACATCAATGATGAGAGAGATTCATTGATCAGCTGCCTCCTGCACGCCCCCCCACTGGGGATTGAGCCCACAACCCCGGCATCTGGCCTTGACCGGAATCGAACCCGGGACCCTTCGGCCTGAGGCCGAGGCTCTATCCATTGAGCCAAACTGGCTAGGGCTAGATTACTTTTTTAAAAAATATATATTTTTTTATTGATTTCAGAGAGGAAGGGAGAGGGAGATAGAGAAACACCCATGATGAGAGAGAATCATTGGATCGGCTGCCTCCTGCACGCCCCCTACTGGGGATCGAGCCTGCAACGCAGGCATGTGTCCTGAACGGGAATCGAACCGTGACCTCCTGGTTCATAGGTCGACGCTCAACCACTGAGCCACACCAGCTGCGCTAGGCAGCTTTTATAATGTGTGTTTTCTACCTAAGTGGGTGGGGTGTAGTATTTGCATTGGCTGTTTGGGGGAGGTGAGTGATCCTGTCGATGGCAGTGCCTTCAGAATCTCATGTGAATACCTGGACAACAGTTCGCATTGCTCAATGGCCTGTTGATAGTCGTAGTCGAAAAATTTTCCGGAAATTGCACAAGGGCTTTTTTGTTGTTGTTGTTTTAAGGCAGAGAGGAGCGGGGAGGGGGCTCCTCGGTTCCAGAAGAATCTTTAGGGCAATTATAGGCTCTTAGGAAGCATCCTGTAATAGTAACACAGATACGTAAGCTACTATCACATAAGCCATTTTAATCATGTTCTTGACAGGGAGGTGATGTTCCAATTTTGTTTGTTTTTTTTCTAAGCAAATCTTAAACACTGAAGCTTTATTTTTTGTTGTTTTGTTTTCCTTTTTTTCTTTTTATTTATTAAGAAGTCATTTGGAGCCAGTCACTTAACCTGTTTTTCATAAACGTGCTGGCTAGAGGCAGCCAAAACAACACCCATGCCTCCATAATTGGGGTCCTCGAGTGAACTTATGTGTTAGATCATGATAGCTCTCGTAACCGCTGGAATTATCCCTGTTGAGTAACCATTCGGACCCTGAAGTCAGGACTCTCTGAATGCCATCTCCTAACGCCAACCCTCTTAGCCCGGCCACTGTGGCTCCACGATCCGAGTGTCAACCCAGGAACCAGGAGGTCACAGGTTCAATTCCCGGTCAGGGCACATGCCCGGGGTTGCGGGCTCGATCCCCAGTAGGGGGCGTGCAGGAGGCAGCCAGTCCATGATTCTCTCTCATCACTGATGTGTCTGGCTCTCTCTCCCTCTCCCTTCCCCTCTTTGAAATCAATGAAAATATATTTTATTGTGTGTGTGTGTGCTTAATCCTCACCTGAGGATATGTTTCCATTGATTTTTTTTTATTCTATTTTTTTAAATATATATATATTTTATTGATTTTTCACAGAGAGGAAGGGAGAGAGATAGAAAGTTAGAAACATCGATGAGAGAGAAACATCGATCAGCTGCCTCCTGCACATCTCCCACTGAGGATGTGCCCGCAACCCAGGTACATGCCCTTGACCGGAATCGAACCCGGGACCCTTCAGTCCGCAGGCCGACGCTCTATCCACTGAGCCAAACCGGTTTCGGCTCCATTGATTTTTAGAGAGAGTCAGAGACAGAGAGAAATATCAATGTCAGAGAAACACATCGATGTGTTGCCTCCCGCACGTGCCCTGAGCAGGGTCCGGGCCTGGGAGGAGCCTGCCACCGAGGTTACATGCCCTTGACCAGAATTGAACCTGGGACCCTTTGGTCCACAGGCCAATGCTCTATCCATTGAGCAGCACCAGCCAGGGCAAAAATATATTTTTAAATGTTCTTTGACACCTTCAGAGATACTGAACATTTTTCAACGCTCGCCTTCCCGGGGTAGACAGGATGCCTCGCCTTCCTCATTGTTGACTTGGCCACAGAGAGAGTAGCCCTTAAAGGGAGGACCAAGCCACGTGCCATTTCCTGGCTGTCACCAAGCGGGTCCAGAAGGAAGTCTAGACCGAGGTAGAGCTAGACGGAGTCTCCTGGGCTTGCGTGGTAGTGGGACCGTTGGTTTTTCATTTTATTTCACCCTGCACAATGGTCTGTATAGAATTAACCGTTGCCAGAGGAGAAACGACACCTGCATACAGAATCCTATTCTTGTGGGCAGTCCGTTCTCATCACTGCAGTGAAAAAAAACAAAAAAAACACATCATGCCATCTCGCCAGCAGCTGAAACGCACTAGCACTGGAGACATTCCTGCGGACCGCGCCGCTAATTCCCTTTGTTTGTTTGTTTTCCGAGCAGATGGGCTTGTTTGCTTTTTGCTTAACCATTAATCAAAAATCAATTCATGGCTGTGTAAGTGGCAGTGGATCATTCTCGTTCTCACTACAGTAAATAATGCCTATTTGTTCACGTTAGATAAGTCCGGGCGGCGGCGAGACACAAGTCCATGCGGCCTGCGTGTGTTATACGGGAACGCTGTGGGGCGCGCGGGAGGAGAGGGCGCTACGGGGAGGCAGCACGCGGGCGGATTCCCGGGGAAGGACAGGGTAGCAGGTCGGAATGAATTTGGGGGATGAGGAGACTGTGAGATTTGAGTGGTCTCTCTTTAGCACAGCATCCCACATTATATGCTGGGGTATGAACCGTGGCAAAAGGACCATTCTAAGTACTGAACATTTTAGTGTAAGCCGAAGATGCTCTTATAACTTTTCTGTTCACATATATCTATATCGATAGCTCTACCTATATCCGTGTCTATATCTATATACCCACCTATACCTTACCTGTCTATATCTATATATCTATATCTATATATCTATCTATATCTCTCTATCTAGCTATGCCTTTGTCTTTATATACCTACCTATACCTTACCTATGTCTATATCTATATCTATATATCTATGTATCTATATCTATATCTATATACCTACCTATACCTAAGTCTATATCAATATCAATATCTATATATCTATATCTACCTAAGTCTATATCTATATCTATATTTATATATCTATGTCTGTATCTATATCTATATCTATATACCTACCTATACCTAAGTCTATATCAATATCAATATCTATATATCTATATCTACCTAAGTCTATATCTATATCTATATTTATATATCTATGTCTGTATCTATATCTATATCTATATACCTACCTATACCTAAGTCTATATCAATATCAATATCTATATATCTATATCTACCTGTCTATATCTATATCTATATTTATATATCTATATCAATATCTATATCTAGCTATATCTATCTATATACCTATACCTATGTCTATATCTATATCTATCTACCTATACCTATGTCTATAGCTATAGCTATAGCTCTATATCTACCTATGCTTACCTATCTCTCTATACCAATATAGATTGGGGGGTTGGGGTGGGGGGCATGTGATGACATACAGACGAATATGTTTTCCCTAATCTTCTAGCTGGCATGTTTACTCATAAGTTGTTTGAGCTCGTCATGTTTGTGTAAATGTAGCCGCCATGTTCTTGACATTAGCAAGCAGAAATGTGGGCTTTGCGGAGCGGCCACCTATCGTCTCTATGGAGAGAGGCACACATTCTCTTATTGGAAACATCCAGGGAAAGTGAGCGGCTCTTGACATTATGACCAAGGAGCCCCTGTGCCTAGATCCGTTCTCTGCACAACATCGCTTTCAGTGAGCCAATGGGAGCCTATGCTTTCTTCCCTGAGATCCCTGCAGCCTTGAAAGGGCGGCGAGTGTAAGGAAGCTGCTGGATGCCCGTCTTCTCTTCCTTCTGTTAGAGGACGTGTTCCAACTGTAATCACATTGGCATCGTTTGAAACACTAGTGATCAGTCATGCCAACAGCCTGACCTCTGAGCCAGCCGAGGAGCGTAGCCGCAAAAGCTCCAAGACACCGTCGGGCACCCGGCGACCCTCTCTGCACACCACGCTGACCCCCAGAGCTTTTCACGGGAGCGTTAGCGTGAACGAGTGAGTGAGGGGGGGGAGTGATGGGCTCTGTGTCCCGCGAGGGGACTGGTCCCTGCAGGCTCCGCTGCTGGTGGACAAGTCAAGAAATAGGTTCCTCTCCCATAGCCATATGTCTTAAAGATGTGGACCTTTAAGAATACACAAACTCACCCTGTCCGGTGGGCTCAGTGGTTAGAGCATCTGCCCACTCACAGAAGGGTCTCGGGTTTGATTTCCCGGTCAAGGGCACCTGCCTGGGTTGCAGGTTTGATCCCCCATCCTGGTCAGAGTGCGTGAGAGAGGCAGCCATTCAATGTGTCTCTCTCACATCGATGTTTCTCTCTCTCTCTCTCTCTCTCTCTCCCCACCTCCCTCCCTTCTACTCTCTCTAGAAATCAGTGGGGGAAAAAATATACTCAGGCCTGGCTGGCGTGGCTCAGTGGTTGAGTGTCAACCTACGAACCAGGACGTCACAGTTCGATCCCCGGTCAGGGCACATACCTTGGGTTGCAGGCTCCATCCCCAGTGTGGGGTGTGCAGGAGGCAGCCAATCAATGATTCTCTCCCATGATTGATGTTTCTATCTCTTGCTCCCTCTCCCTTCCCCTGAAATAAATTTAAATATATATATGTGTGTGTGTGTATATATATATATATTCACATATATTATATATATATGTATGTATTTATTTATTTAAGAGTCCTTTGTACCTCTCTTTATGTTGAAAGCTTGGACCCGCTGGCTGGCCGGCCGGCTGAAGGTGACAGTGTGGCTTATCACCAGAGTGTAAAGTCCTGGGGGTCCCTCTTGGGTGCCTTCTCTGGCCTTGGCCAGCCCAGGGAGGGGCTCCTCTGGAAACCGGCTTAGGAAGGTGGTCTGTGCCGACCTCCTGGGGGCCACCTGGTTCGGGGGAACAGCAGGGTTTCTGGGCTAAGGTGCTATAAGGAGGAGGAGGAGGGCAGGAAGAAGGCTAGGTTGTGTGATTCAAGTCAAACCAGACCGCGAATGGCCACCCAGCGCAGATCGGGGGTGAATTACACCCTGCGCGGAAAATGCGAATGACCTGCTCATGTCGTGTCAAGTGCCCTTCATGCCATCATCTCCGTTTCCTTTTATATGTGTTTCCGACCCAGGGCCCCTTTTCGCGTGCCATCACAGCTCCAGGAACTTGCGAGGCAAAAGGTCTCACCGGGCGTGTGGTGGAAGGTAACGATTTTCAGTGCAGGGACTTAACGCCCCGAAAAGACACCGCTGAGAACTGAAGGTGATGGGAGCAGGAGGGAGAGTCCCCCAATGTGCCCTGCTCCCTTCTGATGGTTTTTAACCCCTAAGAAGAGGAGTAAAAAAAAAAAAAATAATGTGCAAGGGGAAAAAAACCTCTGTGGTGTTCCCCAGAACAAAAATGATATGAAGCTGCGCGTCAGCAGTTCTCGCCCAGAGAGCGGCTCTAAGGGACGCCCACTCGTGTTTGCTTTCCGGGGAGACCCTTCCCTTTGTCTCGCGTGCGCCCAGCCACCCGCCTCCCTCCCCGGTGCGGGGCGAGGATGGGCGAGCTGGCATCCCGCGCCCTCCGAGCTCAGCCTCCGAGCTCAGCCGTGGACCAAGGTTGTTTACTACGTTCTACTCCGAGAAGCACGCCAATCAACGAGGGCCCTCCTTCCCCGCCGTCCAATCGGCGCGTTGGGAAAGTCTACCTTTCCCGGGGGCCCGGCGGCGATTGGCTGCGGCGGCTGTCAGTCAAGCGGGCATCCCGCAAGGATGCAGCGGCGAGTATTAGGGGACGCGATCACCAGAGTAGAGGAGGAGGAACCTTCCCCATCGACGAGATGTGGGGGCTCCCCCAATAAAGGGAGGGGGATGGGGAAGGGGGGCTCCGCTGCACAACCCAGCCCTGGGGCCCCAGCCGAGCGCAGTGGGCTGAGTGCAAAGTCGGGGAATCCCTCCCTCCTCCTCTCCCTCCCGCCCGCCCGCCCGCCCTCCCTCTCTCCGCCTCCCGCCCGCCCGCGGCTGCTGGTGCAGAGCTGGTGCTTCTGCTGGTGCCACTGCCGCAGTTGTAAACACGGGTCCCTCCATGTCTGTTTCCCCTTTTTTCTCGCCACCAGTGGCCATTGCAGGTGGCTGTTACCAAAATCCCGCGGTTAGAACCGTGCTCCCGGTCCAGCCCGCCACCGCCCGCACCTCCACGCCCTCATTCTAGAAGCCTTCTGCCGCTTTTCCTCCCTCGCGTCTGCAGAGGGGAGGAGGAGGGTGTCTTGGGATCAGCCTCGTTTTCCCTTCATTCCCGCCCATGTGGGACGAGTCCTCCGGTGGTGCCAACCTGCACCCCCAGTCCCTGTCCCGTCCCCTGGGGAAGCGGGCTTCCTTTTCGAATCCAAGTGCGTGCACCTGCCGCAGGGATTTGGGTTGGGGGTGCTGCAGCGGAGACGGGGCGTAGCTCGGGGAGGCCTGGGTGGGTTTGGGTGGCGGTTGCTGGGCTGGGACACACGGGAGGCTATTTGCATTCTGCGTTTTTCTTCCCACACGGGCCTCGCTGGACTCCTTTCCCCCCACGCTCTCCTGCTAGGTTTGCAAGATGCACCCCCTAAAAAAAAAAAAAAAAAAAGACAGCATTGTGTCGGACTCGATGTTTTTGTACCTTCTCCCGTGATCTGAATCAGGTTTCCCATTTCCAGCTGCACAATGTGCTTGTATTCAGTGCGATAGGGGCGTAGTGGACGTGAATTATTCGGGGCAGGGCTGCCCGGAAGATGCGGAGCGGAGTGTGCGTGGCCCGGAGCAGCGCCAGTGTCTGTGGCTTCTCTGATGCTCCCAGGGCTCCGAGCAGGAAGCGCAGGCAAAATGGCAAAATGCAGCGTGCGGCACCTGCTTCCAAAATGCCCGTTTTCAGGAGATGCGGTTCCAGATGCCATCTAGGCCTATTGAATCTTTTTATTTTATCTTTTTTAAATAGATGAGTGATTTTTTTTTTAAAAAAATGTATTTCAGAGAGGAAGGAAGAGGGAGAGAGAGAAATATCCATGATGAGAGAGCATCATGGATGGGCTGCCTCCTGCACGCCCCCCTACCGGGGGTGGGGCCCACAACCCGGGCATGTGCCCTGAGCGGGAATCGAACCCTGACCTCCTGGGTCATAGGGCCACCCTCAGCCACTGAGCCTCGCTAGTGGGACATCTTCCAGTCCTTTGGTACTCTCCCCCCCTGCTGCTAGGAATACCTGCCCCAAGCTGATCAGTTTCATGGATGGTCCTATGTTACTGTTAGAACAGGTTCAGCTTCCAGGTTAGGGTTTGAGAGAAGCGATTTTTTTTTTTAATATTTTTATTGATTTCAGAGAGGAAGGGAAAGGGAGAGAGAGAGACAGAAACATCAATGATGAGAGAGAATCATTGATTGGCTGCTTCCTGCACATCCCCCACTGGGGATCGAGCCCGCAACCTGGGCATGTGCCCTTGCCTGGAATCGAACCTGGGACCCTTCAGTCCGCAGGCCGACGCTCTATCCACTGAGCCAAACCAGGTAGGGCGAGAGAAGCGGTTCTTGCCGGCAGGAGCTGATAGCAGGTAAAGGAGAGGCCCGCTCTATCATCACATCATCGCACCACCTTGTGAAATGACAAACTAGGCCACTGACTTGAAGGCAGAGAGAGACTCTAAGGAAGTGTGCTAGGGGCTGTGTGGCCAGCTGCTGGCCAGGATGAGTGAGTTCATCTGGGGCAGTTCATTTCACCTCCGAGCCTCCGCGCCCCCTGCCCGGGAGGGGAGAGACCTGTGTGTGCAGTATTGTGAGGACTGAAGGAAACGCGTTAGAGGGTGTGCCTGGGCTCGGGCCCTGTCAGGGAATCGCACCGTGACCCCCTGGTTCATAGGTCAATGTTCAACCGCTGAGCCACACCGGCCGGGCTCCTGTGCGTCTTGCCTTCGCCACTGTCCATTTGCTGTGTCCTCTGTGGCCTGGAGGTGCCCAAGGACCTGGTGCCCCTCTACCCCCCATGGGGTAAATCATCTCCTCCATCTTCTCTCTGGCACCCTTTTGTTGTTAATCCTCACCCCAGGATATTTTCCCATTGATTTTTAGGGGGGGGGGGGGCGGACAGAAACATCAATGTGGGAGAGACACATCGATTGGTTGCCTCCTACATGTGCCCCGTCCAGAGCCTGCAACCCGTATTTGCCCTTGACCGGAATCGAACCCGGGTCCCTTCAGTCTGAGGGCTGATGCCCTATCTGCTGAGCCACACCAGCCAGGGCCCTCTGGGACCTTCCTTGTGAGCCCCCGACCCGCTCAGGGTGGCCTGCTGCGCCCACCTGGTGGTGCTGGCTATCTGCGTCACCCGCTCCTTCCTGGCCAGGTCAGCCTGTCCACTCTGCCGCGCCAACGGCCTCGAAGTGCCAGTAAGTCACGTCTGAATAAGCCAAGCATGTTTCCCTGCCCGGCAGTGCCAGGGGGCCGGCCCGGGAGCCAAGTGGCTCTCTCCTGGGCAAGGACCAGGGACGCGGCAGGGCCCCGGCTGCTCCACTCCTTGGTGAGTGGAGGCAAGTTTTCGTTCCTTTGTTTGTTTTAAATATATATTTTATCGATTTCAGAGAGGGAGGGAGAGAGAGAAACATCCATGATGAGAATCAGGGATCGGCTGCCTCCTGCACGCCCCCCACTGGGGATCAAGCCCACAACCCAGGCATGTGCCCTTGACTGCAATCGAACCTGGGACCCTTTGGTCTGCAGGCCGGCGCTCTAGCCACTGAGCCACACCAGCCAGGGCCCGAAATCAGGCCTTTCATCCCTGCCCAGGGTCGGGTTCCCCGTTCTTCCCCACATGACTGGGCTTTGAGCTCTTCCTGATCCAACTGTAGCCTGTGTTTGCCCCTTGCCCTCCCCACATAACCCCCAAATTCCCAGCACGTGCCTGTGACTCCGCCAGCCGCCAGACCGCGGCCATCGAACCTGGACCTTCTGGTTCCTAGGTCGATGCTCAACCACTGAGCAACACCGGCCGGCCTCGTGTGAGTCGCATCCTCACCACACGGGCTGTGTCCTCGTGGCCTTGAGCTCCGTGTTTATTTCCTGGCAGTTTCCGGTCTGGGTGAAGGCAGGCTCACAGAACGGCCCCTGGGCCAACGGGCCAGACACGCCAGCACCTCCGACACGTGACTGTCCCCCTGAGCCCGGCTCCTCGCCTGTAGAAAGGGGAGCTATCTCTCCCCGGGGAGCCCTGGGGATTAACTGTGCTTGGCGCTGGGCTGGGGCTCGTCGGCCCCGGGTGAGTGTGCGCTGCCGTGAGCACCGTGTTGATCAGCCGCGGGCGGGGATGCCGCCTGCCGTAGGAGACCCCCAAGAAGAGGAGCGGAGGGTGGCGTCTCCCTCACGAGGGAATCCGATTCATGCTCGTCTCTCCTTCCTCCATGAGAGGTGCCTGTATGATACTCAGCGCCCTTTTGCGTCCCACTTGGCAAGCTCTTGATAAAATATTAAACCAAATATTAGCTCTTCATATGGATCAGCTTGGAACCTGTTGCTCTATGCATAGTGGCTTTTTAATGACAATGAGTGCTTCCTAAGGTCAGCCTTCTAAAAGCCCTCGTCTGAACTGGTCCAAACAGGAAATCCGGAGCCCCCTGTAGGCAGTTGTTTGCAGGGCTCAGCAGGCCCGTACCACACTGCCCGCACGTGTGTTTTTAAAATGGGGTGGGCCCAGCAGGCGGGTTCAGTGGTTGAGTGTCAACCTAGGAACCAGGAGGTCACGGTTCGATTCCCCGTCAGGGCACATGCCCGGGCTCGATCCCCAGTGTGGGGCGTGCAGGAGGCAGCCGATCGATGATTCTCTCTCATCATGGATGTCTCTCTCTCTCTCTCTCTCTCTCTCTCTCTCTCTCTCTCTCTCTCTCCCTTCCTCCCTTCCTCTCTGAAATCAATAAAAATATATTTAAAAAAATAAAATAAAGGGGTTGTTGGGGAGAACTTCAGTGTCAGGAGGAAAATGGCAGCTACCACTTGAGCGGCGGCCAGCTCTCCCCAGCGCCAGGCAGCGGTCAGTGTACAGAAGCAGATGGCCCCCTGGCGCGGATGGCCACGGCGGCCACAGCACGAGGCTGCCGTCCAGGGGACAGGTGGCAAGGTCGCCGCGAGTCCCCATGTCGCTGTTGGAGAGAGGCGGCTCTGCTGAGCCTTGCCCACATCTGGGACCCTGGTAGGCCCCTTCCCGGATGCTAAGGAGCCCTGAGCCATGAGGACAGTTAAATAGAGATGCTCTGAGGGCATTTGTGGGGGGCCCGCCAAACTCCGGGGGGTACCAAGATGCCGAGCCAGGCCGTTGCTGGAAGGCGTGCCGAGGACCGTTGGCATCGTACAGATAGTAAGGGGCCATGTTCCTCCCCAGGGGAGGGTCTCCCACTCTATGTCCGTTGCTCTGTGACCTTGAGCAGGGCCTGGGACGTCACAAAGCAGCTCCCCTGCGCCTTGCTCTCCTCTTCCGTGGGAGAGAGACAGGAGCCAGCGTGGGGGGGGGCTGGGGGGGCAGGTGAGAGAGCACGTGTGTGAAGAGAGGCGTTGGGGCTACGCCCTTGCTGAGCATGGGAGACCGCGAACTTGAGGCGCGCGCCCAGATCTGAGTCCTTTTCGGTTTGCATCCGGCCCGAAAGGGTGCCTGGCGATCCAAACAGGAAAGAATTGGATCCAGGCCCCAGGAGGATGCTTGCTGCTCTTCTCACAGAATACCACTCCTCTTACGTGGCATTCGATCACTCCACAAAAATCTGAGCATCTGTTGGGTCCCCGGGGCTGGGCTTGCCATGGGCGTCCCACAGCCAGCGGAACACTTGCGCGCTGCCCTCGCCGCCCGCCTGACAGTTGGGCAGGGAATGCAGACGTTCAATAAATAGACAAATAGACGTGTGATGGTGGCCCACCGAGGCCGGGGGGGGGGGGGGGGCGGCAGGGGGGGGCGCGGGGAGGGGAGCGCCTGCTCTGCCTTCGTCTGTTTCACACCTGCTGTGTGTTCTAGTGTTTAAGTGTATCTTGGGAAGGTCTTTCTCTCTCAACACCATGTCTCGCCCTTGGGCCCGCAACCGTAACGCCTTTCTCTGTAGGCGGGAGGCATTCTTGTTCGCCTTTTTGGGTGAGAGATGCTGTTGACCATTGAAAGTAAACCAGGGGTGATGCCGGGGAGAGAGTATATATTGTATTTTTTTTTTCTTGGCTTGTGCATTGGGGAAAGCAGTTGTATGCAAGTGGAAAGCTATCCCAACGTAACCACAAAATTCAGGTAGACTATTTTGTGTACATCTCTCTCTTTTCTTTCTTTTTTTTTTTTTTTGAAGAGCTAGTCAGGAAATCTCCATTTGCCCTTTATGTTGTTTTTTTAATATATTTTTATTGATTTCAGAGAGGAAGGGAGAGAGAGGTGGAACATCAATGATAAGAGAATCATCGATCGGCTGCCTTCTGCATGCCCCGTACTGGGGATGGAGCCCACAACCCGGGCCTGTGCCCTGACCCAGGATCGAACCGTGACCTCCTGGTTCACAGGTTGGTGCTCAACCACTGAGCCACGCCGGCCGGGCCATTTTGTGTACATCTTTTAAACTAAATGTGTAGCCACCCCACGCTCACAGCTCTGTTCTTTCATCTGCTAGACCAGGCCTGTCCGATAGAGCTCTCTGTGAGCGTGGAAGTGTTCTGTATCCGGCCTGTACAACACGGTAGCCACTAGCCACGTGTGACATCGGAGCACTTGAAATACGGGCAGCGGGACCACGAGGTGAAATCCAGAATAATTGAAATCAGACCCTCCATGTTTGCATTGTGGCCACGCAACAGTACAGACCTACACCCACGATTAGCCGGCCAAATGCTTTCCTCCTCAAATCTGTGTTTCTGTTGATAAGGGCCATGAAGACCCGTGCCTTTCATTTTTCTTGTCCTATTTAGGGTTCAACAAGGGTGGGTGCAAATTTTAAAAAATCACCAACACGATCGATGAGACCAGCGATCGAATAGCACGCATTTTTCTGGGCTGTTAATGTTAATAATTAGCAAGTAACTAAATCCTCCTAATGACCTAAGAATTGTGAAATAAACAAGTCATCTTCTACAGCGATAGCAAAACAACCGAGAAAGGTCATCGCGTCCGCCACTGATTCGTGGGCATTCAGAAGCTTTTTCTGGCTGTGAGCATAAGCTGGGTTTTCGACGATTTGAAACCCAATGGAAAGTCTCATTTGAGTTTACAATTTTCCTGGAGTTTATTTGTATTTCTCCTTTTCAGTTCATCTGTGTTTTTTCTTTTCTTTTTCTCCTCCCCACTTTGCTGTTTCATCAGGTCGGGAGCAGAAAGCCCGCCTGGTCAGTTTCAATTTTATTTAAATTCATTTGTCTTCATTCTTTCTCATCTAGCACAGTCCGGTGATGTAGCGAGATCAGAGTGCTCCGGGGAAACGCTGAAATGGGAAAACATTTTCAGGAACACATTACTTCCACTTAGATTTAATTTTCCTTTCTCAATAGAAAAAAATGCTTCCAATCTCATCCCCCCATCGTCATCCCCCTCCCCCTTCAAATGAACTGCAGGCTCGGCTCTCTAACACCCGTCCGCCCAGGGCACAAGGACAGACACAGCCCTTTAATGGGGATAGAAAGGCCCGGAGAATGGTGGGCTCTTTTTAAAAAAAAAAAAAAATATGTTTTTATTGATTTCAGCGAGGAACGGAGAGGGAGAGGGAGAGAAACATCCATGATGAGAGAGAGAATCATGGATCGGCTGCCTCCTGCACGCCCCCTACTGGGGATGGAGCCTGCAACCGGGCATGTGCCCTGACCAGGAATCGAACTTGACCTCCTGGTTCATAGGTCGATGCTCAACCACTGAGCCACACCGGCCGGGCCCAAAAGTATGCTTTTATTTACGCTGTAACCTTGACACTCCGATGGTGGAGATAGCGTTCTGTGGCGTGTTTACCCCCCAAGGCAGAGCCTGTGAAGGTGAACACCTCCAGTTTGGAAAGCCTCGCCCTCCAGGGGAGCTAGAGACGCGTGGGTTTGTGAAAACGATCAGAAAAACCAGAAGTCATTGCAGCGCGGCTGTGCTTTCTGATCAAGGTCCGGTGTTTGCCACCTTGTGAATGACTCACACCCCATCACCATGTCTAGGATTTTTCCCTCGTAAGGAAAAGTAAAAAAAAAAAAATGAGTCACCCCCTAAAACATGTCACATTCTGAAACGCATTGATTAAATGTACGGCGATCCGGTTATCAGATGCTTCAGCCTAAAGGTGAGGTTGTATGGGTGTCAGAACTCACTTCCCCCGCGAGCGGAAAACTCTGGCAGATTCGGGAATCGTAGTTCTGTTGGCCTCCCCTATCGTTACATTTTTTGTGCAGGCAAAGCGGCTGTGCCTTGGACGTGGGCACGGCTTGGTGACGTATTTGACTGCTCCTTGACTGCTAACCGTACAGTCACAGCCGCCAGCTTCACTCAAAAATAAATCAGAACCCCCCTCAGACTCCATCGATAGCACTGAGGACAAAAGTCCACAGACACCGGTCTGGCCAGTGTGGCTCAGTGGGTTGAGCATCGACCTTGGAACCAGGAGGTCACGGTTCCATTCCCGGTCAGGGCACATGCCCGGTTGTGGGCTCCATCCCCAGTAAGGGGCGTGCAGGAGGCAGCCGATCGATGATTCTCTCTCATCATGGATGTTCCTCTCCCTCTCTCTCTGAAATCAATATAAATATATATAGATAGATATAGATATATAGATTTTTTTTTAATCCAGGCACATTTGCATCCTGGTAGAAATTGGGGCCCTGCGTGTCCCAGATACTCTCAGTGATGGCGAACCTTTTGAGCTCGGCGTGTCAGCATTTTGAAAACCCTAACTTAACTCTGGTGCCGGGTCACATATAGACATTTTTTGATATTGGCAACCATAATAAAACAAAGACTTACATTTTTGATATTTATTTTATACATTTAAATGCCATTTAACAAAGAAAAACCACCCAAAAAAAACGAGTTCGCGTGTCACCTCTGACACGCGTGTCATAGGTTCGCCATCACTGCACTAGATTGTAAACTGCATGAGGACAGAGCCTCGCCTCTCTCAGCGTCCCTCCAAGATGCTCAAGACAAACTGGTCAGATGAGAAAACGAACCCAAGAAGTACAGGGACGCCCTGGGGGTGGCTGAGGCCTGGGCACCTGTTTCTGTAGCTATCGCGCCGGCAATCTCTGCAGCACAGATGATGCACTTCCCTGCTTCTTACTCTAGTGAAGATAATTTAATCATTGCTGGCCGAGTGGGGACATGAGGGGCATAAATGGTTGTATTGCGCAGAATACGGCCATCGCCCGGGGGCCTGGTGGGAAGCAGTGCGCCCGGGACTGGAGCGCTCTCACGCTTCCTGTGCTCTGATGGGCTGGCTTTATCATTTTTATGCCTCCGTTTCTGTTTAATAGACTTCACGGCAGTGAGACGAGGAGGCCGTCTCTCTCAGCTCCTCTGTAGGTGACGAGTCCCGGCTTCCGCTCTGCTGTGGGTATGTCGAAGACAGATTTCCCAGTTTGTGAGAATCGGGTGAGGGTGAGCCCTGGCTGGTGTGGCTCAGTGGATAGAGCGTCGGCCTGTGGACCGAAGGGTCCCAGGTTCCATTCCGATGATCAAGGGCACCTACCTGGGTTGTAGGATCCATCCCCGGCCGTGGTCGGGGCGCATGCAGGAGGCAACCAATCGATGTGTCTCTCTCTCTCACATCGATGTTTCTCTCTGTCTCTCCCCCTCCCTTCCACTCTGTCTGGAAATCAATGGGAAAATATCCTGGGGTGAGGATTTTAAAAAAGAAGAAGAAAAGAATTGTGTGTGTGAATGAGATATGACTTCTCTCCGGTCCTCGGCTACCTACCCCAGAAACGTCTGTGGCTGGGTAGTTGAATTCTGGTATCGGTCTGTTTCTCCCTCACGTAATGTTTTTCTTTTACTTCTCTCTCCCCCTCCCTCCTTCTCTCTCTCTCGTCCTCTCTATCTCTCTCATAATATGATAGTTGCTGGAATCATTACACCGAATGGAACACATTTATCCGCAGTGAAAACCAAGCAGAGCTCAGAATCATTTTCAAAATGGATGCAGCGATCGCTACTGCCGTATCCTAGCCCAGCCCTCGGCACCTCGCGTCCTGACACAGTGTTCTAGAAAGGTCCCCTGGCGCCTCACTTTCAGGTCAACATACCTGAGGGCACCTTTTCTCCTCAGTCTGGCATGGGTCCATTATGGGCATATTATTGTGCAGGCAGTGCAGGCCTTGGACGTGGGAACTGGTTCTTGACAAACCTCTCAGCTGATGCAGCCTTTGCAAGCGAACTTTAATTGGGGAAGCAACATAGTATCATAGAGTCTAGATTTCAGAGGGAGAGGGAGGGAAAGAGAGAAACATCAATGATGAGAATCATCCATCAGCTGCCTCCTACATGCCTCCTCCTGGGGATCGAGCTGGCAACCAGGGCGTGTGCCCTTGACCAGAATCGAACCCAGGACCCTTCAGTTTGCAGGCTGACGCTCTTATCTACTGAGCCAAACTGGCTAGGTCTGTTTATTGATTTTAGAGAGAGAGGAAGGGGAGGCAGCA
Source organism: Myotis daubentonii (assembly GCF_963259705.1). Lineage (NCBI taxonomy): Eukaryota > Metazoa > Chordata > Mammalia > Chiroptera > Vespertilionidae > Myotis > Myotis daubentonii. The sequence goes on along the minus strand of NC_081860.1, from coordinate 16,148,158 downwards.
GAGAGAGACAGAGAAACATTGATCGGTTGCCTCCTGTCTCTGCCCCAACTGGGGATCGAACCTGAAACCTAGGCATATGCCCTCCCAGGGACTTGAACCCGCAACCTTTTGGCAGAGGGGAGCGATGCTGCCACCCACTTAGCCATCCGGCCAGTTGTATTGGTTATAACAGTGGTCGGCAAACTCATTAGCCAACAGAGCCAAACATCAGCAGTACAACGATTGAAATTCCTTTTGAGAGCCAAATTTTTAAAACTTAAACTATATAGGTAGGTTATTAACTTAATTAGGGTACCCCTAAGGCTTAGGAAGAGCCACACTCAAGGGGCCAAAGAGCCGCATGTGGCTCGCGAGCCGCAGTTTGCCGACCACGGGGTTGTAAGGTTTCGGGAAGAGGCTCACAGAAGGGCCACTTGTTGCTCTCCCAGAGACGTGTGACCGGGTTTGCAATCGCCTTCATTTTGAGCGCAACTTCAATTGCTTGGTTAAGGCGGCCTCTGCCTTTCCCCCTCCATCAACGTGGATGTTTTCACCTTTGTAATGAGGTAGCATCTTTTTGGGGGGATCGATCCTTGAGGCTGTCCCGTTCACACTGTCCCTCATTATCCTCCTTACCGACTGATTTGAACGCCCTTTTACCGCCGTGTGTGCCAAATGGTGACTTTTTTCTATTTCTGTTTCTCGGACCCTTCGTCATGAGAACTCTACTCGGGGGGACTTTCTGTATTTTTTAAAAAGGGGGACTACAAACTTTTTAAAATAGCAGTAGGAGCAGCTCCACTTTTTTTTTTTTTTTTTTTTTACTTTTTTTCGGGGAGGACAATTATGAGTGACACGTGGCCAGAAAAATCTGCAGAATCGCCATGTTTTGCTGGCGAGGAGGGAGGGAGGGAGGAGGGCGGAGATGGCAGTTGCTGAAAAACAACCCCATTAGTTTTGGTCGGAGCTGCTGCATAGCTCGCCTATGAGGACACAAAGAGGGGACCCGATTGGGGGGCGCTCGCTGAAGCCCAACCCTAATTCATGGCATTTCGGCCGCCAAAAAAAAAAAAAAAAAAAAAAATTAGATTCGCGAGGGGGAAATCATTCGTTTGAATTGCCCGTCACTTTTTTAAAAGAGTAAAATAAAAAAATACAAAATTTTATTGACTTTTTCCCCCGAGAGATGGTTCTTGAAAAGTAGGCGATTTCGTCTCTTTGAATCCTACCTCGGCGATCTTTTGTCTTCTTTTGACTTATCCCTTCAAAAAACGCAAAAAAAAAAAAAGTATTGCTATTCCTCGACCGTAATACGTTTTTCTCCACCGAAGTCCGCGGTAGCCCTGCGAACGGCCACATTTTTTTTAATATCCTGCAATCGGTCCCCGGTTGCAGTTTAAAAAAAAAAAAAAAAATCACATTCAGACAAGATCGCGCTTCCCCGTGGCCCTCATCTGTCCTCCCTGACATGTCGGAGCTCCACGAATTGAATTTTAGAGGAGTTTGAAATGTAACTGTTATGTAAGGACAAGAAAGAAAGAAAAAAGGATCTCGAAAGAAAAAAGAAAAAAATGACCAGTGGCGGGGGTGGGAGTGGGGGGTGGAAACCCGAGGGACACGCTGCCAGGTCACCCTCGCCGGGACGGATGCTTTTTGAATGAGCGTGGCTGCTACGTGCCGAGGGCGCTCCCATGTGTGGCTGCGCCGACTTCGCGGGCTACGTGTCCCGAAAGTTCTCTCCGCGTTTTCCATCTCTCGGCGAAGGTTGCTTTTTTTTTTTTTTTTAATTTTTTTCGTGGTTTTTTTTTTTGTTTTTTTTTGAAAAGTTGGCCGCAAAGCACCGCGAGCCACGTAACATGTACTTATGCGAGTGCCTGGTCCAGACCCCAAGCCCCAGCTTGGACGCGGTCCGGGTGTATGCGTATGCGTTCCGCTTGCACAGCGACTCCCCTCCCGGGACTGCCACGCGGCCGCCGCTCCCAGCCCAGCGCCGCCAGCACTAGCGCCGGCCAGGCTGGCGGGGCGGGGCCCGGGCTGGGGGGGGGGGGGAGGGAGGGGGGCGGGCCAGGCCGTGCGCGCGCCCGCGCCTGGGGCTCGGTGGGGAGGGCTGGCCACGTGACCACACCCCGCGCGTGGCCCCGCCCCGCCGCCGCCGCCACGTCACGTGGTCCCTGGGCGCCACGTGCTCTGGAGTGGACGGAAAAGGGAGCGGCCCAGGCCCGGGTGTGGCGGTCTGGGTTGGTTTTTTTTTTTTTTTTTTTTTTTGGAAAAACATGAGCCCTTGTTTTCCTTCTTTTCCCTTCTTGAATGCCTCCATCCCGATCGCGCACCCCGTCCCCCCCCCAAAAAGCACAAAAACGCTTCCGTGGTTCCCCCGGTGCCGCCCGATCATGGCGATCGTGGCATGGAGACCACTCCGCGGTGCAAGTTGCGCTGCGCAAACATGGTTTCAGCCCGGGCGGGAGGCGGGAGGCGGGAGGCGGGGGCGCGGGCGGGCGGGGGGGAAGGGACGGGGCCGGGGGCGGGGGGAGGGGGCGATCCCACGGCGCCAGCAGCCACGCGGCCTCCCTGGGGACGGGACGTGGAGGGCTTGGGTTTCCGGAATGTCGGTAATCCGTTTCACGGTGGAAAGTTCTGCATTCTCAACTGTTGAAGAAACTCTCGTCTCTTTGACGGGTCTTGGGAGCCCTGCGCAAACAAAGTTGGGAAAGGAAAAAAAAAAAAAGAAACAACCCACCAGTTGTCCTAAAGTCTGAAGGGGGAGGAATGCGCCCCAGCCCCCGAGCCCGGTGGCGCCGTGGTGGCGGCCCACGCGATCAATAAATAACTCGCCCGCGTCTGCCGCGAATGCACTTGCGGGCGGGCCGTTCGCGACGTAAAAATGAAAGTAAAAAGATGGGAGTGTGTGTGTGTGTGTTGTTTTTTTGCAAAAGACACACTGTAACATGGAAGAAGGGCGTGCGTTCCCCCATCGGACGAGCCTATTGTTCCGAGCTGAGCTCACCCCCATGACTCACTCCCCAACTGTTCCACCCGCGCCACCGAGCAGCCGGGGCACCACCGCCATCCACGGGGAGCCACGCATGTCGCGGCCCCCACCACCGCCGCCGCCACTGCCACTGCCACGCAGGCACTGCCACCCTCCCAATTTCCACGAACCCCGTAAATGCAAACCCGAATTTCGAGCTGGTTTTTTTTTTTTTTTTTTTTTTTTTGCTTTTGGTTTCAGCGCGCTCATTTCTTTCCCGTTGCGCGCAGGAAGGGAAGGGCGCGCTTCGGTTTCCTTTCTCTTCACTTTCATTAAAATGCAATCGAGCCAAGGAGTTTCTATTTCAAAGCGAGATCCCCGTGTGCGGAGGCAGTTTATTGGAAATTCTAGAGAAAAAGTCCCGAAAGATTCCATCTTCAGAATCGGAGACGCGCTCTGGCGTTCTTTAGTAACTTTTGGAAAATGCAACGGCACGCTTTTGATACTTTGTTTCATGGGCGTAGTTTACGGGGCCCGGGCGTTCGGTAGGGAATCTTGTCTCGGGTCATCAATGATAGTGATTTCCTAGCCTCGGCTCCAAAAAAACACACAACACAACATTAATTAAAAAATCAGAATATTCATGAGGTTTTTTATGGTCCGACTCAGAGCTTCGGGAGCCATGACTTTTTCTCGCCGCCGGGACGGGAGGAAGCGCTGTCGGCGATGTTGGCACCTGAGCGAAACCAGAATTGAGATCCACAGGAGAAAGGGGGTGACGTCCATTTGTTTGGTCCCCTCGTCCTGTTTTTAATTTGCGGAAATGTGTTTTTTGTGTTGTGTGTGTGTGGTTTTTTTTTTTTTTTAATCCCATTAAAACGTGCGACGCGTTTTTGAATTCACGGGGTCTGGGGAGGAAGTGGTTTTGTGTTAGTGAAGTTTGTTTAAACAAATGACTGAGGTTTTTGTTTTTTTTTTTTTCTCGCTCTGTCTGGCCAAGCAGAATGGCTACACTTTTTTTTTTTTTTCTTAAGAGCATGAAAATACTGACCAGCCAGGATTTTTTACCACCCTCTCTCCTTTTGTGACGCAAGATAACGAGGCGCACACCAATGGCGCCTTGCACAATGGAGGTTTGTTTTGTTTATTTTTTTAATTTAATGGAGGGATTGTGGATGGTTTAAAATGCCCTCGTGCCCGGACAGAAAGGGGAGAAGAAGGAGGAGAAAAAAAGAGGCATAATGAGCCCTTTCTAAACAAGTTTAGCCATAGACCCACGCGCGCTCGCTCGCCCAAGTCCCTTTCTGCATACATACCCTTGGGGTATTTTCAACACGTTCTCCTTGTCTCATTGCAATTTTAAAGTTAAAAAAAAATGCGCGGAGGTTGTTTCGAAGCAGTTTAAGTTGCCGATAAATAAAGATGCAATTTATAACTTGGTGCGGAAAGTGGCGCAAAGTCCCCACGCGACCCCCCAGCCTCCCCGAACGTGGGTCCCTTACTCCTCAGGCGCTGCGCCCTGCAAACACCTCCTCATTCCGCGGCCCTCGGGGCCGGAAGTATCCTTGCCCCAATGCGATGCGTATCTTTTCGGGTCGGGAGTCTTTACCTCCGATCGCTATCGGGGTTCCATCTCTCCCGCTGACCTGGCCGCAGCCGGCGGGCGTTGGGCATTTATTTCTACGATTCCCTCCCAGCCTCCGCGTGTCTCTCGGACATACGCACTCCCGGGTTCAATGAACAAATACCGAGCCTGCAAAAACTCACCCAAAAGGAGAGATCTTTGCTTTTGGGGGGGGGGGGGGCTGTTTTTTAAAGTCCTTGCTATTAAACACCGCGCTCGGGGTGGTCCTAATGCTATCTGTGCTCTCTCCCTCGGTGTGAATCCGGACATTTCCAGGAAAAAACAGCTAAGGACTATTTTGAAGTTGGGTTACGCTCTGCCGTAAAGTCCCCAGCTTTTTATCGAGCCCAACCCACCGCGTTCTGGTGGCTCCCAACGGCCCTGAGAGATCCCCAAGACACGGGATTGAGCCTCCTGCCATCTTAGCTGCTGGCTTTCAGGGTTTGTCTCCCGCTGGTCAGCTCTATGTCTCCGGCAAGTCCCAGCCTCTCTTGTCCCCAGCACTCCCGTCGGTGGAGACATGCCGACCCCCTTCTGTGAGGTCTGAGGGTGGGATGTGGAAATTGCGCTGGAAACCTGTGGCCATGCGTAGGGGCCCTGGGACTTCCAGCTGCAAGCGGGGACCGGGAGCAGATGACTGGGGTGGGAATGCCGGCCTCTGCCGCCTCCACGCCCGCCGGGTGGCTCGGGGCAGCCACTCTCTGGGCCCCCGGCCTCCATTTGGGGAAAGGTCGGGCTGCGTGTCTCCGAGTCACGGTGATGAAATCGGGCCTTGCAGGCCCAGCTCTTAGCGCGGGGAGCAGTAAATGCCCCCTAAATGGCAGGCACCTTCCTGCTAATGATAGCAAACATCCATTTTGTGCTTTTCAGCCGTTCGGTACCTTCAGCTTTTATTTCTAGCCAGCCCTCAGAAGAGAGAGTCATTTTCATTAGGAAGTTTTTGTCTGCCCAAAAGAAAAAACAAAAAAAAAATTGTTTTATTTTTGTTTTGTTTTGTTTTTTTGCTCAGCCGGTGGGGCTTGGTCTTAGGTCCAATGATTATTTTATTTTTTGCTTCTTCTCGGCGGAAAGCAGCCCAGGAACGGAGCCAGCGGACCACGGTTTATTTTATTTCTCCTCATCACGTCGCCCCCGTGGCTTCTCTGCCTGTTCCCTTCTTCCCGTCCTCCGGAGGCATGAGGAGAATCGTTTTCCATATTCCTCTCCTCCTCCTCATTATTTATTTCGTAACAGTTCGCCATCAAAACCTAGAAAGGTACTCATCCCGGAGGACTTACTTGCTTCGGGTGTTTACACGGCGTCTGACGCCTAACAGAGTATGAGGCACATTTCCATTTGTTTAAAAAAAAAAAGCCAAAGACGGGGGACACAGGGCCCCCCCATGGCAGAGTCAGCAAGATAAGCACCCGGGAGCCAGCAGGCCGATTCCTGGAATCCTGGCAGCCAAGGCGAAAACTGCCAGGCAACCCCATCTGCATATGCACACACATCTTCCTTTGCAGGTACATTTGCTAGGAAGTGCAAAGGCGTCGCTTTCCCCAGAAAGGTTGCATCAGGAAGGAGCCAGGCTCCCGTTAGCCCCGACTGCTTCTCTCTCAGATCCTCCGGGAACCACTGGGAGACGAAGGAAAGTGAGAACCAACCAGTGTCCCTGCCCCAGGACAAAGCATGTGGCGTGAGTCACCGAACTAATATACCGCGGCCACCGGCCAGGTTTGGGCCCGGCCCTGGGAACTCCAGGATGAAAAGACCATGCTTCCTGCCCTCGCGCAGAGAACACTTGCGGAAGGAAGGAGAAACAAAACATAAAATTGTCTGTTTCTTTATCCCCAGCCGGGATGGCTCGGTGGTTGAGCGTTGACCTATGAACCTAGAAGTCATAGTTGGATTCCCCATCAGGGCACATGCCCGGGTTGCGGGCTCGATCCCCAGTGTGGGGCATGCAGGAGGCAGCCGGTCCATGATTCTCTCTCATCGTGGATGTCTCTTATCTCTCTCTCTCCCTCTTCCCAGCTCTCTGACATCAATCAAAATATATTTTAAAAAAGGAATGAGTGACAGAGCTGGGGTGTGAACCTACAGCCCAGGTTCCCTGTGAGCTGGCCACGGCCTGCGCTCAGGGCGTGAATGCAAGCATCTCGAAATGGTAAACACCAATTTTTTTTAAAAAAAAGTAGACAGACAAACCGAGGTGACTGGGGCCCTTCAAAATGTGGCCCAGCCGGCACGCCACGGGGCGTAGGCCGTTTCTAAATTGTCGCCTTACATCTCGCCAGCGCAGCTCCTGGGCTGCTCGCTTTATTTGTTTTTTCATATATTTTGGACAACTGTATACGCTCAGAGGAACGCCACCATCGCCCCTCCTGCCTGAGGCCACGCCCAGGGTGTCCCGGGCCCGCACCAGGGGACACCTCCCGGCAGGAGCCATTGGGGTAGATGACAGCCTGATTTTTTTTTTTTTTTTTGCATGGACGATCTCATCAACATGCATCGACGATCTCATCAACATGCGTCGACCTGTGTTATTCTGTAAGCCAAGCCCTGGCCGGTGTGGCTCAGTGGGTAGACCATCGGCCAGTGGACCGAAGGGCCCCAGGTTTGATTCCGGTCAATGGCACGTACCTTGGTTGCAGGCTCCTCCCCTGTCCGGGCCCTGGTCAGGGCGCGTGCAGGAGGCAACCCATTGATGTGTTTCTCTCACATCGTTTCTCTGTGTCTTTCCCTCTCTCTTCCACTCTCTCTAAAAATCAATGGAAACATATCCTTGGGTGAGGATTTAAAAATAAAAAATCTGTAAGCTGAGACCCATCGATGTTGCCCACTTTTTCCCGTTCTTTCTGTTTCTCCATTTAAAAAAATATATATTTCTTTATTGATTTCAGAGAGGAAGGGAGAAGGAGATAGAGAAACATCCATGATGAGAGAGAATCACCGATCAGCTGCCTCCTGCACACCCCCCACTGGGGATCGAGCCCACAACCCAGGCCTGTGCCCTTGACCGGAATCAAACCCAGGACCCTTCCGTCCACAGGCCGACGACGCTCTATCCACTGAGCCAAACCGGCTACGGCTCCTTTTTTTTTTTTTTTTTTTTTTTTTTTTAAGCAACACGTCTCTTACCATCGTCAGTAACTTCAGGGCCGAGTTAAGGGATTGCTCTGTGGATACATAGATTTACATTGTTGCTCCCCGTCGGAGTCCAGTGTAAAGACAGGCAGGAAACCCCAGATCAAGGCAGTAGGGTTTCTGGCTGCCTTCTCCTGGCTGCGTGTTGGATGTGGACTAATTTGCAGATTGTTTGTATTCATTTAAAAACAAAAAAAAAAAACAACAAAAGCCAAGCCTGCCCGTTTCCAAAGAGACAGAGGCACGCGGCCGCCGTACCTCCGCTCGCAGACGCACCAGGAGACTTGAAAGCCGGCCAGGATTTGTAAAATAGTGGATTGGGATAATGGTGTGTGTGTGTGTGTGTGTGTGAGTGAAACACCTGGCTAATTTCATATAAAGTGTTTACACTTCATCTTGCTGGCAAGGGATTTTCTATGTAGGTGGTGGAGGATTTCCTGTAAATTTTGCAAGCTCCCGGGCAGGCCCAGTCGCAATAGGTAGGTACGTCCCCGCTGTGGCCGGAGGCACGCAGGCCCATGTCTTCACCTCCTGTTGTTACCGCCTGTGGGAGGCGGCGGCTGGGTGCCGCACGGGGCGGCCTTGCAACTCCCGGCCGGACTGTGGGACGCGCGCAGGTACCTTGGTGAACGTGAGCGAGGATGGCCTTTTTAGGAATTCCAGAGAACTGAGCCTCTTCTCCCCGGACGCATTCTCCGGGTCGGAATCGCTGTCTCCGGGGACCTCGTGGGTGAAACAGATATTTCGAGCATGACCGAGCTTATTAGGAGCCCCAGGCGCTTCCTCTACTGGGGTTCAGACGTTGCAAAGGATGCGGGGGGGGAGGAACTGTGGGCGTGCAATGCCGAGGGAGGGGGAAGATGGAAGCAACAGGTTCAAAACGCCTCTCGCAGAGCCCCGGGTGGGCTGAGAATGGGGATCTAGGAAGATATGTGCTTCCCACGCGTGGGGCCGGAGCAAGTGGGCTGTGGGGGGGTGGCTGAGGCATGATTATGTGGATGGGGGTGAGGGCGTGCATTTGGGGTGCAGATGCATTTTATAGGCTTGATCTTAGACTGGGTGGCGTGGGGGACCAGTGCTGTTGGGAGACGGTTTCAGAGTTGGAAAATGGGGGAGGGGGTCCATTTTGCAATTTGCAACAGTATCCAGGGAATGGATTTGTGGGTGTTTATTCGCTGCTGTAGGGGGGGAACATCACATTGTCCTGTGACAGGGGCCTGGGCCCAGCTCCACCCCCACCCGTGCTGTGCGTGGGGTGACTTTCGCAGCCTGGGCTCCCCTGGCCCTTCCCTTTCTTCTTCTGCCAGACGAAGACAAGACACGCTCGCCCGCATGCCAAATTCTCGGGGTTGCTTTCAGCCCCAGAAAAAACCGATGACTCCTCGCTTTGGGCACCCGTCTCGCTTTCAAAGATGCTCCAGACTCCGACTCCGGCAAAACAAAGCCTCGCGCAGCCCAGACTGGGGGCGGGGCGTGGGCCTTAGGTGAGAGGTCCTCCCAGGTGAACGGAAACCAAGAAGCACAGGTACCACACACACACACACACACACACACACACACACACACACACACACACAGCCCTCCCTTCAGCGCGCCCCACTTAACAAGCGTTTGCACAGAGTCTGGCCCGAGCTGCTGCGATGAACAAACGCTGACTTCAGGCTTTACCCGGGGGTTTCAGGTCACTCCGATTGTTTGCAAAACATGTTCTTTTTTTTCTTTTTTTTTTTGTCACTTGCCAGTACTTGTTCTCTCTCTGTGTGAGCAAAACGCAGACGCTTCCAAAGGGATGATGTGCAAAGTGGGGCCCGCGCCCCGGTCTCGTGCGCCCTCTGCTGGCCGTGAGGATGCGCTGCAACTCGGCACAGCGGCGGCTTGGCCCTGATATTCAAGGAGGATTTGCTAAGAGAGAGGACTCTTTAGACCAGCGGTTCTCAACCTTCCTCATGCCGCGACCCTTTCATACAGTTCCTCATGCTGTGGTGACCCCCAACCATAAAATTATTTTCGTTGCTACTTCATCACTGTCGTTTTGCTACTGTGATGAATCGTCATGTAAATACCTGATAGGCAGGATGGATTTTCATTGTTACAAATTGAACATAATGAAAGCATCGTGGTTCATCACAAAAACAATATGTAATTCTATACAGTATGTGTTTTCCGATGGTCTTAGGCGACCCCTGTGAAAGGGTCGTTCGGCCCCCAAAGGGGTCGCGGCCCACAGGTTGAGAACCGCTGCCTCAAACATTTCCAGACTCTTCTTTTCAGTGTATGCAAGTCCAGGATTTTGGATAAGATGTTGGAAGAAGAGATTGATGCTGGAGAGCCCCCCCCCCCTTTTAAAATTTTTATTTTTATTTTTAAGTGACTTGGCTAGTTTGGGGTTTGACAGTGTTTACGGGAAGGGCCAAGAAGTTAGCCTAGGCCCTAGCCGGTTTGGCTCAGTGGTGAGAGTGTCAGCCGGTGGACTGAAGGGCCTGCAGGTTTGAGTCAGGTCAAGAGCACGTACCTCGGTTTCAGGGGGACGTGTGGGAGGCAACCAATCAATGTGTCTCTTTCACATCAGTGTTTCTCTCTGTGTGCCTCATTCCCTCCATTCCGCTCTCTCTTAAAAAAATAAAACGAAAAAAATATCCTCAGGAGGTCAGGGTTCGATTCCCGGTCAGGGCACATGCCCGGGTTGCGGGCTTGATCCCCAATAGGGGGTGTGCAGGAGGCAGCCGATCCATGATTCTCTCTCAGCACTGATGTTTCTATCTGTCTCTCTCCCTCTCCCTTCCTCTTTGAAATTAATAAAAATATAAATTTTTTAAAAAGATCAATAACATGCTTATCCAATGCAATGCCTCCATCACCCACACACACACACAAAAATACGAAGCAACAGGCTTCCATGGGAATGGCAGATTTTGTTTTTTGTTTTTTTAATATATTTTATTGATTTTTTTACAGAGAGGAAGGGAGAGGGATAGAGAGTTAGAAACATCGATGAGAGAGAAACATCGATCAGCTGCCTCCTGCACACTCCCTCCAGGGGATGTGCCCGCAACCAAGGTACATGCCCTTGGCCGGAATCGAACCTGGGACCCCTCAGTCCGCAGGCCGACGCTCTATCCACTGAGCCAAACCGGTCAGGGCTGTTTTTTGTTTTTCATTTTCGCACTCATCTTTGCAAGGACAGTTCGTTAACCTCCTGCCCGTGTATGGTTTTCCCGGGGCCCTTGTGACTCATCAGACACATGAACTGTTGCATTTTTGTGGGGGCAGGCGCGTCACGGCCCAGCCCCCCCAAACCTGCTTCTCCTGGGGTTCGCGTGGCCATCATTGTGTGGCCGCCCAAGACACCCTGCTCCCCGCCGTGCCCTGAGGACAGAGCTGGCTCGCCCTGGAAACATGCCTGGCGGGTCTTTTGCGGTTCCCCACAGCCGAACGGAGACTCCAACCTCAGGAAGCAGGGCCGGCCATCAGATTAGGTAACGGGAAGGCGCGCGGTGACGTTACGCTCTGGAGTACGTGTTTCCACGCCCAGACACGTGCCATCAGGAAGGAACACGATCAAAGCAGGGACGACCGGGGAGGCCGGGCGGGCAATAAATGAGTTTCCTGGTGTGTACTCGCTGCTGTCCACGCCTCTCCTTCGTCACAGAAGCAGGGGAGGAGCTGTGTGTTGTTTCTCTCAGGCCACCTAAGATAGACACTTTTATTTCTTTACCTTACTGATGTCAGAGAGGAAGGGAGAGGCGGAGAGAGGGAGAGAAGCATCCATGATGAGAGAGAGTCATGGACGGGCTGCCTCCTGCACGCCCCCTACTGGGGATGGAGCCCGCCACCCGGGCATGTGCCCTGACCCGGAATCAAACCGTGACCTCCTGGTTCCTAGGTTGGTGCTCCACCCCTGAGCCAGACAAGACAGATATTTTCAAGGCACATACTAGATGCTATTTTTAAAAGGCATATTCATTTTTAAGGGCTTAAAAAAAATCGAAACATACAGTAAAAACTTAAGCTCCCAAGAAGAAAATGGACCAAAGACACTAAGAGACATGTAAAGGGACCACAAGTGATTTTTTTGGAAAAAAAAAATGTGGGTGGTGGGGACCCCCAGCCTCACTAGCAGTCACAGAATTGAGACAAGCTCTCTATTTCCCCTTCTATCGTTAGAGAAGAGAGAAATGGGGCTACTGGCCATTTTTTCCTCCTTTTCACAAAGATGTGCCCCTCTCAAGGCTAAGCTCAAAGCTGTAGCAAAGAGTGCACCATGGCCCGACCGCCGTGGCTCAGTGGTTGAGCGTCAACCTATGAACCAGGAGGTCACGGTTCGATTCCCGGTCAGGGCACGTGCCCGGGTTGCAGGCTCGATCCCCAGTAGCAGGCGTGCAGGAGGCCGCCGGTCCATGATTTCTCTCTCATCATGGATGTTTCTCTCTCTCTCCCCTTCTTCCTCCCTCTCTCTGAAATCAATAAAAACATATTTTAAAAAGTAAGAAGGAATGTTCTTTGCGGCTCCCACTGGATAGCCTGGATGTATACAGTAGGCATCTATCAGCAGCATGGATACCTGGGTCGATACCAGGAAGGCGTGTCACTGCCCAGCACCGGTGTTGAGATGCAGCCGCAACCACAAAGCCAGAGGCCTCCCTCGCCCTCTGAGCCGAGCTTGCACTTGAACGCGAGCCCCCGGTGTGTGTGTCCCTGCGGGGCCCGGGCCTGCCTTGTTAGGAAATCGGCGGCGACGCCGCGGAGCCCGCGGGGCCTCGCATAGCTCCGTGTACAGTAACGGAGAGTGGAACCGGGGCCGCGAGCTCGGAGCCTCAGACAAGCGATAAATATAGACTCCTCTCCCAATTCCTCTACCGTTAGTCATGGAGGGACAGGGCGCGTTTCATAAACTTATAAGGAATATACAAACAGTTCCCGATCTAAAATAACTTGGAGTCATTTTGAAGTGTGTGAAAAGGATATTTTTTATCCCCTCTCCGCCCTGGCCATTGACGCATCTGTGACAGGCGACGGGCGTCTTTATGTGGCCGTGCCTGGCGGTCACAACGCTGGGGAAGGTGGAGCAGAATCTATGGGGATCTTTCTCCTTCCTTCCTTTCTCTCTCTCTCTCTCCCCCTCTCCCTCCTCCTCCGCCTCCTCTTCTGGAGAAATACTACAAAATAATAAGAATAAAATTTCAAAAGCAGGCTGAGGGGGTGTGAGTTGTGTGTGAGACAGCTGTGCGTCCCTGATGAAGAACTGGACACAGGCCACCCTCATCACCCTTCACTAGAGCAGGCGGGTCCTGCCTGGTCCGGGGAACTGTCTCCCCCAACTTTTCCTTGATTTTTTTTCTCCCATTAAATCTTGTCTAGCCCGGCCCGCAAGGCTCAGTGGTTGAGCATCGACCTAGGAACCAGGAGGTCACGGGTTCCATTCCCCTTCGGGGCACAGGCCCGGGTTGCGGGCTCCATCCCCAGTGTGGGGCGTGCAGGAGGCAGCCGATCCATGATTCTCTCTCCTCATCGATGTTTCTCTCTCTCTCCCCCTCTCCCTTCCTCTCTGATGATAAAAATATTTTTATAATAAAATAAAATGGATTTTAAAAAAAACCCATAACCCACAGCCCCGCCAGAGGATTCCTGCCCGCCCTACGTTCCCCGCGGGTGGCGAGCCTGCTTTGTATCTTTGCGCTGGCGGCAGCCTTTTCTCCCCTCTCACTAATGAGCTCTTGAAATTTTTACTTGATACTGTTGCCATTGTAACTTGCCCCCCCCCCGTCTGCTTTCTTGGGGGGCCCTTCTTTCTTCCCCGTCCTCTCAGCAGTCTGCCCAGCACCGCCTGTCGGGTCCGGGAGAGACGGAAGCCGTGTGACCGTATTGTGTGGAGGTGACTGTTGCCTTTGTTGGCTAATGAAACGTTCGCAGCGGCATTCAGGAGCCATCGTCACCCGTTTCCCTGCCCCCCTCGGCCTCCCCTCTGTACCGGCCGGGCAGGGACAAGGTCCCTGGGGCTGGGGGTGGGGTGGGGGGGGCACAGGCTGTTTCTCCCTCTGGCTGAGACTAGGAATTGGTGACGAGTGTGAATCAGACTTGGTCTCGGGAATCAGACTTGTTTGGGGGGGCGGGTTCCGGGGGCCTTGGAGTCTCCCTGCGTCCAGTTGCTCTGTCTAGTAACTCAGCGGTTCTCAAACCTTCTGGCCCTTTAAATACAGTTCCTCTGCCGAACCCGGTTTGGCTCAGTGGATAGAGCGTCAGCCTGCGGACTGAGAGGTCCCGGGTTCGATTCCCGGTCAAGGGCACATGCCTGGGTTGCGGGCTCCATCCCCAGTGTGGGGCGTGCAGGAAGCAGCCGATCTGTGACTCTCTCTCACCATGGATGTTTCTCTCTCTCCCTCTCCCTTCCTCTCTGAAATCAATAAAAATCTATTTTTAAAAAGAGAAAAGCAACATGCTCACCGTGTCCCTTCTGCCCCACAGCCTGCCCGAGCGCGTGCGGGAAGCGGGCGTGCACGGACAACAACGAGTGCTGCCACCCCGAGTGCCTGGGCGGCTGCACGGCCCCCGACGACGAGGCGGCCTGCGTGGCCTGCAAGCACTACTACCACGAGGGCGTCTGCGTGACCGACTGCCCCCCCAACACCTACCGCTTCGAGGGCTGGCGCTGCGTGGACCGCGACTTCTGCGCCACCATCCCCAACGCCGACAGCTTCGAGCTGGAGGGCTTCGTCATCCACGACGGCGAGTGCATGCAGGAGTGCCCCTCCGGCTTCATCCGCAACGACAGCCTGAGGTCGGTCTCCCGGCCTGGGGGTCCCCCGGGCCCCAGCCTTTGTCCCGTCTTTGGTGGGGGGACCCTGGGGGAGGTGACAGGGGTGGGTCCACCTGAGAGAGCGGGCCTACATTACATGTTTACAAATAGAAAGGCCGTCCCAAAATTCACGCAAGAAGTAATGTTGATAGAAAACACAGGTTTATAATGAAAAATTGTAAATTTTTTATTGGTTTATAAAGTATACAGTCTAGGGTTATGTATGGAATAGCATATCAGGTACATGGCCTCCACGGCTTTGCTGGCACGTACGCAGTCTTTTGTTGAAATTTTCCGTGGCCGTTTTTGCATACATGTGGCTGAGTTTCGATGAGGCTCATTTTCATCTTGATGGCTTGGTTCATCGACAAAATGGTCGCATTTGGGGTTCAGAAAATCCACGAGTGATTGTTGGGAAACAAATGCGTCCACAACGTGTCACTGTTTGGTGTGGGCGTTGGGCTGGAAGCATCATCAGACCATTCTCCTTCGAAAATGCGGCCGCTCGGGCAATGACAGTTAATGGTGCTCGCTATCGCGACGTGATAATCCAATTTACCCGATATGCTATTCCCTGCGTAACCCTAACCTGCATACTTTGTGAATCAAAAGAAAATTTACAATTTTTAATTACAAACCTGTGTTTTCCATCAAAATTTACTTCTTACGTGAATTTTGGGACACCCAATATTTTCAACAACCACCACCACCACACAGCGGTGTGGATCGCGTGGCCGGCTAGAATGAACACGGATCCGTGTGGGCTCTCTTCAGGGCGAGGAGGCACTGACCTCGCATTTGGGGGGGGCTTCTTTCTCTCCCGCAGCATGTACTGCATCCCCTGCGAGGGGCCGTGCCCCAAAATCTGTGAGGAAGACAAGGGGACAAAGACCATCGACTCGGTGACCTCGGCTCAGATGCTCCAGGGCTGCACCATCTTCAAGGGCAACCTGCTCATTAACATCCGCAGGGGCAGTAAGTGTCTCTCCCTCCCTCCCTCCCTTCCCCCTCCCTTCCCCCATGTCCGCCTCCCTCCCCCGCCCGCATCCTGCAGGATCTCTTGGTTTTCTTGGGTTGGTGCCCTTTCTACCCGTCCCCGACTCACAACTAAAATACAGGCCTGGAAAAACAGCGCGGCGCCCAGCCCGCTGGCTCAGGGGTTGAGCATCGACCCAGGAACCAGGAGGTCACTGTTCCCTTCACCATCAGGGCGCATGCCCTGTTGTGCACTCGATCCCCACTAGGGGGCGTGCGGGAGGCAGCCTGTCCATGATTCTCTCTCATCATGGACGTTTCTCTCTTTCTCTCCCTCTCCCTTCCTGTCTGAAATCAATAAAAATATGCGTTGTGCTTTGTTTTTTTAAGAAAAACAAAACACAACAGAAAGCTGCTCCCCAGACGCGGTGGCCTGAGCTAATTGGCGGGTGGCATTTACGATTTTACTTTCTCTTCCTCCGCCTGGGAGCGACCCCGACCGGCCTCCTACAAAAACACCTTCCACCGCCTGGGGGTGGGGGTGGGGGGTGGCGGGGGCTCCCGCACCAGCAGCCTGAGCATCTCAGAGTCACCCCCATAGCAGGCCCTGCCACGGCGACGCTCGCCACGCGTGTGAGTGGGAACCCGGGTGCTCCCCCCTTGTGCTGAGCGAGAGCTGCGTGACGCGGTGCCCCCCCTTCCCGCAGATAACATCGCCTCGGAACTGGAGAACTTCATGGGGCTCATCGAGGTGGTCACGGGCTACATCAAGATCCGCCACTCCCACGCGCTCGTCTCCCTGTCCTTCTTTAAGAGCCTCCGCCAGATCCTCGGGGAGGACCAGCTGGAGGGGTGAGTGCTGCCCGCCCGCGCCTGCGCGGCCCAGGGTCGGCTGGGCCCTTGGGGGGTTCTGTGTTCCCGAGGTAAGAGCCCCCTCTTGTCAGGAAGAAAAAAGGAGCGCTGGCCGGTGTAGCTCAGCGGTTAGAGCGTCAGCCTGTGAACCAGGAGGTCCCCGGTTCGGTTCCCGGTCAGGACACAGGCCCGGGTTGCACTGTGGCTCGATCCCCAGTAGGGGGCGTGCAGGAGGCAGCCAATCCGTGATTCTCTCTCATCATGGATGTTTCTCTCTCCCTCTTCCTTCCTCTCTGAAATCAGTAAAAAAAAAATTTTTTTTTAAAAATATAGTCTTTGGATGTAAAGGCAGTGAGCCTTGGAACAATGAGGAAATTGCGCTTACTGAGTAACTGACTGGACAGGGGTTTCGGTGTTGTTTCTCTGTCCCTTACGCCGGCTCCGCATGCCTGGGTCTTGTGGCTCCTGGGATCCGGTCCCCCGGCCTTCTCCGTGCTGTAGACAGGCTTTGTGTTCGCGGCGGAAAGATCGCCTTGCTTCTCCGAGAGGTTCGCCCCACACACGGCCTTTCCGCGTGCCTGTGGCTCACGCGTCAGACTCCCGGTTCCGGATGCTTTTTAAATTTATTTTTACTGATTTCAGACAGGAAGGGAAAGGGGTGGGGGGGAGAGAAAGAGAGAGAGAGAGAGAAAGAGACATCAGTGATGAGAGAGACGTAACGACTGGTTGTCTCCCACACCCACCCAGAACCAGGGCCGGGGATGGAACCTGTACCCCAGGTATGTGCCCGTGACTGGGAACGGGGCCTGAGACCCTTTGGTCTGCGCGCCGACACTCTAACCACATAGCAACCCCGGCCAGGGCTCCGTATCGACGTGAATACACGGCCCTCGCGTCCCGTGATCGCCACTGTGAACGGTAGCTGTTCGCATAGGCCACCGACGGCTCCGCTTCTCACGGCCGAGACCGTGCCCTCCAGAGCCGCACGGCCACGGGGACGTGTGGGGCCAGCGGCTGGAGCGGAGGGGGCCGGGGCGCCGGGGCGCTCACGCCGGCCGCTGTGTTGGCAGGAACTACTCCTTCTACGTCCTGGACAACCAGAACCTGCAGCAGCTGTGGGACTGGGACCACCACAACCTGACCATCAAGTCCGGGAAGATGTACTTCGCCTTCAACCCCAAGCTGTGCGTGTCCGAGATCTACCGCATGGAGGAGATGACCGGGGCCAAGGGGCGCCAGGGCAAAGGCGACATCAACACCCGGAACAACGGGGAGCGGGCCTCCTGTGAGTGGGTGCCTGTGTGCCCACACATGTATGTGCGTGTGCATCTGTGCACACATATGTATGCATGTGTGCACATGGTGCACACGTGTGTGCGTGTGTTGACGACATGCAGCTCAATCTCTGCCTTTGCTGTCTCTTAATTCTCCTCTAATCCAAACCCTGTGGGCCCCGCTGGGTAATGAAGGGACCCGTCTTCCAATCGAGACCATCCGTGTGTGTGTGTGTGTGTGTGTCCCTCCTCATTCCACCCGGGGGGCAGGGGGAAACACGGGGCCTCCTTCAGGAGCCCTCGGGAGCTCCGTGGGGTGAAATCCATATTTGGGTTGTTTCTTAGTAGGAATAAGAAAGCCACTGAGACGTCCAGAGAGGAGCTGTGTGTGTGTGTGTGGGGGGGGTGTCCATGCTGCCTCCTGGGCCCTCCCCCGCTGTCACATCACATCCGTCGCTGCCTGTGACCGCAGTCAGGGAGCAGCAGCCTTAGAGAGGAGGGAAGCGGCGCGGGGCAGGGGACCCCGCAGACACGGGGAGCAGGAGGTGGTGGGGGTCCACCCCTCACGGCTGTGCTCCGCGCCCCAGGTGAGAGCGACATGCTGCACTTCACCTCCACCAACACCTGGAAGAACCGCATCATCGTCACGTGGCACCGGTACCGGCCCCCAGACTACAGGGACCTCATCAGCTTCACCGTCTACTACAAGGAAGCGTGAGTCCTGCCGGCGGCCCGTCCGGGGGGGGCGGGGGCCCCCTGCTTCCTCCGCTGTCACCCGACGTCCCTCACTGCCAGTGGCAGCCACACGTGGGGAGGCACTGGCTTCAGGGGGTGGAGGCGTTTGAATAAAATAAATGCAAAGGAGTCCGGCCCGGGTGGCCCAGGGGTTGAGCGTCAACCTAGGAGCCAGGAGGTCACGGTTTGATTCCCAATCAGGGCACCTGCCCAGGTTGCAGGCTCGACCCCCAGTAGGAGGCATGCAGGAGGCAGCCGATCCATGATTCTTTCTCATCACGGAAGTTCCTCTCTCTCTCCCTCTCCCTTCTTCTCTCTGAAATCAATACCAATATATTTTTTTTAAAAAAAGAAAGGGGTTGTTTTCAATAATAATAATAAGATAAATAGGTAGATAAACATAAACAAAATAAAAAAAGAGCAGGGAGGGTTTCTGAGAGCCTGGGTCGGTCGGCGCCCAGGGCGGCCCTGAGCCGCTCGCCCGCCCGTCTCCCAGGCCCTACAAGAACGTCACCGAGTACGACGGCCAGGACGCCTGCGGCTCCAACAGCTGGAACATGGTGGACGTGGACCTGCCCGCCAACAAGGACATGGAGCCCGGCATCCTGCTGCACGGCCTGAAGCCCTGGACGCAGTACGCCATCTACGTGAAGGCCGTGACCCTGACCGTGGTGGACAACGACCACATCCGGGGGGCCAAGAGCGGCATCCTCTACCTCCGCACCAACGCCTCAGGTACCGCGTGCACAGCCATGTCCGCCCCCGCAGGCGCTCTCCTCTCCCTCTTTTCTTCCCTCCCTCTCTCCTTCTCTCTCCCTCTCCCTCTCCCTCTTCCTCTCCCTCTCTCTCTCTCTCTCTCTCTCTCTCTCTCTCTCTCTCTCTCTCTCTCTCCTCCCTCTCTCCTTCCAGCCCCTTTTACTTCCCCTTTTCATCTGGGTTCTTGCCGTTTGAACCCGTGACTCCCAAATCTCAGATGAAACAAACACGCTGCTCATGTTCGCCGCCAGCAGCACGTGTGCAGACTCCACGTGTGGACTCGCTGGGGGCTCCCGGGCATCCTCCCGCCCCGGGTCCCTCACCACCTTGTCGGGCCGCCGCTCAGCCACGTGTGGCTCCCCGAGGTGACCGGTCGTGGATGCCCCAGATGCCGGCACTGGCCTGCGCTCTCGGCCCTCGCTGTGCCTGTCCGCGCGCGGCCCTCCTCTCCCGGGGTCTGAGGGCCTGGATCTCGGGTCCCTTCCGGCTCCCAAAACGCCCTCTGTTCTCCTTCCAGTGCCTTCCATCCCCCTGGACGTCATCTCGGCCTCCAACTCGTCCTCCCAGCTGATCGTCAAGTGGAACCCGCCCTCCCTGCCCAACGGCAACCTGAGCTACTACATCGTGCGTTGGCAGCAGCAGCCGCAGGACGCCTACCTGTACCAGCACAACTACTGCTCCAAAGGCACGCGGCTGCGGCGGGAGGGGGGGCGGGGGGGCGCCCCGGGAGCCTGTGGCCCAGCCCCCAGAGGACGCGGGTCAGGTCGGGGGCCGTGACCTCCCAGCGGGGTGACCTGGCTCTCCGGCGCCTCTCTCCCCCGAGCAGACAAGCTCCCCGTCCGCAAGTACACGGACGGCACCTTCGACATCGAGGAGGTGACGGAGAACCCCAAGACCGAGTCGTGCAACACCCCCAAGGGGCCCTGCTGCGCGTGTCCCAAAACCGAGGCCGAGAAGCAGGCGGAGAAGGAGGAGGCCGAGTACCGCAAAGTCTTCGAGAACTTCCTGCACAACTCCATCTTCGTGCCCAGGTGCCCTCCCAGCCTGTCCCCTCCCCTCCCCCTGTGGTGGTGGGTGGATCCGTGACTTCGGGCGGCACCAAGTCGCCATCAAGGGAGGGACAAGCGCCTGGCGGCCGGCGTGGCTCAGTGGTTACACGTTGACCTCTGAACCAGGAGGTCACGGTTCCATTCCCAGTCAGGGCACATGCCCGGGTCGCAGGCTCCATCCCCAGTGGGGGGCGTGCAGGAGGCAGCCAAACCATGATTCTCTCTCATCATGGATGTTTCTCTCTCCCTCTGCCATCCTCTCTGAGATCAATACAAATATATATTTTAAAAAATAAAAATGAAAAAATAGGAAGGAAATCCCTGTACTGTTGGTTGGCTCTTCGCCAGGAGGGCTGCATCGCTCCTTTCATTCCCGGGTGACAAGTTTGCTTTTCTCTCCGTGGCTCCAACGCGAGGCAGAGACGAGACAAAAGCGGTGGAGGCCCCTGCGAGCCTGGTGTGTCTCTCCTTTGCAGGCCCGACAGGAAGCGCAGGGACGTGGGGCAGATCTCCAACACCACCCTGTCCGGCCGGAGCAGGAACAGCACGGTGACGGACCCCTTCAACAGCACGGACTCGGACGACAGGGAGACGGACTACCCTTTCTTCGAGAGCAGGGTGGACAAGAAGGAGAGGACCGTCATCTCCAACCTGAAGCCCTTCACCCTCTACCGCATCGACATCCACAGCTGCAACCACGAGGCCGAGAAGCTGGGCTGCAGCGCCTCCAACTTCGTCTTTGCGAGAACCATGCCTGCAGGTACGGCGCGATCCAGCTGCACCCTCCCCGAGACTCCCCGCTTGTTACAGAATGGGGGCTGCCGGGCCGGCCTGGCGCCGTGGTTGAGCGTCGACCGAGGAACCAGAAGGTCAGGGTTCGATTCCCGGTCAGGGCAGGTGCCCCGATTGCGGGCTTGATCCCCAGTAGGGGGCGTGCAGGAGGCAGCCGATCAGTGATTCTCTCTCGTCGTTGATGTTTCCGTTTCTCTCTCCCTTCCTTTCTAAAATAAATAAAAACATATTTATAAAAATAAAGAAATAAATAAAAAGAGTGAGTGCTCCTGTGGGGGCAGCCTGGTAGACTCCTCCTGGCGACATCACTCCCATCCCAGAATCTCCACACAGAGTACAAAAGAGCACGGAGGTCGCTTCAAGGTCACCGCTGCTCCCCCAGCTGGGTTCAGGGCGTGCATCTCCATGGCCTTTCCCCATCTGTGCCAGGTCCCTCCCGAGTCCTCACGGCTTCAGCGAAGTCCCCAGGTCGCTGCCTTGACTCCGAGTGACCTTCACTCCCCAAGGTCATCTCCTGGAGCCGCCCTTGGTCCTCCTTGTTGGGTCTTCTCCGTCCCCTTGTAGGTCAGAAGCTGCCTGTCACTCAGACAGGCGCCCACCCATCTTTAAGGATGGATGCAGCCCTAGCCGGTTTGGCTCAGTGGACAGAGTGTCAGCCTGCAGACTGAAGGGTCCCGGGTTCGATCCCCAGTAGGGGGCGTGCGGGAGGCAGCCGATCCATGAGTCTTTCTCTCATGGATGTTTTTCTCTCTCTCTCTTCCTCTCTGAAATCAATAGAAATAAAAAACTTTAAGCCGAAACCGGTTTGGCTCAGTGGATAGAGCGTCGGCTTGTGGACTGAAGGGTCCCAGGTTCGATTCCAGTCAAGGGCATGTACCTGGGTTGCGGGCACATCCCCAGTGGGAGATGTGCAGGAGGCAGCTGATCAATGTTTCTCTCTCATCGATGTTTCTGACTCTCTATCTCTCTCCCTTCCTCTCTGTAAAAAATCAATAAAATATATTTTAAAAAAAAACTTTAAAAAAACTTAAAAGGATGGGTGCGGTGCCCAGTTCCCTGTCCCGGAGGTGGCAGGGGCTGGCCGAGGCTGGCATCGCGAGACTCAGGGGGCATCACGTGCCTCCACCTCCCAGATCTGGGCTGGGTGCGGGCCTCCAGCTCACGGGGACTGTGTGGTCGCCGCCCTCCGTCCTGGGTTGGAGGAGGGCGGGCGTGGGTGAGCCCGGCGTTGGCATCCCTCCCGGGGGACGGCATCCGACATCACCGCTTGTGTTTTATGGTTACACAGACGGAGCGGATGACATTCCCGGGCCGATAACCTGGGAGGTGAAGCCTGACAACACCATCTTCTTAAAGTGGCCCGAACCGGAGAATCCCAACGGACTGATTCTCATGTATGAGATAAAATACGGATCGCAGGTCGAGGTAAGATGGGGCCGGGGACCGTGTCCGCGTGTGTCGCCTTCCCAGGAGACCGGGGGTCCCAGTACGGCACAGCCCCTCCTGCTTAGCTTGACTTTAAATAATGAAATAAAGGCTGAGCCCGGCCGGCGTGGCTCAGAGCGTCGACCTGTGAACCAGGAGGTCAGGGTTCAATTCCCGATCAGGGCACATGCCTGGGTTGAGGGCTCCATCCCCAGTAGGGGACGTGCAGGAGGCAGCCGATCCATGATTCTCTCTCATCATTATTTCTCTCTCTCTTCCCCTCTCCCTTCCTCTCTGAAATCAACAGAAATATATTTAAAAAAAAAAAAACAAAAAAAAACAAACTTGGGTGCCTTTGAAGGCTGGCTTGCTTCCCTGCGGTTGCCAATCAGGATCGCGGGCAGGTGGGAGGGAGAGGCTGGGCCGCGAGAGCCGCCCGTTTCTCGCCTGTCTGTGCGAGGTCGACGTGTGTCTGTCTCCCTCCCCCCAGGACCAGCGGGAGTGCGTGTCGCGGCAGGACTACCGGAAGCACGGAGGGGCCAAGCTGCAGAAGCTCAGCCCCGGGAACTACACGGCCCGCATCCAGGCCACCTCTCTGTCGGGGAACGGGTCCTGGACGGAGCCCGTGTTCTTCTACGTCCAGGACAAAGGTGAGGCCGGGGGAGGGAGCCGCTGGGAGGCGGGAGAAACGCGGTTCGGGACTGGGGAAGCCGGGGTCGTCCTGGCCGTTCGCTTCTCTGTCCTGGGAGTGCCGGTGACAGGGACGAGCCGGGGCCGCAGGGAGCTCAGGGCTCTCGGACTCCTAACTGGACTGTGGTGTCGGGGGAGAATTCAGAGCTACTTGGGCAAGGGGTGCCATGCATCTATTCTGTGTGTGTGTGTGTGTATGTGTTTTATATTTTTACTGATTTCAGAGAGGGGAAGAGAGAGAGAAACATCAGTGATGAGAGAGAATCATGGCTGCCTCCGGCACGCCCCCTACTGGGGATGGAGCCTGCAACCCAAGCACATGCCCTGACCGGGAATCGAACCGGGACCTCCTGGTTCATAAGTCAACACTCAACCACTGAGCCACACCGGCTGGGCTATGTGTGTGCGTGTTTTTAAATTGTCTGTGGCACTGTGTTAAGACAGATAAGAAGGCCAGTATACGACTTGAGCACTGGATAAGTAAGAATCTCTCTGCATTTTATTTCAGCAAATGCATGCATTTCCCTTTACAGTCATTAAGCTGCAGACAAAGGCTATTTTGCTGGAGCCCATCGTATAAGCTATGATGGCAGAGTACTCTGTACTTTAAAAAGAAAAACGGGCCCCGGCAGGCATGGCTCAGTGGTTGAGCATTGACCTTTGACCCAGGAGGTCACAGTTCCATTCCTGGTCAGGGCACATGCCCAGGCTGTGAGCTCCATCCCCAGTAGGGGTAGTATGGGAGGCAGCGGAGCCTCGATTCTCTCTCATCATTGATGTTTCTCTCTGCCTTTCCCTCTCTCTCGAAAAATCAATGGAAAAATATCCTCGGATGAGGATTAACAAAAAAAATGAGTGAGTGAATGAATGAATGAATGAAATGAAATGAGTAGCCTGTTCACCTCGTGACCTTTGCCCCTTGCCCCTTGCACTCCCTCAGCAGCGTTTGACAGTCACGCCCACCTGGTCATCGCGCTGCCCATCGCCCTCGTGCTGACCGTCTTGGGGCTGGCCCTCACGCTATACATCATCCACAGGAAGCGGTGAGTGGCGCGGGGGGCAGACGCCCAGGTGGGTGTCGGGCGCTCGGGGGCGACGGGGTGTGAGTTAAGGTCAGCTTTTTGAGGCAACAGTTTGGGGCTCGGAAAAGCTGGTTTTCCAATCTGATGTGCTTCCTGGGAACAGAGAACGTTTTATTTGTTTGTTTCTTTGTTTTGGTGAATCTTCACTCGAGGATATTTTTCCATTGATTCTTAGGGACAGTGGATTGGGGGGGAGGGGGAGGAACATTGATGTGAGAGAGACACATTAAGGGGGTTGCCTCCTGCACATGCCCCGACCCGGGCCAGGATCAGGTTTGCAACCCAGGTACGTGCCTTCGACCGGGAATTGAACTCAGACCCCTCGGGGCGTGGGCCGACGCTCTGTCCACTGAGCCAATCCGGCCAGGATGAGAATGTTTGCGGATGATTCAACAGCGACGCCATTTTTCTGATGGTGACGTCGTCCCCGCACTGGCCACTCAATCACACAGACGCCGCTGCCCTGCTAAGCTCCCCCAAGCCTGATCCGTTAGCCCTGTCAACCCAGTGACCCTTTCTGTTCATTTCCAATGAAGTTCAGAGATGAATGTTCCTTTCAAAACTCTAGTCTGGCCTGGCTGGCGTGGCTCAGAGGTTGAGCATCGACCTATGAACCAGGAGGTCACGGTTTGAGTCTGGGTCAGGGCACATGCCCTCATTGTGGGCTCGATCCCCAGTGTGGGGCGTGCAGGAGGCAGCCGATCCATGATTCTCTCTCATCATTGATGTTTCTATCTCTCTCTCCCTCTCCCTTCCTCTTTGAAATTAATAAAAATATATCTTAAAAATTAATAAATAAAGGCTCTAATCTGCCCTAGCCGGTTTGGCTCAGTGGATAGAGCATCAGCTCAGGGACTGAAGGATCCCGGGTTCGATTCCTGTCAAGGGCACGTCCCTGAGTTGCAGTCTTGATCCCCACCCCAGGAGGCAACCAATCCTGTGTCTCTCTCACATCGATGTTTCTCTCTCTCAGTCTCTCCCCCTCCCTTCCACTCCCTCAAGAAAAAAAAAAAATCAATGGAAAAATATCCTCGCGTGAGGATTAACAAAAAAAATAAATAAAAAAGGTTCTCATCTGAGGGCTCCAAGCTCCACTCACCCTTTCTCCGGGAGCTGAATGAAACAGAATGAATAAAACGGCGACAACAGAGATGCGAGCCTCTACAGAAATGAGTGGGTATGAATGGGGTTTTTTCTTTGCCTAACGTGTCCCCTTTTGGCTAGCGCAGTAATCGGATGGGGAATGGAGTGCTGTACGCATCTGTGAACCCGGAGTATTTTAGCGCAGCCGACGGTAAGCTCAGCTCCCTGCGTGGGGGCGCCGGTCCGGCCGCTTTCGGGAGGGTGGCTCACCTCGGGGAGGAAGAGGTCTGCATGATTTGGAGGTACTCTGTCTTTGGTAACACTTCTTTATATATATATATAAAAAAAAAATCAAAGTTCTTAGCAGTTCGCTGAGTATCTCAAAAATCCCGCACTGCCCAGCCAGTGTGGCTCAGTGGTTGCGCGTCAGCCCATGAAATCTTCACATTCTTTCTTGCCCTTTTTCTTTGAAACCCAGGGTGAGTCCTAGACTTACAGCATATCTCCAGGTGGACTGCTTTCTGGGCCTTATTTTTCATTATTTTTTTAAGCGTATCTTCATTGTGGAAAGTATGACCGATGTCCCCTTTGGTTTTTTGGGTGTTTTTTTTCCCATTGACACCCCCCAACCACCTCCATTCCGCACCTGGAGCTCTTCTTAGGTGCTGTTAGTATCCTCGAATTTTCTGGGGCTCCTTGAGGATTTGAAATGCCAGAATTTGAGGGCACGGTTGCCTCCCGGAATGCACAGCACGTGGGACGTGGCGGGACAAGCCCAGTCGCTGCCCCCCATGTCCTCCTAGGCTGGCTTCGGGAAGCGGCATGGCGCATTCTTCTCCCCAGAGGTCCCCCCCCCAAATCACGTGCTGCCCAGGCGCCCGTGGCTCCCCCCCACCCCCCTTCAGCTCCCTTTTCTTCCTCCGCAGTGTACGTGCCCGACGAGTGGGAGGTGGCCCGGGAGAAGATCACCATGAACCGGGAGCTGGGCCAGGGCTCCTTCGGCATGGTGTACGAGGGCGTGGCCAAGGGCGTGGTCAAGGACGAGCCGGAAACCAGGGTGGCCATCAAGACCGTCAACGAGTCGGCCAGCATGCGGGAGCGGATCGAGTTCCTCAATGAGGCCTCGGTGATGAAGGAGTTCAACTGTCACCACGTGGTAAGAGCAGGCGGATCCCGGCACGGGCAGGACCACGGCGAGACAGGCCACGCCTGTGGGTTTGCCGACTCGCCCCCCTCCGGTGTCCCGAGCCCGCCCCCCCCCCCACCGCCTCACTGCTGCCCCCAGACACCTGTGCACACGGAGACTCTGGGTGTGACAGGCTGTGGCCGTGAATGATGTAAATTTCCAGATGGCCCTTGACAGGAAAAAGGTTCCCCACCCCTGACACGCGGGGGGTGGGCCCGTGCATCGGGGCGGTGGGGGCGCACCCACCCCGCGTGGGTGCTCCTCTCAGTCCTCCTCTCTGTCCCCCTCCCTCCCCCCCAGGTGCGTTTGCTGGGCGTGGTGTCCCAGGGCCAGCCCACCCTGGTCATCATGGAGCTCATGCCCCGCGGAGACCTCAAGAGTTACCTCCGGTCTCTGAGACCGGAAATCGAGGTGCGTTTCGGTTTTGTTTGTTCGTTTGTTTTTAATATATATGTTTTGTTGTTGTTGTGTAACTAACCTCACCCATGCGTATTTTTTCCCATTGATTTTTAGAGATAACCTTGCACGATTTTAGCGCCATCCAAAAAGAAAACATCCATATCTGTTCTGAGCTTCAAATCCTTTTTATAAAAAATATATATTTTTTTGATTTTTTTTTTTAGAGAGAGAGGAAGGGGGAGAGAGAGAGAGAGAGAGAGAGAGAGAGAGAGAGAGAGAGAGAGAGAGAAACATCATCAATTGGCCGCTGTTGGTAAATGTTTCCCAAAAATCATGCTTAATAGAAAAAGACATTTTAAGTTTTTTCCTATTTCGCTTTCCGAAGCAATGGCTAGCACCCAAGGTTATCTTAGCCAAAATTTGGTTAGCATAAGATGTTCTCCGGTAATTTTTAAACAAAACTTTAAGTAACCTCATTGCGGGAGAGCTTACAGCTCTGCCCTCTCCTGCCACCTTTGAATCTCTCCGCACCAGAGGCGGACTCGGCAGCTGGGTTTCACTTCTTATTACAGATTTTAGATTCGAAATACAAATTAAGATTTTAATTTAGACAGGAAACCACATCGAGGTGACCATGGCATTTTTTTTTTTATCAGCCTGATTTAAAAGAGTACCTCTTAATATTCCAATTTCTTTATAGTTTGGCTTTTTTGCACAGGTGATTCTGTTCACGGAGAATGAAACATTTCAGGGTTAGGACATGGAGGGGGCCATGAAGGCATTTCTTCCCATTTTCTTTTTCTTTCTGCTCCTCTATAGGAGCCGAGGGTGCACGGGGAGGAGATTAATCCTCCTCGGCCTCTCCTAAAGGCTCCAGCAAATGAAATTCCATTTCTCACAAGGGGAAACCATTTGGAGGCAAGTTTTTTCCCTGCTGCTGACCTTTTTTTTTTTTTTTTTTTTTTCAAGTTCTGGCTAACTTTTTGGCAAACGTTCAAGATCTCATGTACCTTTTTCAAAAAAACAAGGGTTATGTTCTATAACAACATGCAAAGACTATAAGAGATTACCTTCTAGCCAGGACTGGTTTGGCTCGGTGGATAGAGCGTCAGCCTGCGGACTGAAGGGTCCCGGGTTCGATTCCGGTCAAGGGCATGTACCTTGGTTGCGGGCACATCCCCAGTGGGAGGTGTGCAGGAGGCAGCTCATCGATGTTTCTCTCTCATCGATGTTTCTAACTCTCTATCCCTCTCCCTTCCTCTCTGTAAAAAAAAAAAAAAAAAAAAAAATCAATAAAAATATATTTTTTAAAAAAAAGAAAGGGATGACCTTCTAAAATTTTTAACTCCTTAAGCATGCAAATCAGAAGTCTATGATAAAGTTCCTTACTTTTTAAAAGCCGAATCCTACCCCTTTAGCCTGGTTAAGAAAACGTCCCCACCCCGCCTACAGAGCCGGGCTTCTGTAGCTGATTGTGGGCTTTCGCGTGGGGTGAGGTCATCCCCCATCTTTACGGTGCCTACCGTAAATTCTTTGTTCCTCACTTTGCCGGTGATCGCTCTTGCGAAACCTTCACTTCCAGAGTTCCCGCCGGTCGCCAGATGTCGTAAATGTTTCCCTCCACGTCCCGCGTGGCTCAGGGTTCAGGATCTGGAAGAGGAGCCGCACACAAATCAAAGAGAAAAGACACGAGATAATTTGGAAATATTGGGGGAACAGGCAGGTAAGTCCATCTCCAGAGAAAGTCTTTCCTCTTGTCCTTTTCTCTTTCATTTGTGTGCGGCTCCTCTTCCAGATCCTGAACCCTGAGCCACCCGGGACCTGGAGGGAAGCATTTACGACGGGCTGCCTCCTGATTGGCTGCCCGCCTGCACGCCCCCTACTGGAGAGCCCGCAACCAGGGCATGTGCCCTGATCGGGGCTCGAACCGGTGACCTCATTGTTCCTGGGTCGATGCTCAACCACTGAGCCACACCAGCCAGGCGTGAGCTTTAAATTCTAAACAGGCTGAAGTCTGTGCCATTTTCTTTCTTTCTTTTTTTTTTAATATATTTTATTGATTTTTTTTACAGAGAGGAAGGGTGAGAGATAGAGAGTTAGAAACATCAATGAGAAACATCGATCAGCTGCCTCCTGCACATCTCCTACTGGGGATGTGCCCACAACCCAGATATATGCCCTTGACCGGAATCAAACCTGGGACCCTTCAGTCCGCAGGCCGACGCTCTATCCACTGAGCCACACCGGTTTCGGCAGTCTGTGCCGTTTTCATTCGTCACCCCGGTGCCCCCCCCTCCCAGTACCCACCCACGAGCCCACTTGTTAACACACGGAGGCGTGACTTTTAAGTGAGTGAGTCTGAGATCAGACCGGTAGATGAATACTTAGAAGCAACACTCCCCGTACCCCCCTCCCCTCACCCCTCCCCGTCAAAGTCTCTGTCTCCCCCTCTCTCGGTGCTTAATCTTTTGTTTTCCTTGAATGCGCAGTTTCATCATCTTCCAGGTAGCAGTTCCTTCATTTCAGTTCTGAGTATCTGTGCCCCTGTGGCTTCTTCAGTCACAGCAGACAGAGGTGGCCACACGGGCACAGACGCTCAGAACTGACATGAGGTTCTGTGCATCCTTTGGCTGGGCCGAACGCGCTTGGTGGTTCTGGGGGGGCCACGAGTGTGGGCAGAGGCCACTGGCGCCCACCCCCCGCTCCACCCAACAAGGGGCCCCAGCGCCCCTGTTCTGTCCGACTCGAAAGAGCAAAGGCCGGTCCCCAGTTGTGCCTGTGGGTGTTTCTCTCTGCAGCCCTGTGTGGTGTGGTGGGCCGGCTGGCAGCGCGCGACTTGATCGCGAAACAGATGCTGTGGTCTCCGCAATAACACAGTCCTTCTCCTTTAAAAAAAAAAAAAAAAGAAAATATATATATATATATATATATATATATATATTGATTGATTGATTTCAGAAAAGAAGGGGGAAGGAGAGGGAAAGATAGAAACATCAATGATCAGGGAGAATCATGGATCGGCTGCCTCCTGCACGCCCCCTACTGGGGATGGAGCCCGCAACCCGGGCCTGTGCCCTGACCCAGGAATCGAACCGTGACTTCCTGGTTCATTGGTCAACGCTCAACCCCTGAGCCGCACCGGCCGGGCGAACAGGTTCCTTCTGAACAAGGCCCGATTCCTGAGCGGAATACCCCGTGCGGCTCGGGCTGAGCGAAGATGGGTTGGCAAACCTCGAGAAACGCCTAGATTCTCACGTGAATTGTTGTTTTTTTTTTGCGTCTCCAACAGAATCACCCCGTCCTCTCGCCGCCGACCCTCAGCAAGATGATCCAGATGGCCGGGGAGATTGCGGACGGCATGGCGTACCTCAACGCCAACAAGTTCGTCCACAGGGACCTGGCTGCCCGGAACTGCATGGTGGCTGAAGATTTGACTGTCAAGATCGGAGGTGAGTCCTTGGCTGCCAAGATCTGGGCAGGGCCTCGACGCGCGCGTGTTTTAGGGGGCGCGTCGGGGTGGGCCCCCCTGTGGGGAGGTTCTCCCGTGCATCTCGTAGGTGCAGAGGCTTGCTCTTGGGAGTAACATCTTCGTTTCCAGGTGACGACCAATCACAGTCCCGGCTGGGTTGGCTCTGATCCTGACGGCGCAGTGGGCACGCGGTCCAAGGCGTGGGCTGGGCTGGGCTGAGGCGAAGGCCCCTCAGGTTGCCTCTCCTGGGATTTGGGGCCTTTCTTGGCAGGACAGTTCTAAGCATCGGTTATGGAAATAATCGAGACAGCGTTCTCAGGCGACGCTGACTTAGGAAAAATAGTTGCCATCCAAAGTGCCAACTTTGCCCGGCCGGTGTGGCTCAGTGGTTGGCGTTGACCTCTGAACCATGAGGTCACGGTTCGATTCCCAGGCCAGGGCACATGCCTGGGTTTTGGGCACGGCCCCTCTCCCTTCCTCTCCGAAATCAATAAATACATACAAAGTACCAATAGTTCCCCTCCAATTTTCTTTTTTTTTTTTAATTATTTTTTTAAACAAAAGATGAAGCACAGAGACAAGCTACAGAAACTCGTGACCGGGAATTGAACCCTGACCTCCTGGTTCAGAGGTGGACACTTAACCACTGAGCCACCCCGGCCGGGCCGAATGAACGTTTGCCAAGGGAGAGCGGCCCTTTCTCCTGGGAGGAGCCGGGGAGAGAGAGTCCCTGTACGGAGGGCTGCACCACCGAGTGGGAAGTCACTCTGACAAAGAAGCAGTCACGTAGGGTTATGAAGCCAGCCTGCCGTCAGACGTAATTACGTGACGTCTCCTAGAGGCAGGGAAGATGGGAGAAATTTTCGAAAACGAGGGGGCGTATCATGTTGAGAAACATCAGTGAGCAATCGCGTCAGGGGCCCGGTCGGTAGCATCTCTTGGGATTCTCGCTGGGTGCTTCTTTTCATCGTGAATCGGCGCTTGGTATTTCCCCGATGAGACGCTGAAACCGCGTTCCTTCCTGTGGCGGTGGGGCAACGCCGTGCTCCTGCTTCCCATCAAGTTCAAAACCACCTGAGCCCGGCTGGTGTGGCTCAGCGGTTGAGCACCGATCCAGGAACCAAGAGGTCGTTGGTCAGGGCCTATGCTGAGGTTGCGAGCTCGATCCCCAATAGGGGGCGTGCAGGAGGCAGCTGATCAGTCATGTTCCTCTCTCATCGATGTTTCCATCTCACTCTCTCTCTGTTCCTTCCTCTCTCTGAAAATCAATAAAAACATGTTAAACACACACACACACACACACACACAAACACATGAGAATGACCTTGAGTCCACACAGGACATATTTTCTTTTTAAAAAATATATTCTTAACTGATTTCAGAGAAGGAGAGAAACATCAACGATGGGAGAGAATCATGGATCGGCTGCCTCCTGCATGCCCCCTACTGGGGATGGAGCCTGCAACCCGGGCCTGTGCCCTGATTGTGTGTCAAACCCGTGGCCTCCTGGTCCGTAGGTTGATGCTCAGCCACTGAGCCACGCCCGGCTAGGCGCTGCCTCTCACTGAAGTGCAGTAAGGGATTAACCTTTCTGAAGAATCAAGGTGAACGTGTATTTAGCAGCAGAGCTTTCCTGGTGTTTGCTGGGCACGTGGCTCATCGCTCGTGCCTTGCGGGCTCTGCCGATGGGATTGGAGGCGGGGCCGCCTCGCAGCAGGGATGTCCCGTCCCTGCCTGTCCCCGGAGAGTCACCCTCCTGCCTCCTCCCCGCCCCGCAGACTTCGGCATGACTCGCGACATCTACGAGACCGACTATTACCGGAAGGGCGGGAAGGGGCTGCTGCCTGTGCGCTGGATGTCCCCCGAGTCCCTCAAGGACGGCGTGTTCACCACCCACTCTGATGTCTGGTAGGCGAGACGGTCCCCCGAATGCACGCCCCACCGGCCTCCACAATCCCCCTCACCCCCGACCCACACTCCCCCCTCCTCTTTGGCTCAGCAGAGAGAGCCAGGGGCGGAGGGTCCCCAACTGGGAGTTGTCAAGCAGCTTGATTGTCTCCAATTCACTTGCCTGGGGTCCAAGGTCAAGGGCCCCTGAACCCCCCTGCCCTTCAGTGTCCTGCGCTCTGCACTGACTCAGTGACCAGGGCTGCACTGATCTGCAGGAGCCGTGGCGGCAGCAAACAAGGACAGATGTTGCACGCATGGTGCATAGCCTGGCTCGCTGGCCGCCCAGCGGGCCGTCCCCAGAGCGGGGGGGTTAGGGGGGGGGAAGAGTGTTGGGAAGGGGCGGGCACGTGGTTCTGTGCACCGTCCAGGCCTCACGTCTGCCCCTCTCCTCCCTGCAGGTCCTTCGGCGTCGTGCTCTGGGAGATCGCCACGCTGGCCGAGCAGCCCTACCAGGGCCTGTCCAACGAGCAGGTCCTGCGCTTCGTCATGGAGGGCGGCCTTCTGGACAAGCCCGACAACTGCCCCGATATGCTGTACGTGGTTCCCGGGCCCCGCGCCACTGTGGGGGGTGGGGGAGGGAGGGGGACAAGGCCCATCCTGCGAGGGGGGGGGACCTGCGCCTCGGAGGCACCTCCCTCCCGCCCTGCCTTGGCAGGGCGCACTGCGGCTGCTCAGGCTGACGTCTCTGTGAAGTGTTACACGGATGCCACCCATGCTCACCTTCTCCGCGCGGAGTTGGTTGTTGTTTTTTAATAAGGCAACATGACATCGGTTTCTGGGTTTTTAAAAAATATATTTTTATTGATTTCAGAGAGGAAGGGGAAAAGAGAGAGAAACATCAATGATGAGAGAGAATCATGGATTGGCTGCCTCCTGATGCCCCCTACTGGGGATCGAGCCTACAACCCAGGCATGTGCCCTGACCGGGAATCGAACCCGGGACCCTTCGTTCCGCAGGCCGACACTCTATCCACTGAGCCACACCAGCCAGGGCTGCACAGCGTGCCTTGGCTGTGATCACCACCTCACGCACGCAGTAGGGTGGGGAAACAGAGGCACTCGGTGTGCAGGCCAGAGCGGCCAGGGCTGTGGTCCCCCGGCTCCTGGGCCCCTGTGTCTGAACGAGGCAGCTTATCTCGGGACAGCAGCTCAGTGTAGTCTTGTCCCTACCCGGGCGCAGGGCTGTGCACGTCCTCCCCCGCCCCCACCAGCGGGGAGGTCAGTGCAGGACGCTCCGACGCACCAGAGCTGACCGGCTGTAGAAAATGTGCTTTTTCTAAAGACGAGTTCCATCGGCTCATAAATCCTCCTAGATCCGCTGCAGGCTTTGCTTGTGGAGAGGGTGTGAACAGGTCTGGAATCCCGCAGCGTCCGACAGACTTCCTTTTAGGGACAGCGCTGTGCTGGGCGGGCTGGGACGCTGGGATGGTCTGAGGGGGGCATCAGGCCCTGGCCGCTGTCACTCAGTGGATAGAGCGTCGGTCGGCGGACGGAAGGGTCCCAGGTTCGATTCCGGTCAAGGGCACGTACCTTGGTTGCAGGCTCGATCCCTGGCCCTGGTGAGTGTGGCACCCGGGGCTCACCAGCTGGTCACAACGGCCCATGTTTCGGGCCCACAGGCCAGACGGCCTCTGTTCCGACTCCTCCACTCCCAATAGGAGCTCGAGAGCAGCCGCAGACACTGTAAACAAACGAGCCTGTTCCTGTTGCCACTAAACTTGATTTATTAGAGCAGGCGACAGGCCTGGCTCCCACACACCCCCTCCCTCGGGGTCACGTCCGTCTGACCTCCCTGACCCCTTTCTCCCCACGCCTTTCAAGGCAGCCGGCCTGGCCGGCCTCGGAGCTGTCTCTTTGCAGGCTGCGGTCTGTGCCCCACCGCTTCTCTCCCTGGGGCCGCAGGGTGGTCTGTTGGTCAAATGGTCACCCCAACAGATGGCAGGAACCATTTCGGGGTGCTTTGATCTCCCTAGATGTGAGGAGCTCCAGTTGGCCTTTTTTAAAAAATATATTTTATTGATTTCAGAGAGGAAAGGAGAGGGAGAGAGAGAGAGAGAAACATCCATGATGAGAGAGAATCATGGATCGGCTGCCTCCTTGCACGCCCCACACTGGGGATGGAGCCTGCGACCCGGGCATGTGCCCTGACCGGGAATGGAACCAGGACCTCCTGGTTCATAGGTCGATGCTCAACCATTGAGCCCCAC
The DNA here is from genome assembly GCF_963259705.1 of Myotis daubentonii. Classification (NCBI taxonomy): domain Eukaryota; kingdom Metazoa; phylum Chordata; class Mammalia; order Chiroptera; family Vespertilionidae; genus Myotis; species Myotis daubentonii. The sequence goes on along the minus strand of NC_081860.1, from coordinate 16,113,744 downwards.
TGGCCGGGCTAAACATGTATTTTTAAAATCTTCCTCTCAACATCTGCACGTGTAGTCTTGCAGACAGGAGTCAGCAGCGGACCACGTGCCCGGCTGGTGTGGCTCAGTGGGTGACAGTTGACCTGTGAACCAGGAGGTCACGGTTCGATTCCCGGTCAGGGCACATGCCCCGGTTGCGGGCTCCATCCCCAGTAGAGGGTGTGTAGGAGGCAGCCCATCCGTGATTCTCTCTCACCATTGATGTTTCTCTCTCTCTCTCCCTTCCTCTTTGAAATTAATAAAATATATTTTTTTAAAAAAAGAAAAGAGGGAAAGCCAGAGACCAGGAGAGGGTGCCGGACCGGGACCGGCGTGCCCGTTGTGCCCGGGGAGGGGGGCAGAGCAAGCGTTGGCCCCAGAGCCGCTGGGCCAGGCGCAGCCCGGCCGGTGGGGCCCATCTCCGCCGCCCGTCTCCCCGCAGGTTCGAGCTCATGCAGGTGTGCTGGCACTTCAACCCCAAGATGAGGCCTTCGTTCCTGGACATCATCGGCAGCATCAAGGACGAGCTGGAGCCCGGCTTCATCGAGGTGTCGTTCTACTACAGCGACGAGAACAAGCCGCCCGACACTGAGGAGCTGGACCTGGACCCCGACCAGCTGGAGTGCGTGCCCCTGGACCCGTCGGCCTCCTGCTCCTCCCTGCCGCTGCCCGAGCGCCACTGCCCACACCACCACCACCACCACGACGGCCGCGAGCGCTACTGCCGCCACCACCACGACGGCCGCGAGCGCTACTGCCCGCGCCACCACCACGACGGCCGCGAGCGCCACTGCCCGCACCACCGCCATGAGAACGGCCGCGAGCGCGAGCGCCCCTGCCCGCACCGCCCCGAGAACGGCCTGGGCCACCGCGTGCTGGTCTACCACCGGGCCAGCTTCGACGAGAGGCAGGCGTACGCGCACATGAATGGGGGGCGCAAGAACGAGAGGCCCGTGCCTCTCCCGCAGTCCTCCACCTGCTGAAATGGGACCCGGTCCCGCGAGCAGGGCCCCGTGTGTGTGTGTGCGTGCGTGTGCTCGGCGGGCGGGGGGCGGGCCCCCACCATCTGGCCACGGCCGCCTGCGCCCCCGAGGTCTGCAGCGCCGCCCTGCTGCCCACAGGCAGGCCTCTCCCCCATACACACACACACACGGGATGTTCCCTTTTTTCAATATGCAAGCAGCTTATTGCCCTGCCCAAACCCTTAACTGACACGGCCTTTACGAACCTTAATGACACTTAAAGCAACAGAACACTAGAGAATCGAGTCTCCTCACTCCTTCTCTGCCTCTCTCTCTCTGATCTCTCCGCTCTCTCTCCCTCTCTCTCTCTCTCTCTCTCTCTCTCTCTCTCCCCCTCTCTCTCTCTCTCTCTCTCTGCTTCATAATGGAAAGAACATTAGCCACAAGCCCAACCAGGACGCCCTTCTTAGCCGATGGAGGGGAGGGGAGCCTCCCCCGTAGCCCCCTCTTGCTCCCATGCACACCTGCCTGTCCCCGTGGGTCCTTCTCTAACACGTTGCAACGGCATTTTCCTTTTTAAAAACTGTACCTTCAGCCTTCTTAGGGACACACGGCACTTACCAAGGGCCATCGTTCATCCAAGGCTGTTGCCGTGGTAACGCTGCCAAATTCTGCCAAAACGCGGGACTCCGTCCCTCGCACCTGCCCCCCTTGCGCCCCCCCCCATTTCCTGGTGGCGGGCGTGTGTGCCGTCTCGGTCACTCCTGTGACTGCCACGCGGGCGGTGCCCTCCATCCCGTCGTCCCCGGGGATTCTTGGCGAGTCTCACGTCCACGCAGGTCAGTTTGCCTTTGACTAGGTTATTCTCCGGGGGAACTGGACGGACGGGGCCGGGCTTCCCTGGGCCACCTCCCCACCCCCAACCACCTCCTAGCCCCAGGGACTCTGCCGCAGACAGGCCCTTTGAGGGAGCAAAGGTAACTCATGTTCTAGTCTCCTGCCCCCCCCCAGGGCCCCTCCCGGCCCCCGAGGACGCAGAGGAGCAGGGGTTCCCCGGGACAGAGCCCAGCGGTTCACGCAGGTTTGCGAGCAAAGCAATGCAGACACCTCCCCCCACCCCCACCCCCACCCGTCTCGGGGAGGGCAGTGCGGGATGCAAGCTGCCCCAGCCTTTGACATGTTCCGTTCCCAGGACTCCGCGGGTCCTGCGGTTCTAGGTCAGACCCGGAACATTTGCGTACACATTGGTCTTTCACGTCATCACTTTGATAACTTTTTTACGGTTCAGATCCTCATCTATACGTCTGTACAGAAAAAAAAAGAAGACGGCTGCTATTTTTATTTTGTAGTTTTCGGTTATCTTTGTGGATCTATTCTATGAAAACTTTCAGGTCTCCCTCCTTCCCTCTCTGCTCTCTCTCTCTAAGCTTCTGCTTTCGACTAGAGGCGTCTCTTCCTCTCTCCCCAGGAATGGGCTCTCGTAGATCGGCGTTTGCCATGAACTGCCTGTGATGCCTTTTCATAACTCCGCACCCCCGCTCTCTGCTTCCCCCCCGGCCCCCTGCTAGATCTGTTACAACCTGTAGGCTCTGTGGGCACGAGGCTGGCTGGCGAGGGAGGCGGGTGGAAACGGGGTCCCTTCCCCCGCCCGCCCTCCCTCCCTCGCCCGGCATTGGAGTCTGTTACTGTGCCAGCCGTAGACAACCTCAGGTCCCAACACAAAGGTCAAGTACTTCCCACGCCTGTTCAGTGTTCCTCGTCGTCGCCGTGGGAAAGAGACCCCCCGCCCCCTTTCCCCGGCCCCTTCCTTTTGGATGTGACACACACCTTTTGTAATTTTTATGTTTTAATTCTCGGGTACAACAGCAGTTTGAACTGCAGATACTAGTCATTTGAATTACATTTCTTTTTTCTTTTTCTTTTTTTTAGTGGATATTTAATCCTTCCATCCTACAAAAAACAGCTGCTAAATCTAAGGGTGCAGTGGAGGGTGGTCAGTGGCGTGCCGCCGCCACCCTCCAGACCGACCTACCTGTCTGTCCTGAGAACCAGGAAACCCCCAGAAACCCCGTCCGCACGGGGCGCCAGGGGCTGCTGGGAGAGGGCCAGGCTGGGGCGGCGCCCCCAGTGGCCCAGGAGCCCCATGCTCACCCCAGGGGACCAGGGCCCTGGCACACTTGCCCTGGGCCGGGAAACAAGTCCTCAGGGCCCCGGCGTCTTTTGTTGCGGTTTTTTTTTTATTATTATTTTGTTTTGTTGGTATTTTTAGCGCTTCTCACCAGAGCGATTGACATAGGACCGCACAGAGTTGCTTCTGGGATGGAAAACGTTTAAGTGATGAGTGAGAACAAAGCTCAAGTAGGGTGATGGCTAGTCGGGATTGGAGAGGAGACACAAGAAGGAAAATTCGGAGTCGTTTCAGCCCCAGGATCGTCTCTAGCCCCCGTCCTCACCGTTCCTTCCCCTTCAGAAACTGCGTCCAAGAGAAAGGTTCATTGAGGAGGTGTATGTAGGAGTTTGCATTTAATTTCCGATTCCGGTTTCAGTCGCTGAGAGAGCAGCTCGGCCCCCTGATGGGTTTCGATACTGACACGAGGGGTTTCCGTGCGTAAGAAGGGACAGTTTTTATTTTTGGGGGTTTTTATTTTTTTATTTTTTCAAACATGTATCTACCTCACACTTCTTTTTTATATGTGTATATACAACAAGGAATACATCTCACATTTCTCAGCACCTGACAATACGCCATGGGTACCGGTACCTCATCCGCGCACAGGCCGCACACGCCCGTGACCGGGGCCAGGCCAGGCTGCATTCCGGGGCCGCAGCTCGCTTCCCGCCTCTCCCTCCTGTCCGACGGCTTGCCTCTCCCTGCGCTGTCTCCTCTGGCCTTGCTCTCTTCTTCTTCTGACTCGGTTCCCTACGAGGTTGTGAGGTGTCAGGATTCCCCCCTCTTGGCCCAGTGTCCCCCACTCAGCAGGGAGGTGAGGGGAAAAGCCCCCCCCACACCCCCCAGCAGCTCAGTGGGAAGGAAGGCCCCTCGGCTATCCCAGCCGGTTGTCCTTGAACCCAGTTGCTTTGTGCGGACGGAATGGCGAGCCCCTTCCGTCCCTGGAGCAGTGGTTTCGGGATTTAGGGGCCGGAGGCGGCCAGGGGCGGCCGTCTCTGTTAGCTCTCACCTGCTAGGCATGGGTGGGGGCCGGCTCCATCGGGCGCCACGCTGGCTGCCCTGGACGGGGCCTGTGCCAGGCGGCCGGATGGTCCCTGTGAGCCAGGCACTCGGAGAGCCCCGTCCACCAGGCCTCCTGTCGAGAATAGGAGGTTCCTACCTCCCAGCCAATCCCTTCCAGAATGTTCTGTGGAGAAAAGTCCCCGTCCCCCATCTCCAGAATGTTCTCTGAATTCCCCCCTCCTTTCCTCCTCCCTCCCAGGGGGAAACAAAGATGTACCAAGCCTTCGGGCTGGAGGGGGGCGGTGCTAGGCGCCAAGCCTCCTTCTGGGGTGTCGGGGTGTCGCACCTCCCACCAGGCCTTGCCTCTGTCCCGCTGCTCACGGGGGTGGATGGCGTTACCCGGTTCCAACAGCTGCTCTCAGGCCCTGGTGATGTGATCTGGGCGACACGACTCGGGGAAAGCGTTCCGAAAAGTTGGGGGCGGCTCTCCCCTCCCGCAGGGACACCCCTCCCCTCTCCCCACGCCCTTGGGACCTCGAGGTCACCGAGAAATGCTATCTGATGGGGGTTCCCCTCACCCACGCTGCCGGGGGACCCCCCGGGTTGGTGGCCTCCCCTCTTTTGCACATACCTTCCGGTTCCCAGGACTGGACGCATCCAGTCCATCCAGGCCGGTCCCAAGGGGTCTCTTCTCGTTCCACGCGTCCGAGCTGTCGGTGTGGTCATGTTATCGTTTGACGTCGGTGGTTTTTCTTTGAGTAGAAAGCAAACACTAACCAGTCGTAGTGCGCATCGTAACCAATGCTTCCGCGGCGCTGCAGTTAGAGAAACAAACGCTTGCTTGCGTGAGGGTGCGGTCATCCTACTGGACCAAGCCACCCCGGGACCCGCCCGCGAGGCCGGGGTCCCCCCTCCCCTTGATTTTTTTTTTTTTCTCTCTCATACGCTCCGAATAATTCACTCGAGCCGAACTGGGGCATTTCCCACGCGGCCTCCTCCCGCCAGCTGCTCCCGCTGCTCGAAGCCGCTCGGACCACGGCGCATCATGGAGCCGCTGTGAGGTCCGCCACCGCCAAGCGCGCACCGCGCCCTCCCCGGCGCAGCGGGAGCGAAGCCGGCCTGTTCTGGAGACGCTGTCCAGGCCCCGCGGGGCGAGGCCCGGCCACCCAGGTCTCCTTTACGGGGTGTCGTGATGTTGGACACCCAGTTGAGATGAGCTTCCTTGGAGGAGGAGGAGGCGAGAAGATGGGGTTCACGGCCAACGCTGGCCTCCCCTTCCAGCCCGTTTCTCGTGGCGCGAACGAGGTTTCCAAGGTCAGAGAAGCGGCTGGGGAAAAAGAAGAGTTTCTGGTGGAACTGCCGACTGGCAAGATGGCTTGGTAGGAACTGGTTGGTGTGTTCTGGCGGGCGCCACGCATTCACGAGCCAAGTCCGGTGCCAAATCCCAGGCCAGTGGGTTCCACCGACGCCTTTCTCGGCAGCCCACCTCCGTTGGCGGGTGGGCGCGTGGCGCAGGCCACCCGAGCTCCAGGGGCCAGAAGGCGAGGATGCGCGGTCCAAGGTCCGAGCGGCCAGAGGATGGAAGGCAGCTCCTTCCCAAGTCGGAGGCCCCTCCCCGGGGGCAGCAGCCCTGGGCGCCCTGCCTGGGCCCGTCCCGGGGGCGCACGCGCGGCCTGGGGCCCGTCCTCCGGTCCATGTTGCCTCTGTGCGCGGCGGCCGTCGCTCCGTCTCCCGGGCTCCGCAGCGCCGGGAGATCCGGACCGGAGACCCGCTCTTCGAAAGAAGCGGCGATGAAAGGCCCATGTCCTCGCTCCAGTCGGGACACAGTCGCTGCCAATGAGACCGAGAAAGGATGCCGCTTTGGACCGAACCTCTCTGTTACAGCCGGCGATGCTGAAGATACAGAGGACAGGCCCGAGGGGGTCACGCCTGGCCCCCAGCTCGGATGACAGAGCCGGTCCTGCGGAGAAGAAGCGGGTGGACGCTCCTGGATGGAGGGAAGAGCCGAGCCGGCGGGAGGACACCTCCGTGGCGGAGAGAAGAATGGCGAGCGCCAGGGCGCGGGGCCCGGAAGGATGGACGGTTTCTTGAAGGCGTGAGACCAGGGCCAGGCTCGGGAGGCCTCCATGGGCATTTGTCTTCAGCAGACACCCCGGCGCCCTGCGTGGGGGACTGTGATCGGAGTTCAGTCCAATCGTCGGAGGACACGAACCCCACATCACGCCCGTCAGTGGTCGGCTCGGGGGCATGACTTTAGGGTTTTCTTTTTGTCGTTTAAGCAAGAATATGATTACTCATCTATATTTTTTGTTGGTTTTTTTTTTGATTACTCATCTATATTTTTTTGAGTTTTTTGATTACTCATCTATACTTTTTTGTTTTTTTTGATTACTCATCTATATTTTTTTGGTTTTTTTGATTACTCATCTATACTTTTTATTGGTTTTTTGATTACTCATCTATAATTTTTTTGTTGGTTTTTTTGATTACTCATCTATTTTTTGTTGTTGTTGTTTTTTGATTACTCATCCGTATGGCCACGTTGGTGTGTGTCCTCATTTTTCTGGTCAGCATTCTTTTAATTACTCACACAGCATTTTCAGTAGGGCTCATGTCCAGTAGATACGGGTAGTCAGTCGACGAAGATCTGGTTTACAAGAACTAATTCAACGTTTCATTGCATTTTTGTAAGGACATAGAATAATTTTATACAACGTTTGTAGTCCGTAATCGCCGAAATAATTTAAAGACACTTGGGTTTCTCCGTGCAAATGTATGCTCGTGATCCATTTATTATTTTTTTTTATAGGACACCTGTTTACTAGCTAGCTTTATGAGATGCCAAAAATGCATTTTCCCTGCCCCCAAGCCCTGCATAACTCTTTTTACATCCCCCCACCCCCACCCCACGCTTCAGGCCCTCGTTTATAGCAAAGGATGGATGGCGATTTCAGTAGTTCTGTATCTTCAGTATCTTGGTCTTCCCGAACCTTCTGGTTGGGGAGGGGATCATCATTTGCTGGTCATTTATCTTTGGAGTGTAGCTACTTTAAGAGACTGAAGGAACCTCACTGGCCAAGGAACCAGCGAGGGTGCTGCCGCCCAGCGGTGCCCGGCGGTGCGCCCGGCACTCGGCATCTGGTGCGGCTGTTGCCATGGTTGCGGGACGCCTCGCGATGGAGCGGTTGACAGCACAGCTCCGCAGCGTCACAGCGCGGGCCGCACGCAGACTTATCACGCAAGACGGTAATTCTGGTGCCGGCAGACTGTTCGCTTACATGCCTCATATTATGATTGATGCTTTGTTATATAACCAGAGACTCTTATTTTTTAAGGCACAACACCGAAGATACATTTTTCCAATACAAAACAAAGTTGAATAAAAACTACACACACACACACAATTTTTTTAAAGTCTGACTCCATTTCCTCTTGCGCCCAGTGGGTTATGGGCCACGTCCACACAATGCCACAAAAGCCCCACCATTGCTAACGGGGTGTTTTGCACAACATGGGAGAAAGGTCCAGATACAGTATTTTCTGTTTGCAACTTGGCATTCGGATGTTTGGTGTTGCGTAGACGCGTCCACAGGTGGAATAGATGCTTGGCAAAAACACCTGTGTGCTTTGTAAGCCAGTGGGGTTGACATGAGGGGTTTGCCAGAGTTTGTCCTCTGGGAAAAAATGTTAAAAAAACAAACAAAATCAAACCAGAAGGCGCGATGAAATGGATGTATTGCAGATCATTTATTTTCTGAGTTCTCTTGTTTAAAAAAAAAAAAAAGTTTTTTAAAATGTTTTTAAAAACCGGTAATTGACACAGCCAATTTGTTACGTAAAATGACTTTCTGTGTACAAATTATTCCTAAAAACTTCCTGTTTATATACAAAAAAAATCAGTAGCTAAAAAAAAAAAATTTTCAAAATGGTTTTGTATACTCCATTGTAAGAATTTATCCCTGTTATCGCGATATACTCTGGATTCTTTACATTACGGGGGGGTAAAAAGAAACTATTTTGAATGGCTGAAGCTAATGCGACTTTAGTTTATCTTACTCTGCTTTTTTCTAGTAGTTCAAGTATTACACGGTTTACGTTCAATAAAGGAATTCAGTATGCACGTCAGGCCTCCAATTTTGTTTGCGCCTCCGTGCAAGACTCACCACGCTTCTGAGGCAGGGGCGCTGAGCTGCGTGCGGCATGCGTGTTCACACGTGTCGCTCGGAGGTGTTCAGCGTGAAGGTTTTGTTTTATTGCTGACAGACAGCTGAACCCTCACAGCATGCGAACTGCTGGTGAAGACGGGAGCATTCTGCTTCTCACTCCATTAAATCAGCTACGAGAAAATCTGAATGCCTAAAATACAGAAATCTGTACTTCCGTTTCCACTGAGCTGTAGATTTTTCCTACACCTTCCACAGACAAAGGTCAGGCCAAGCGGGGGGCAGCTTGATCTGGGGGGCCCTGGGGCAAAGGACTTGACCTCCACATTTCCACGTCTTTGTTGGCACCTCACAGCCAGCACACCTACTGAGAGGGGGCAGGGAGAACCGAGTGAGCACGCCTAGGATGTGGCTCGCTGGAGGTGTTCACACGTGTTCGCTCCTTCCAAGTTCATGGTCTCGGGCTGCCCCGAGGACTCTACAGCCCAGGCGGCGTGATCTTTGCCAGGGAAATGGTCGCGGTGGGAAATGTGAATACACGTTTAAAGGACACAAGCTGTGCCCGGCAGGCGTGGCTCAGAGGTTGAGCGTCGACCTATGAACCGGGAGGTCACGGTTCCACTCCCCGTCAGGGCGCATGCCCGTTTGGCGGGCTCGCCCCACAGTTGGGGCCGTGCGGGAGGCAGCCCATCAGTGTGTCTCTTTGACATCGATGTTTCTCTGTCTCTCCCCTCCCTTCCATTCTTTCTAAAAATGAATGGAAAAATATCCGTGGGTGAGGAGTAACAAAAAAATAAATTCTCGCCGGAACCGGTTTGGCTCAGTGGATAGAGTGTCGGCCTGCGGACTGAAAGGTCCCAGGTTCGATTCCGGTCAAGGGCATGTACCTGGGTTGCGGGCACATCCCCAGTAGGAGATGTGCAAGAGGCAGCTGATCGATGTTTCTCTCTCATCGATGTTTCTAACTCTCTATCTCCCTTCCTCTCTGTAAAAAATCAATAAAATATATTAAAAATAAATAAATAAATAAATTCTCAAGCTTGGTGTTCACCCTGGGACTTGCTCACCGTTGGCAGGAAGTGCTTGGCCCTCCGGGGGCCGTTACTAGAGGACCAATGACTAAAGGCAGGCTCGTCTCCCAGGCTCCGGGGGTGTCTGGGCTGCGGGCAGGGTGAACACAGGAGGCCGGACGTCCCCAGGCGGGTCACGCTGCCTCCTGGGCTGCACCTGTCCTCAGAAGCGTGAAGGCGCTGGGTCCTCAGAAGTGCCACTTCCTGAGACCTCAGGTCCAGCAGAGCCGTTTCTCTTGTCCTCCTCACGGGTCCGGCAGCAGCCTGGTGGCCTCCCATCACTGAGGGACCTTCACCTCCGTTCTCGCACTGCATCTCTGTACCAGCTCTGCGGAGGAGGCATTTTTATTAGTTTCAGAGATGAGCCAACAGGCGGCCATGCCCAAGACCCGCCCCCCGGCTGGTAAATGACCAATCCAAGGCTCGGCCTTTTCCGCTGTGGTTTTCAAACCGACTCAGAACTGCCGCACATTCCTAACTAACCAGGCCCGGTGTGTGTCAGTGAGGGGGGGTGAGGTGGCAGGCCCCTCAGCCCAGGGCGCGGGCCTCTGGGGTTCTCCCTCAAGCATTTCGGAGGCCATGAGCGGGAGAAATGGCGCATTCATCAGGAGGGAGCTCTGGGCCTCCCCACAGAATCACGTCTAAAAGTTCGTGACATGTGTATGGCTTGGTGCCAAGCCATGTGAAGTAACACAGGAGCCGGGACCGTCCTGAGACGGGAACTAGAAGAGGGAGGGGCGGGGGCAACAAGGGCTCTGGGGAGCAGTGTTTGCCTACAAATACGGAAGGATCTGCACACGAACAACTGTGCTGGCCAGACCATCCCACCCCCACTTGCTGGCTGTGCTAGGCTACACCGTGACTTGGTTCTGTGGTACGTCCAGCGACCACGTTCATTTGCAAAAGAGGTCCTGTAAGGTCTCTCCCACACGCACAAGCGCGCTCGAGGGCTGATGCTAAAACAAGCAAGGCCTGCCCAGCCCCCTGGTTATGAAGTTGCAGGTACTGTTTCTTAGCGTGAATGAATCGGAGCACTAAGCGACCTTTTTTTTTTTTTAGAAACTTAATTAAGTGAAAAGTAATAGCTGCGAGCACACCGAGATAGTAAGAAATTTCCCAGAGCTTAACCACCTTCAGTCCTTTCCTCCAAACGTGTTGCTAACGGGGCTCCCAGTGGAAATCTGCTTTCAAGGAAACACTGGGCAGGTAAAACCTGACCGTGAGCCAGGGCAGGGTCATGAAAGATGAAAAGAGGTGAGAAGCAAACCTAGCCATTACCCTTTGCTTTAAGACCAAACACTGCAGGTAGGAATAGAAAAATGGTGCGGCTGCCATAGAAAACAGTATGATGTTACCACCATTTTTTTTTTCCCCTTAAGTTGAAAAAGGACAAGAAAAAAAGAAACAATTGAGACTCGGTGGCTCAAAGGTGCCCACAGCGCCTGGGTGTCAGAGCTCAGAGGTCAGGAATGGGGCGCCGAGCGGTGACCACACCTGTATGTCCCCACGGCCAGGTGGTCGTGGATCAGCCCACCGCTGCTGCATCATCTTGTCTAAGAGGAAAAAAAAAATGACTAGGATTTCATTTCACTGTCATGAAAACCATAACCGGAGCTAGTTAATTCCTGGTGAAATGTCTGCCTTTCAGAGTGTTGTCCTGCCTTCTGACAATGAAATAACTCTGTGACTTCCATGCGTCTAATTCAGAACTTGGCCCTCTGTGTAAACTGTGTTACAAGCGATTTTTTAAAACGCCTCCCCAAGCACAGCTGAACTCTCCACACAGGACTGACACATCCCCTTGTCTCCAAAGGGGCAGCGCCCGGGTTGGTTCTGCCTGGCTGGAACCACCGCGGGTTTGTTTTCTGGGCACCAGGCTTTGACCTTGGGCGTTCTCACCCTCCGCCAGCATCTCTTGGATGACGACTTGCAGGGCTTTCCCCAGCAGGCTGGCGGGGAGCTCCGGAGACAACGGGGGCACGTGGATGAGCGCCGCACGCCCATTTCCGTGATGCAAAGACAGGTAGTAGGTGTAATCGCAGACGTATCTGCAACCGCAGGAAACCCAGGTGACTCCTTGGACCAGAGAGAGGTAAGCAGCTGTGGTGCTGTAGCATCCCCAAACCGTCAGGAGGGAGGACTGCCACCCAGGGAGACGGAGGTCTTGTCCTTCTGCCTCAGAAAGAAGGTGTTGCCCTGACCAGTTTGGCTCGGGGGATAGAGCGTCGGCCTGCGGATTGAAGGGTCCCAGGTTAGATTCCGGTCAAGGGCATGTACCTTGGTTGCGGGCACATCCCCAGTGGGGGGTGTGCAGGAGGCAGCTGATCGATGTTTCTCTCTAAACCAGCGGTTTTCAACCTGTGGGTCGCAACTCCTTTGGGGGACAAATGACCCTTTCACAGGGGTCGCCTAAGACCATCGGAAAACAGGTATATCATTACATATTGTTTTGGGGATGAATCACTATGCTTTAATTATGTTCAATTTGTAACAATGAAAATACATCCTGCATATCAGATATTTACATGACGATTCATCACAGTAGCAAAATTACCGTGATGAAGTAGCAACGAAAATAACTTTATGGTTGGGGGTCACCACAACATGAGGAACTGTATGAAAGGGTCGCGGCATTAGGAAGGTTGAGAACCACTGCTCTAACCGATGTTTCTAGCTCTCTATCCCTCTCCCTTCCTCTCTGCAAAAAATCAATAAAATATATTTTTAAAAAAGAAAAGAAAGAAGGTAAGCTGGGGAGAGGCCAGCTCTTAGCCTCGTGGTCTTATGGCCAGCAAGTGGCCGAGCCGGCTTCACCTTTAACCCTTTCACCTTTCAATCGTGTTTACATTCATTCATTTTTTATTTTTATTTATTTATTTTTTTTGCGGGGAGGAGAAGCCACCTACTGGGGGTCAGAGTTTGGAGAAACAAAGATAAGTTAATCTATCAGAATAGTTCAAACACCACGTTGGCTGCAATCAATAAAAATAAAGCACCCCCAAACTATGAGTGGCTTTCAAAATGTGCCATCACATCTTTTTTTCTACCAACGCACCCAAGGCTGTGTTAGGGGGAGGGGACCTTAGGATGCAGGGTGGGGGGGGCAACAGGCTGGTCTGCAAGGACCACCCTGGGGGGCCAATGGGTGCCCAAGGGCCCAGTGGAAGGGCACACAGGGGCCTTTTCGAAGGGAGACATCCTAGAAGAAAGATGGGTCAGGCCGGCCGGTGTGGCCCAGTGGTTGAGCCTCAACCTGTGAGCCCGGAGGTCACCGTTCCATTTCCGGTCAGGGCACACGCCCCGGGTTGCGGGCTGGATCCCCAGGAGGCGGCCTGCAGGAGGCAGCCGATCCATGATGCTCTCCCTCTCCCTTCCCCTCTGAAATCAATAAAAATATATTTATTTTAAAAAAAAAGAAAAAGAAAGGAGGGTCATCCTCTCCTTCCAGCTCAGTGACGCGACGAAACGCACCTGCCCGCATCGCGGGAGAACATCACCGCCACGCCGTCCACAGCCACGCGCCTGCTGACGGCCTTCAGGTCGACCCGCGACTCAATCACTTCCGGGCCATCCGGGACGCACGCGCCCTGCTCGGGCCGGAAGCCACGGACGTCGGTCTCGCGATACCCGCGGTTCCGGCCGCGCTGCTCGAGAACCACGGCCTTGGCGGCGGCGTCCACGCCCACGTGCACGGTGAGCTGTGCGGACAGGGGGCGGCGGGGGATTTGGGGAAACTGAGGCCTGTCTGTCACCGTCTGTCCCGAGGGCCCAGCCGGGGGCGAGTGCGAGGCGGGGAAAACCTCTCAAACCGCGACTGCGCTTTCGGGCCTCCTCCCTCCTTCCCCTCATTCATAGGCCGCCGGATAGAAAACCATGAGGCGTCGTCTATTTAAATGCTTTTATATTTGAAAATACCCGCACACAGGGTGGAATATTCCTCTGTGTCCCCCCCCCCCCCCCCCCCCCGGGTCCCCGCTGCTCTCTGAGGCCACAGGGGACGCCTGGCGTTGCCTTGGCAACGCAGAGGCACGAAGTCGGTCTCAGAATGCCTTGAAGGGGTTGTTTTTCCTCTTGGAAACACAGCTAAGCGTTTCGTCGAGGCCCTTGGGGCGTTGTCTCAATGGGGTGGAGGTGTGTCTGTTTTGCTCCTCTTGCCGCCTGGGCTCTGTAGTATTTGCGGGATATTTGAACCCGTTTTGTATAGAAGTAGTTGTTGGGATAAGAGGGGCTGGGTCAGCGGTTCTCAACCTGTGGGTCGCGACCCCTTTGGCGGTCGAACGCCCCTTTCACAGGGGTCGCCTAAGACCATCCTGCCTATCAGATATTTACATGACGATTCATCACAGTAGCAACATGACAGTGATGAAGTAGCCACGAAAATAATCTGATGGTTGGGTCACAACATGAGGAACTGTAGTTAAAGGGCCAGAAGGTTGAGAACCACTGGGCTTGGGTATAAGGCAGGTGGCCCTCCCCGGGGCCCACGAGGTCCCACTTCACAGCGACCCTTCCCTGCATGGGCGTGGCTGGCAACTAACCCGAGGCCTGTCTGTTAGGGGGAAACTTATCTTTGGAGTCCTGGCTGGGAATAAAGCTTCCATTATAACAAACAAACAGCCGAACCGGTTTGGCTCAGTGGATAGAGCGTCGGCCTGCGGACTCAAGGGTCCCGGGTTCGATTCTGGTCAAGGGCATGTGCCTTGGTTGTGGGCACATCCCCACTGGGGGGGCATGCAGGAGGCAGCTGATCGATCTCTCTCATCGATGTTTCTGACTTTCTATCCCTCTCCCTTCTTCTCTGTAAAAAATCAATAAAATATATTTCAAAACAAAACAACAAACAAACAAAAAAAACCCACATAGATATTGATTTGAGAGAGAGAAACATCAGTGATGAAAGAGAGTCATGGATGGGCCGCCTCCTGCAGGCCCCCTGCTGGGGTTCGAGCCCACAACCCGGGCATGTGCCCTGACGGGGAATCGAACTGTGACCTCCTGGTTCCTAGGCCGGAGCTCAACCGCTGGGCCACGCCGGCTGCGCTGCATTTATTACAGCTGAAACGTTGAGAAACAGGCCCAGAACCTTATAAACCCCACTGGATTGTGCTGGTGAGATGCAGGGCCAGGGGTGCACTTAAGCCAGCAACTCTAGAACCGGGGTCCAGGGGTTCCCAGGCTCTGGGGCGCCATCTCATCATCAGCAACCCCCCCACACCCCCCCCACCGGCTCCCCAGCTGTGGCTCCCCAGCCGTCATTTACTCGCGGTTGCAGATCTTCCCAGATTCTGGTGACTCTCCGCTTCACCTCCCTGTAATCCACGGGCAGCTGAAGCGTCCGCAGCTCCACCTCCGCGTCGCTCCCCAGGCCCAGCTTGGAGAGCTCCTGTTGAAAGAGGCAGGCAGCCCTGGCCCGTGTGGCTCCGTTGGTTGCAGCATCGTCCCATACACCAAAACCAAAGGGTGGTGGGTTCGATTCCTGGTCAAGGGCATATACTTAGGTTTCGGGTTCGATCGCTGATCGGGGCTAGTAAGTAAGCCCACGGTGGATTTTGTTTTGTGTTCTTGTTAATATGAGAAGGCCTGAGATGATGATAACCAGCCTGAGGATAAAACGAGACCCCCCCCCCCCACTTCTCCCCATTGTCTATACTACAGGGACCTCACCTACTGTAGCAACCAGCTTTCCTGGCAACCACTTACAAAAAACACCACCACATTTTTACTGATTTCAGAGAGGACAGAGAGAGGGAGAAAGAGAGAGAAACATCAATGATGAGAGAGAATGGCTGATTGGCTGCCTCCTGCATGCCCCCCAATGGGGACCAAGTCGCACCCTGGGCATGTGCCCTGACTGGGAATCAAAACAGTGACCTCCTGGTTCATAGGTCAGTGCTCAACCACTGAGCCACACCGGCTGGGCTAGCCTTGTTATTGTTTTACCACACAGCCAAAAGGGCCACCTGGGGCAGGCGAGGACCCACCCAGGCCCAGAGGCCAGGCCTTCCCCAGGGCCCCTCCCTCATGGAGCTGGCCCCCAAAGGAGCTGGCCTGGCCCTGAGTGCCCAGGTCCGGGCCTGGCCCGTGTTTACCTTCACTGCTTCCCAGCTGGAATTCACCAGGTGCTGCCGGAAGGGCCCGAAACCTGAAATCAGGGAGATTCTGGTTTGCTCAGGCCAGGCCTTGGCAGGGGGGGGGGGGGGCGGGGGGGGGCGGGGGGGGGTAGGGTGTTTCTCCCCCTGGGCTGCCCCCAGAGCCATTGTGGGTCCCCGGGAACTCCCACACCCCTTCCTTGGAGGCCTGCGACCTCCCCAGTCTGGGAGCATCACAGGATGTGAGGCATTGCTCTCCTAATACATATTTTTATTGATTTCAGAGAGAAAGGGAGAGGAAGAGAGAGAGAAACCTCTGTGATGAGAGAGAATCATGGATCGGCTGCCTCCTGCACGCCCCCTACTGGGGATGGAGCCCACAACCCGGGCATGTGCCCTGACCGGGAATCGAACTGTGACCTCCTGGCTCATAGGTCGATGCTCAGCCACTGAGCCACACCGGCCGGGCAAGGACACCTTGATCTTGAGCCCTTGTTTTCCCATCGTCTGTCTCCATGCCAGATTCACACACGAAGCAAATCCAATTAAAGGAAAAGACTGCCCCTGGCAGCGCAGCATTTTTATAAAGGCGGCCGCCCTCTGGAAGCCACAGCTGATGAACAGGTGCCTCAGCAGCAGTCTCAGGTTGGCCAGCAAGTGGGTCCGCGTGAGCCTAAGACCGGCCCTGGCGCTTCAGGATTCATAGTTCATGGGTGACAAGCGTTCGTTTACCGGAGGTATAGTTTCCTTAGGAATTCCAGGGTCATTGGAGCCAGTCTCCATACCCAGATACCAGTGAGAGCAGGGTTGATGAAAGGTTTTCAAAAGCGTTCTTTCCTCAGAAGGTTAAGAGGAGTATGATTATAGGCTGAAAATGTTTAGATAGGTAACTTGTGATTTGCCACACACAGGAATCCTTGTCTTGCCTCTGTTGCCTTCGTCCAGCACAATTCCAAAAACTGAAAATGTGCCAATTATGTCTAAGTAAAAAGAAAGAGCTTTGTAGAGAAATCAAACCCTCCCCCTAACCAGTCTGGCTCAGTAGATAGAGCGGCAGCCTACGGACTGCACGGTCCCGGGTTCGATGCTGGTCAGGGGCATGTACCTGGGTTGCAGGCTCGACTCCAGCCTAGATTGGGGCACATGCAGGAGGCAGCCAATCAGTGTTGCCTCTCTCATCAATGTTTCTCTCTCTCTCTTGCCCTCCCTACCTTCTACTCGCTCTAAAAACCAATGGAAAAATATCCTTGGGTGAGGATTAACACCACCACCACCAAAATCAAAATCAAAATCAATGGAAGGATAGCTTTGGATGAGGATTAACAAAAAACAAAACAAACCCACAAAACAAGCCCTCCAGAAGCCCAGCTGTGACAGTGGCTTGGGGGGCTGGGGTGGATTTGGGGTGTGCTGGGGTGGATTTGGGCAGGAGAGGGCAGCCACCATTCCTTCCCAGGTGGCCTTTTGGGTTCAGAGTCTCCAACTGGTGGCTCTCAGAGCGCCTCGCGGTTTTCTGAGGGGCCCAAAGCTCTCTGGTCTGGGGGTGGGGGTGGGCACTGCAGACGGACTGCCCCAGCTTTTTGAGGCCCTGTCCTTTCTGGGACCCCCAGCTCCTCCTTCCTGGCTATGAAACTGCACCCCGGCAGAGGCCACCTGAGCCCACTGGCTTCCTCACTGATGGGCTGAAGGTCAAGGTCTGGCCTCAGCCACAGGTGGGCGCTTCCATGCCTGCCATTCAGGAGCTGTTTGTAGCGAACGGCAGGACGGAGTGGAAACGCCTCTCTGTCCGCTGCCGGTTCTGAACAGGCAGAGCTGGGAGTTGGCTTCCTTCTGGAGTGATTGGCACCACTGCTGGCTGCTCTGTCTTCTCCGCCGGGAACCGGTTATGACCAGAATCAGGGCCAGGCTACAGGCAGCGGCACCTGGGAAAGCAGACAAACAGGCTTACCGGTCACCACCACGCAGCCAGGCCGGGGCTCCATGAAACCGGAGTGGGGCGCGTGCCTCTGTGCCTCCCGGGTCAGATGGCCGTGACGCAGCCCGGACGCGGGGTGCCCCTCCTCCTGCCCCTATAGGGGGATCTAGCCACGGGGGTCCCTCAGCATTCCGGGGCCCCTAAAGCCTGGAGACTCTGGGGTGGGGGAGGGTGGTAAGACGATGCCCTTGAAAGCAGAAAGCCAGCTCCGGACGCAGAGGCGGAGCCATCTGGGACTTGCCAGCCACTGGGTCTGGGCCAGTTTGCTGCTTGGTATGATTCGAAGGAGAGGTTGGCAACTGTCTGTCCTGCTTTCCCTGGGTCTGAGGGTTTCTGGGAATATGGGGGGGGGGGCGCTAAAATGGGCTGAAATTGGTACAGTCCTGGGCAAACCAGGAAGGTGGGTGACCCTACAAGTTGCTCGGTTGGGTTTTCTCTGCTTCAGTCATCTCCCCATCTGCCCCCGAGTTCTCGTGTTTGGCCATTATGACTTGATGAGGTTGCTCTTGAAACTGATTCTGCAAAATATGTTAAAAAAGAAAAAGAAAAGAAAAGAAAGATAGAAAACAATGAATGAAAGAAAAAGAAAACCAAACCCCAGATGATGGTTATGATTCATAGTGTTGGTTGAAGCCCCGTTGCCTGGAAGCTGTGGGTCCTAAGGCACGTTAACAAACCATTAGGTTTAACAAAAAACGAGCACTAAAGCACCTTGTATAAAACTAAAAATACTTTTTTTAAAAGCTGATTGATATGAGCTACAAAAAACAATTCTTTTTCCCCGTCTGGGTGTAGCCCCGTGGCTCGCCCAGTACCAGGGAGCTTCCCCACGGTCAGAGGGCCCTGTATTGGGGGGCGTGACCACGTGGTCCCCTCTTAATTGTCCCCCTTGGTAAAAACAGTCCCCACCCTGAGTTGGGGTCTTTGCCAAGGGCTAGGCTCCACCGGGTGCCTTCCTGGGGCGCGGAACCCACAGCCGTCCCCTTTCATTGGCCCCTGGTGTGGGTTGCAGGCTATTTGCAGAGAAGGGATAGGAAGTGGCGTTTGTCCCCTGTGGCCTCCCCGGCCTGCTCAGAGGCTGGGCCACCTTGTCCTGCGGGGGGTGCAGAGGCCTGTGCACGGCACCTCAGCCGGAGAGGAAAGTATACAGGACCCACGTTCAAGTTGGAAAGCAGTTACCCTGTTGCTCATACTCCCTCTGGCATTCTTGATGGTATCTGAACCCCCTTCTAATGCACGATGGCTCCCCAAGTTCACGACTCGTACCTGGTCCTGTCAGCGTTCTTGACCTGCCTGTCACAGTTATAAATAAGATTAGGCCACTAGCAATGCCCACATTTGTGAAGGTGGCTGCCTTGCGGGTCAGATTCTGATAGCGGCACCAGCTAACGAGGTCTGCTGTGGTAACTGGTAGCTCCTAGAGTTAACTTACCACACCCCAAAAAGCCCCGCCGGCGTGGCTCAGTGGTTGAGCGTCGACCTAGGAACCAGGAGGTCACGGTTCCATTCCCGGTCGGGGTGCTTGCCTGGGTTGCGGGCTCGATCCCCAGTGTGGGGTGTCCAGGAGTCCCTCTCCCTCTCCCTTCCTCTCTTTCTAAAAATCAATAAAAGCATGTTTCTTAAAGTAAATAAATAAAATAATAGCAATAGCTCTTCCCTGTGTCCAACATCACTGCTTCCAGATCAGTTACTTATAACACAGAACTCAAGCCAACCTGCCTCTTGTCAAAGCACTAACAGGTTTTCAGGGTAGCCTTTTGGACGCACCCTCCCTTATTCCTTTGCCTTTTCAGCTTAATGCTCCAGGGGCAGCACCCACTTTCTGTCAGGGGCCAGATCCTCAGCGTTTCAGGCTTCCTGGGCCAATGGTTTCTGTTCCAACTATTCAACCCTACTGTTGTGGCCTGAAGCTGCCACCCACATATGCACATGATGGGCGGGGCTTGGTTCCAGTAGTTATATTTATGGATGCTGAGTTTTGAACTTCATATAATGCCCAGGTGTCACAGATGTCTTTTATTTTTTATGCTTATTCTGATCTCCCCCCACAGCTATTTACAAATGTAAACACTGCTCTTAGCTCACAGGCTGTACAGATATAGACAGTGGGCTGTAGTTTGCCAAACCCGGCACCAGAATACAATTTTCCTCCTCTGGGAAGCAAGATAGGGCTTTGTGGTGTAGGGGCCCCAAGCCAGTCACCCCAAGATGTGCCTGTGTGGCATGCAAATTGTTTTGAGCTGAAGGCAGCCAAGACCCTGCAGGCTCAAGAGAAAGTCCGCCTAGAACAGTGGTTCTCAACCTGTGGGTCGCGACCCCTTTGGGAGTCGAACGACCCTTTCACAGGGATCGCCTAAGACCATCAGAAAACACATATATAACTACATATTGTTTTTATGATTAATCACTATGCATTAATTATGTTCAATTTGTAACAATGAAATTGGGGGTCGCCACAACATGGGGAACTGTATTAAAGGGTTGCGGCATTAGGAAGGTTGAGAACCACTGGCCTAGAAGAATTTAAATTAGAGGCCTTGCCCACAATAAGAGATTATCAGAGCCAGTTTTCTGACTTATCTATATGGCAGGGAAACTTCTAATTACTGAACACCTGTTTCTCTTACTGTCCGCAATGACCGTCCTCCTCTCTGAAGTCCCAAGTTGACCCTTAGCTCAGAATTCCATATATATCTCATTGTCCCCTCCCCCTTTTTTTTTTTTAATGTATTTTTATTTCAGAAGGGAAGAGAGAGGGAGAGGGAGATAGAAACCTCGATGATGAGAGAGAATCATTGATCAGCTGCCTCCTGCACGCCCCACACTGGGGATCGAGCCCACAACCCAGGCTTGTGCCCCGACCTGGAATTGAACAGCTACCTCCTGGTTCATAGGTCGACACTCAACCACTGAGCCACACTGGCTGGGCCCGCTTTTCTGTCTTTAAACCTCTAATGTATGTGGGTCTGTGAACCTCTCATGTATACAGGGTTCCCATACTTAGGCATGGATTAAACTTGGTCTTTTTCTCTCTAAAAAAAAAAATCAATAAAAACATACTTTAAAAAAACTTTTTAAAAAAAGTAACAAGGCCTTGAAGAAGTGCGTTTTAAAGCAGAGATTAATAAGCCTTTCTCCCTACGTGCCAGAAGCTTGAGTAACACCCATGATGAGTAGGGAGTTCACAATGGGTGAGGAGCCAGACATTTCTCTTCGCGCCTCCCGGCCTCTGCACTGGCTGCAGCCCTGGCCATTCCCCTTCCCACATGCTTGGTGTCCCCACGGTCTTTGGGGCACAGAGCAGAGCCTAGTCAATGTCGAGGGAGGCCCGGTGTTTGGAGGAGCAAGTGTCCTGAGCGCTATGGCCCAGGTGGCTCTGTTTCCATCTGGACACATGAAATCTCAGACGTGCGAGAGGTGACTCCAGGATGGCTGTGAGGGGGCCTTGTGGCGCTGGGATGAGTGAGTGCATCTGCAGCCTGTGCGATGGAGCAGAACTGGGGCCATTTTCATCCTGTGCGTGGGGGGTGCCCTGGCCTTCCTTACATAGGTGGCTCCCAAGACGGGGGAGCAGCTGGGAGCCCCCACCCCCAGCCACTATTTGCTGGGGCGGAGGGACGAGGCCGGCAGATGAGTTTGGGATCCATTTGTCCAGGAGCACAAACTTCAGAGCTGCCAACCAAAGAGGGGAGGCACCACCAGCTGACTGGCCACAGGCCTGTGGGTTCCAAGGCTGGCGGCATTTTACAACCCGCCTGCTCCCCGCCTCCCCTGGGGAAAAGCACCCTGAAACAGGCCAAGGTAAAATACTGGAGAAACAATGGCCTCTTGTGACATTTTCTATTTCGAGTGAGTATAAGCTTAAATAAAAGAGTGGCTGTCAATAAAAGCAGCAACTCCATGGTTGTCAGGACCAAAAGACTTTGGAGGGGGCGGTGATGTTAAGGAGTGCCCTCTAATGTGTGTGTCATTCATTTTTCAAGTGTGTAAATTTTCGAAAAGAGAGAATGCAAACGTTGTCTATAGAAATAGGAGGAGGAGGAAGTGGGAAGGGGCACGGAGAGGGGGTGCCCCGGGACCCTGGTGAGGGGTGGGGGCACGAGCGGTTTCCTTTCCTAAAGAATTAAGGGGAATTAAATAGCTCTTGGAGGTGGCGCACTAGCTTTGCAGAACTTGGGAGCCGGGTGTCGCTAGCGGTGAAGACTGCATGGTGTCGGCTCCAGTGCAGGGGCAGGGGAGAGGGGGACCCCTGGGAAGGGAACTGGGGCGGCCCCTGGGGAAGGAGCCGGGGCGGCCCCGGGGGCGGGGGTGGGGGCGGAGCAGGTGAAGTCGGGCGCATCACCCGCCGGGAGCAGGAGCATGGAGGCGGGGGCGGCCTGGGGAGCCACAGGTAAGGAGGGTCTGGCCGGCCAGCCTCGAGCCGCCTGCCTTTCTCTGTCCGCCGCCCGCTGGCCCTCCCCTCGTGTCGGGTTTCAATGCTGGGCTGGCTGACAGGCTGCAAAGCGGACGGTAAACAGCGCGCCCGGCCAGGGAGGGGCTCCTGACCCTGCACCTGTCGCCTCCAGGGAGCGAGAAGGGCTGGCGGGTGCTGGCGCTCACCCCCCAGGAGCAGACCCCGCCTCTCCGGCCGCCCAGGGGCCACCCGGCGTAGGGACTGCTGACCTGGGCTTGGGAAGCGCACAGTCGGGGAGAAGTCAGCGCAGCACCTCGGGTTACCGCAGGCGCCCCTGTCGCCCCGTCCATGGGGACTGCCAGGTCTGCCCTGGGCACGCAGGCAGGCGGGGCAGGTCTCCCAGGGCCCCGGGACCTGTGCGGATAGAGTGTCAGAGAAAAAGCACAGGAAACCCAGGCAGAGGGTGTCAGGAGGGAGTGTTTGCAGGGAGCAGGCGTAGGGGCGTGGCGCACCGAGAAAGGGGAGGTCTCTAAGGTAGGGTCACTGTGAATGGCCTGAGGACACATTCCTCAGCGCACACCCCTCCCTAAGAGGCCCTGCATTAGAAACCACGTCGTTTTGTCGTTATGTTGATGAGATGCGGGAGGAACCTAACTCTTGTTTATATCGGTGGCGGCGGTGGCAAAACTGGTTTGATTGCAGCTTGTTGCCTAAAGCCTAGAACTGCCCCTGACCGTAGAGGAAGTCCTTGTGTTTATGACCTCACCTGAGCGCTGTGCCTCTGAGCGCTGTCCCCCTGATTCAGGGAGTTAAGGAGGGAAGGTGGCCTCTAGCCGCTTGTCTGCATGAGCTACATTGCTCCTGGAAGTTGGCGTGGGTCTAGGTGACAAGGGATTTGTCTCTATCTTTAGCGGGGGAGATACTGACTCCTTTTTCCTTTTTTTTTTTTTTTTAATGCTTTCTAGAATGTCCTTTGTCATGGCTGTGGATATGTTTGAAAGCTGTGGCAAGAGAAAAACTGACTTTACTCTTTTTTTTTTAATCCTCTCCCAAAGATATTTTTCTATTGATTTTTAGAGAGAATGGAAGAGAGAAGGAAAGACAGAGAGAAAGATCCATTGGTTGCCTCCTGCACATTGAGGCCCCGGCTGGGGAGGAGCCTACAACCCAGGTACGTGCCCTTGACCAGAATCGAACCCAGGACCTTGCGGTCCTGGACGGACATTCTCTCCACTGAGCAACCCAGCCAGGGGAATTTACTTTCTCTTTTGATCTCATCTTCCTTGTGTGCAGAATGGAGATTTTGCCCACTTAGGGACTTGCAGGAATATCGCACATTTTAACGCTTAGCCAGTCCGACTGCACAGGTTCTAGACCAAGCTTCCTCCCTCCCCTCTGCGCAGTGGTACCCCGAGTCAGAGACTTCCTCCCAGCCACTGCCCCTGCTGTGTGGCCCCACCCAGGTCTGCTTCCCTGTTTCAACTTCCTCCCAGCCACTGCCCCTGCTGTGTGGCTCCACCCAGTCCTACTTCCTTGTTTCAGGAAAAGTAATGGTTCATTTCGTCTTCTGAAAAAGTGTAGTCGGCCAAAATGGTTTAAAGATTTTCCTGTGTTTATTTTAGCGTTCGCTGGGGCCTTCACAGTTGCCGATGGCCCAGAACACACAGCAGTCCCTCGATCATGTCCACACGCGCTAGATCCTAATGGAGAGGAGCTCTGCACAGCTGCCCCGCTGCCTCAGCTTGCATAGCCCATTTCCAACAGGGGCTTGAGCACATCACGTTTCCGGAGAATCTTTTTTTCTCCAGCCGGAAGCGTTAATCTAACAATTGTGTTTTTCTTTATTTTAAAAAAATATATTTTTATTGATTTCAGAGTGGAAGGGAGGGAGAGAGAGAAACATCAATGATGAGAGAGAACCATGGACCGGCTGCCTCCTGCACGCCCCCTACTGGAGATCGAGCCCACAACCCGGGCATGTGCCCTGACCAGGAATCGAATAGGGACCTCCTGGTTCATAGGTCGATGCTCAACCACTGAGCCACGCCGGCCGGGCCGCCCCCACGTTTAGACAGCAAGGGCTGTATTGTTTCCTCGGACCTCTACTGGTTCCTGACCCTGTCCTGGCCGGACAGAGTGAATGACCCGGAGGTCAGGACTCGGGCTGGGCGGTGGGAGGGCAGTGGGCACTGAGGTGTTGTTTTTCGACCTTTGAAACCCTTGTCTGCTGACCAGCTGACCGGCCTGAGCTGGACTCCTGCGGGCAGCTGGCTCCCTGCTCCTCTGCGGACATCCTTCCTGTGGCCCAGCGCGGGGACTTCCCGACAGGGTCACAGGAGAGCCTGTGCCCTCTGCTGTGCTGTGTCGTTTAGGAACCTACTTCAGGGCAAAACTCAATCACGATTGCTGTTAGCTGCCTGGAGGCCATGTGACTTTTAAAATCAGGGTTCCTGGGGATGGGACGGTGCAGTTAGGTGACCGTCAGTCACCACTGAAGGTCTGGGGCCTTTGAGTAACACGCTTACGATGATGATGATGATGATGATGATGATGATGATGATGATGATGATGTAGCAGCTGTGATTTGCAAACTCCGTGCTTTTGAGTGCACCCCAACCTCAGCTGGGGCGTTTCCGCTCCAAGGCCAGCAATCAGCAGGCTTGGGTGGGGGTGCGGCACACAGCATGTGTGACTCTGAAGGCCACTGTCTGTTGAAATCCAGGCTTGTCTTTCCCCACCCCCTGCTCTGGCCCCCTGGAGCCGTGTCATACTCCAGTGCCCGGTCAGTGCCCTCATTTCCTGCTTAAACCAATGCCTGTTGTCAGTTGGTCTGAAATCAGTATTGATTTCAGAGAGGAAGGGAGAGGGAGAGAGAGAGAAATATCAGTGATGAGAGAGAATCATGGATCGGCTGCCTCCTGCACGCCCCCTACTGGGGATCAAGCCCACAACCTGGGCGTGTGCCCTGACCGAGAATTGAACCCTGACCTTCTGGTTCATATGTTGAAGCTCAACCACTGAGCTACCCTGGCCGGGCTAGAAACCTCTTGGTGCTTCTTTGCTCCTTCAAAGCAGTGCAGCCCGGGCGCCGCTGGGCACCACCTGAGGCTGAGGGCCGGGTGGGGGGGTCCTCCGGGAGGGCTGGGGGAGAGCGCCTGTGCACATGCAGGCGTAGTGGGGGCTCCCCAGGCCCCACCCTCCTAGTCCGCTGGGTTTCCTTGACTTGCAGGAATCAAGATCAATGTGTTCTTCTTGGAAACCAAGTCTCTACCCACTACTCACAAATTCCATTAACACGAGAGAGAGCCCTGTTTGCTTTCTTGCATTTTGCTGAAATAAACCCTCATCAAAGTTCCCGGATGTGTCATTCCGTGTAAGTGCTTGAGAAGCCCGTGTTGTGGAGTCCGCACTGTGTGAGCCCTCCCTCTGGGGCTGTGTCCCTGCCCCCTTCTCCGTTACCTGCTGCTTCGTGCACTGTTTTTGATGTGCATGTATGTGGGTAGAGGGGTAAAACGCCCAGTGAATTACAGTCAGTTGTTCGTTTTGACCTTTATGTTTCCAGTAAGTGATTTGCGTGCTGCCCGTGTTGGTGCTAGTAGAGCATCCGGGTGGGGGGAAGGGGTGTATTTTTAAGCTATGCAGAAGGAAAGGTACTGCTTAATGTTTTTCATAATACATGAATATTGGATAAACATCTCATTAAAGTCTTTAAAAAATACTTGGGGTAAAAACACTAATAAAACAACATCTGTCCTGCAAAAACATAGCCTAGTTACTTGTTGGTAAATATCTGGTTTTGATCATAACCAATAAATACAGAATTAAAAATGAATTTAAGTAAATAACGATTAAGTCTCAATTTAGCTGAGCACAGGTCATCCTGTTTTCATTTCTTGCCTTCTTTTAAACGGAGATTCTCCCTCCCCCCATTCTTGCCTTGATTCCATTTTCTCTCCTCTTTTGAAATTTAATATCTGTGTTTCTATTCTTTCAGGGGAGAACTTGGAAATTGTAGTATACATATTAGCTCCAGTTAATTCTGAAGTTAGTCAATTGTAAACTTGCTCTGGGATTGTATGAGGGCCTTCGCAGGCGTGGCTTGGTTGGGATTCCAGAGTCTGAGGATCGGTGTCTTTCATTAATTCTGAAAAAAAATCATTCTTTATTTCTTCAAATCTTGACTCTTTATTACTCTTTTTCTTCTTCTGGAACTTCAATTATACTCTTTCTGGAGCTCTTCAATCTACTCTCCATGTCTCTTAACCCGCTTTTCATGTTTTGCTTCTATGCTGCATTCTGGGTAATTTCTTCATACATTTTTTTTTTTTAAGTTCATTGGCTATTTAGGACATTCATTTCTAGATCTACTCTCTTTCCCCCAGAATCTTATTGGGCAAATGAAAAAAACTTGGCTATTTAAACTTCTTTTTTTGTTGTTATTCTTGTTAATCCTAACCCAAGGATATTTTCCCATTTATTATTAAAGAGAGTGGAAGGGAGGGGGAGAGAGAGAGAGAGAAAGAAACATCGATGTGAGACAGATGTATTGATTGGTTGCCTCCCCCCAAGCCCTGACCTGGGTGGGGATCTACCTTGTAACCGAGGTACATGCCCTTGACTGGAATTGAACCCTGGGCCCTTCAGTCCACTGGCCGATGTTCTAGCCACTGAGCCAAACCAGCCAGGACTGACCTGTAACACATTTAATATCCATATCTTCTATATTGGACAATGTCCGTCTTTGCGGTGGTTGAGCGTCTGATTCTGTGGTTTATGCTGGCATGTCATGGCGGTCTACTTTTCATATGTTCAGAGGTTTTTTAAATCAGGTCGGAAAGCTAGTGCCTTTGTCCCCGTAGCCAAGCCTACTGCCTGTTGGTGGGGAGGTGTGACAGGAAGCAGCTGGGTGAGCTGCTGTTCCCTCCCGCCTGCCCCAAACAGGGCTCCACGTGGGACCCCCACTGTGACACCTCTGCATGCAGAACGAACCGTATGTTTCAGTCCCACCTCATACCCTTTTGCATGATTGGGGGGGAGGGGAATAATCAGACTCCCCAAAGTTCAGATGAGGGGACCTGCATTTTAAAAGCAATTAGAGTGCCATAAACCTCGGTGTGGGTGGCACAGAAAGTCATCTGCACACTCTACCATCTCAGCTTCCGGACGAGGGCTTTATTCTCAGCCAAGTCAGTGACAGGCTGCGAATTGGCCAATACTAAGAACCTGAGAACGGAGCCACAGGCTCCTGTCAATCACCCGGAAGGCAGCCTCCCCGCCACTCGCAGACCCTTCCCCGAGCTTCCTCAGCTGCTCAGACCCTCTGACATATCCCACATCCTGTCTTCCAACGCTCCCTTTTTTCACTTCTTGGCTAAGAATAGTTTGGCAATCAGATGCTCATCATCAAGAACCAACGGAAATATCCAAGTGTGTCTTTGCCTCCCTTCTGTTCTCTCCTCCCCGGTGGGGAACGCTCCGACCCCCGGCCCCTCTCCGGGTGGGGCCCTAGCGCCAGGCGGTGCATGTTTGCTGTCGGCCCCTGACATTATGTCACAGCGCTCCCCTTGCAGGTGTGTCTCGTCATCTGTCAGTCAGTGTTTGGAATGAGGGGCCCCTGGTTAAAGAAGTTGGGGAAGGAAGTGCTGGGTTAAGCAAATTCCACTGCAGAATTGCTCAATGTCCTGATTGCTGACAGGCACGCGGGCCGCCCCTTCTCGGAGCTGAGCGCCACCGAAGGCCCCTTTCTGAATGTTCTGGCCTCAGAAGCGCTCCCTCCACGGCTCAGCTTGTGGAGCTGTGCTCCTCAGGGCAGACCTGGGGAAATGAAATGCTGGTATGTGAAAGGTGCACACACCTTGGACTCTGCAATACTGTATACATGCCAGGCACTGCCTCGCACAACTGCGGGTACTTGCGTATTTCCCGCTGTATGCAACAGCCCTGTTACAATATAAATTAACGTAATCACGTTTTAAGTTACTTAAAAGTAGTTAGTTCTCAGGCCAGGTCAGTGTGGCTCAGTGGTTGGACATCAACATATGAACCAGGAGGTCACAGTTCGATTCCTGGTGCGGGCACATGCCCTGTTTGCAGGCTCGATTCCCAATAAGGGGGCGTGCAGGAGGCAGCCTACCCATGATTCTCTCATCATTGATGTTTCTCTCTCTCTCCCTTTCCCTTCCTCTCTGAAACCACTAAAAATATATTTTTTAACAAAACAAAACAAAAATTCTGTACAAGTGATATCGACTCTTAACCATTTTTTAAAAACAAAAGACAAATGCTGTTTTACTGGTACAATTTTTTCACATCCTCAGCAAGAACTGTTGTTTTTGTAATTTTAAAATGACAATCCCCATTACTGAAAAACACAAGTGATTACAGCCAGCTTTTCCAGTGACGTAATGCTGTGCAGTGACCAATGGGTAGAAGCTTTCTGAAAATTTCTTTACTAATGTTTCTCATATGCGAAACACTTTGCTTAAAATGAAAGAATTTTTCTAATCATTGTAGTGAAGTGGTATTTGGGGAGAATATTCAGCAAGTTGTACTGAATCAATGATTAAGTGCAAAGCAAGGACCCCTGTGAAGGTCTTCATTTATTGGCATTGCTATTTACATAGGGAGGACCAAAAAGTTCTGGGAAAGCCCTAGAGCATCAGGCCTTACCCGACTCAGCAGCAGTGGCCTACCCAGCAGTGGCTGGCTGGTCCCCAGTGGGGGGCAGGCCGTGGCTCAGGGGTGTGTGTGTGGCCTGCCTTTCAAGCAACCCTGGGCATGCAAGCTTTGGCCCAAAGATCCCGAATGATTTAAGTATTTTCCCCGGAATACCAACATTTAAGTGTTTTGCTTGTTGGATGACTACAGCAAACATATGCTTAAAGTGAGTTCTTCCATTTGGGACTCATTTCGGGATTTCCATTTCTTTACAGTCTGCAACGAATTATCATTGCAACTGTGGGCCTTTTTCCATAAAAGCGTCTTACATTGTATTGAAAAGATTACATTCTTTTGGCTTGGGCAAAAGATTTCCTGTCCCGTGGAAGCCATTAAAGCCCGTTAGCATTTCACATCTGGAGTGGAAGCCCCTGCCGGGGTCTGCCTTCTGGCACCACCCACGGCACCACCCACGTGAGTGTGGCCGGCTGACTCCGCCCCCAGCGCATGCGTCGGACACCCAGACTCCTTCCTCAGGCCCCTCGCACTGGCCAGGTGTGTCCTTGAACCTCATCTCCTTGGGCTCGGTGCCAACCCTGCCATCAGCAATGCCTTTTTTTCATTACAAAATAGGTGAACATTTTTTTTTTTAATTAATTGACTTCAGAGAGAGGAAGGGGGAGAGAGAGAAACATTGATGTGAGAAAGAAACATCGATTGGGTGCTTCTGTACACGCCCCGACTGAGGGTCAAATCCACAGCCTAAGTGTGTGCCCGGACCCAAAATCAAACCCGCCACCTTCTGGTGTACAGGATGGGGGTGACACTCCAACCCACTGAGCCACCTGGCCAGGGCAGTGAGAATCATTTGTATAGGGTTCTTTTGGGTGATTTTTTTAACAATATATTTTTTATTGATTTTAGAGAAGAAGGGAGAGGGAGGGAGAGAGAGAAACATCCATGATGAGAGAGAATCATTGATCGGAGCCTGCAATCCAGGCATGTGCCCTTGACCGGAATCGAACCTAGGACCCTTCAGTCCGCAGGTTGACGCTCTATCCACTGAGCCACACCAGCTAGGGCTTTTTTTTATTCTTCAAGAAGTGATGTTCCCTTTAACAAAAGAGTCAAACTGATGGCCTTTCTTTTCTTGCCTCCTTGTCCCCCTCGCAGGCGTCTACCCGGTGGATGTTTTGGAGGATGACCCCGAAAGTCATCGGGAAGCGGCTCTGGCTTACTATGCCGCGCTGAGGGAAGGGGCGCGGCCCGGGGCAGACGTCTTCTCTCTGCCCACCGGGGAGCAGGTATGTCAGATCCTCCTTGTTGGCAGAGAGCTCTGAAAACTCTCCTATGTTTATTAGAAAGTAAATGTTAGTGAACATGTGTTACAGGGTTAAAAGAAAAGCCTTCTGGAGCGAATACTGTGTAATTCCACCTTGAGAAGCAGAAGGGTTCCTGGATTGGGATTCTGGAGGCCGGATAGAAGGCCAGTTCTGCGAGGCAGGGAGCCCACAGCCTGCTGTGAATGCCTTGTCTGCCACTTACTGGCTGTGTGACCTTGAGCAAGTGTCTTAACCTCTCTGATCTTGGTATTCTCAGCTCTAAAACTGGGACAGTGAGGAAACTGGCTTTGCACTGTGGTTAGGAGAATTAAATGAGATACTGTGAGGCCTCCCGCAAACTTGTGCAAGCAACCTGCCTGCCTCACTCTTTCCTTAGTTTGTTGTACCCTCCTCCGTTTTCAAAACGGACTTTGCCGTGGAATGTGTTGGCTTGTGCTCAGGGCGCTGGGGGCCATGGGCAGTCCCAGCATGAGTCAGAGACCCGCACTGAGGCTCTGTCCCAGGTGCCGGGGGCCACGGATCTCTCGAGGCTGCTTGCAGCGACCCGAGCCAGGGCAGCGGGCAGTCTGAGTGGCATTGTCCAGGAGGACTGGAAGGGCCTCTGCTGAGTGGGTGGGCAGGTGACCCAGGAAAGGGGTGGCAGCCCAGGGCCTCTGCCGTGTTACCCTGTTACCCTTTACATTCAGCGCAGAGCGGGTCAGTTTTCCATCTAGGTGTTGCCTGCATCCTGTCAGATTAACCTCCGAGTAACAGCGACCTTTCAGCAAATACCGTGCTGATTGATAAGTGACTCCCTCGCCTTCTACGATGAGAGAACACAACGGCCATGTTATCATCCTTTTCAGGTTAAACTTGAAGCTTCGTCCGTTTGCTTCTGCACGATGCACCGGGACGAGCCTCAACACCAACTCTTGGTCTTGGTCAGTCCCCAGGACACAAAGTCAGGTGGGTAGTTACTACCGGACTTAAAACCTCGGATTCAGGCTTACCGCTCATGACGGAACCAGACACCTAGGAGGTGGCGGTGCCGCCCTGGGG
The DNA here is from genome assembly GCF_963259705.1 of Myotis daubentonii. Lineage (NCBI taxonomy): Eukaryota > Metazoa > Chordata > Mammalia > Chiroptera > Vespertilionidae > Myotis > Myotis daubentonii. The sequence goes on along the minus strand of NC_081860.1, from coordinate 16,082,864 downwards.
TTGGACCTAGAACGTCAAGCAGAAGGATACATTTTCAGCTTTTAGAGAGGACACAGTGCATTATTTCTATTCACGACACGTTCTGATGACTTGCATTAAAGACACTAGATACACTCTTGCCCACAGTTGTGGTGTTCAGGCCTGATTTTTTTAAAGATGTATTTTTATTGATTTCAGAGAGGAAGGAAGAGGGAGAGAGAGAAACATTCATGATGAGAGAGAATCAGTGATCAGCTGCCTCCCGCATGCCTCCTACTGGGGATCGAGCCCGCAACCTGGGCATGTGCCCTGACTGGGAATCGAACCGTGACCTCCTGGTTCATAGGTCATCGCTCAACCACTGAGCCATGCTGCCAGGCATGTATGGTCTCTTTAATAAGGAATTAAAAACCCAAACCAGCCCTTAATTAGTCAACCCTCCTTGAATGACATACCTGGTGAAAGTGTGGGGTTTAGGTCTTTAACTGCAATTTGCAAACGGGGCCTCATCAGCTCTCCACACACACCTCGTCCCCCTCACCCCCCACCCCATAGAAGCTTGCCTTTCGCCTGCGTGTTAGTCTGGGGTTTGCTGTCTGGTGATATCCTTGACCAGGGAAAGGTGTCTCTTGTTGCCGATCCGAGACTCAAGTGCTCAGCTGGCTGGCTGGGGGTTGCAGGCGTGTTGACTGGGAGCCTGGGGTGGCTGAGCTGTGTGTGATGGCTTCCCCATCAAGGTTAGGACATCCATTTCCATCTGGCAAACCTGGTCTCCATGAACAGAGGGTCTGTGATAACACCAGGCCTTCCCCATGGCCTTGAACTTGGACTCCAGCTCCAGGCTGGAGACAAGGAACAAGTTAGTAACACGGGGTGCCCACAGGACCCCCTCGGTGAACAGATTGTCAAACACGCCCAAAACGTCATTTGCCGACTTGAAGAACACATCCAAATTCCAGCAAGCCCCCCACCCCCGCCTTTCTTCAGCGTTTAATAATATTCTGGGTGTAGGTCTTCAGCTACAGTTTGCATAATGTTAACACATGACCGACTCTTGTGAATCTGCTTCCTATTAATTACTCAATTTGTTGGTTGTTCTCAGGAATGTAGTAGATATTCATACGCTCCCCGAGGGCTCACTCTGACCTTTCCTTACACGTGGGATCGCACTTTAAATAAAGCTCCCCCCGCTCCCCAGACTGCCGGGGCTCTGCCGTGGTGGCTGCGGTGTTTGCGAGGTTCCCGAAAAGCGTCTCGGGTGTCCCCCACCCCTCGTGAGTCAGACACGATGTGTGAACGTGCCTCTGTGGCCTGAAGCAGGTGGACCTGGAAGGGGCCGGCGGTGGCATAGCTCCTCGCGCAGCTTTCAACGTGTCTTTTCACGCGTGCTTAGCCGTGACCGTGGAGGTCGCCGTCGCCGGTTGCTCTGTGAATTTCCTGGAGCCGTTGTATGTGTAAAGGCTGCGTGTGTTTGTGTGTGTGGTGTGTGTGTGTGTGTGAGTGTGTGTGTGAGTGAGTGTGTGTGTGTGTGAGTGTGAGTGTGTGTGTGTGTGAGTGTGTTCGTGGTGAGATGGAAGTGAAAGCAGCAGAGCTGATGGAGAAGCCCTCGGTGTGGTTCGCTGCTGCTAAGCTGGCGGAGTCCGTCCCAGGGACTCGCATAACCCGGTGAGCAAAGAGCAAAGGAAAAGCAACGGGCTGCTGGCAGTCCTGGCTCAGCGCCGACTGCTGGTAGCGTGTGGTACTGCAGCCTCCCAGCCCCCTTAGGAAGCTGGGCAGGCACTTCCCAGACAGGTGGCCTGAGAGGCGCAGGCCCTGGGCCCCTGTGAGTCTCACTCTTGCCTGTTTGTGTGACCAGAGGCTGCTCCGTGTCACCACCGGACTAGACCCCTCTCCCCTCCTCAGAGGCCAGGGGATGGACAGAAAGTTCCAGGCTCCTGATGGCACCATTGCTTCTGGCTCGTCAGGAGGGATCGGGTCGCCTATATCTTCCGGGCTCTTCCCAGAGGGTGTTCGGGGTTCCTCCTCAGCTCACTCACAGGGGAGACAGACGTGGGCAGGGGCGGTGGGGGCTGTGGGCAAGAAAGGACGCAAGCCCCCTGGAGAAGCGGGACTGGGGGAGGCTCTTGGGCAGGTGTTGCCACATGCAGCCCCCTCCCCAGCCCTCGATTAGACCGTCTCCCCCCCAGCCCGCCTCCAGGACGCTTTGTGCCGGAGCATAGCACTCGTCCTTCAAATGGCTGCTAAGTTTTTTTCCGTGTCTGGTGATTGCATGTCATCTGCACCCTGAGAAAAACAAGCAGGGAGTCGAAAAATGATGATTTTTTCCTGGAAAAGCGTTCCCGTTATAGGCCTGCAGCGGCGGCAGAGCCAAGGCAAACATTCAGAGGAGCTGTCCCGGGCCTGGCGGGATTGCGACACCCAGGGCCTGCGGCCAGCCCTGCTCGGGGCTGCGTTTGGGGCAGGTGGGCGGTGGGTCAGGAGGGGTGGGAGGGTGGAAAGTGAGGGGCGCCCCTGGGTGCCCAGGGAACTTCAGAACTGGGGGGCCCTTTCTGTGACGCCCCTCACTGCAGCTCATAGAAGCAAAAGGGTGTTCGTGCTGGAAACAGAATTCTGTTTCCCGGGGGCTGAGAGGGCTCCCGACGGGAGGCTGTTCGCCGGGACAGCTCTGTCCTTCAGGGACACATGTTGGCTCTTGTTTGGGCTCCTCTTCTTTAGTCCCCGTTAATGTATGGCACGGAGTTGGATTTGAACGCAGGGAAACAGCCTTCCACAAACAAAGGCCTGTCCTTACAGGGGACCAGTGGGATCTGGAAAAGGGGGAAGGCCCACGGAAAATACTCTGAGTGTCAGGGATGGATTCCGAGTTGACGGTTGTCTCCAGCTGCCTGCTGGCCTCCCTCCCCTGTGCATGTGTGCGTGTCTGTGCGTGTGTTCATGCGAGTGGCTCAGTGGTTGAGGGTTGGCCTATGAACCCACAGGTCAATGGTTTGATTCCTGGTCGGGGCATGTGCCCGTGGGGTGTGCAGAAGGCAGCCGATCCATGATTCTCTGTCATCATTAATGTTTCTCTCTCTCCCTCTCCTTTCCTCTCAGAAATTAATAAAAATATATTTTTAAAAAAAGAGGATGGAGCCGGAGTCTGGGGGTTGGAGGCGTCTCGAGGCTTCTGGGGTTTTGGCCCTGCAGCCGGGCTGTCTGCAGCTCTGTCTGCTCCCCCGGCCCTGAGACGCTCGCTGTGCGTGCCCTGGCCCAGCCCGACGAGGTGCAGACTCCCTTCCTAGCCAGACTAGCTTTGGTGTGGGTTTCTCTCCGCCCCCACGTCTTGTAGTGGAGCTGTACCTCCGGGTCCAGGCACCCCATCCTGCGCCATCTTCCTTGAGTTCAAACCTAGACTCCTGGCGGCCACATGGCTTCCTGCCGGAGAGCCACGGGGAGGTGGACGCTCGAGCACACTGCGAGCCAGATGTTCCCTTCTCCGTGGCAGAGGCGCCGAGAGCGCGGGCATCTGGGGAAGGGCTTCCCTTTAAGGAAGACATCTGCACGGAAATGGTAGCGCGTAATGCGAGGTGACAGTTGCTATGTCAACGCGTGTGTTTCCCCTCCCCTGAGACGATTGACGGGCGTGAAGCCCCACAGCCCTTGGGACGGACGTGTGTTTTGCTTTGGCGAAGATGGCCGTCACTGTGGTTTAACTGCTGGGTTTGGGGGAGGACTACATATTTCTTAGATTTGTAACGGGGCAGTGGCGGCTTGGACTGCAGGGGAGCGATGGTGAGGAGGGGGAGTCCGGTCGTGGGGGGCAGGGGGGCGGGGGCAGCTGGGGAGGCAGCAGGGGACTTGAAGCCCCTTCTGTTGTGATTGAGGGAGTTTTGATCCTGGGCCAGTCCACGGACCACTCACAGGTGTGGGGAGATAAGACCTGTGCACGTGTGTGCATGCGTGTTCGTGCTTGTGTGTATGCACACTGTGCTCATGCATGTGTGTTTGTGCACGTGTTTGTGTGTGTGTGTTTATCCGTGTGTGTGTGTGTGTGTGTGTGTGTGTGAGAGAGAGAGAGAGAGAGAGAGAGAGAGAGAGAGAGAGGACTCCCCCCTCCTTGGTTCCTGGGCTGGGATGGGGCATGGCCTCCCCTGTCTCTGCTCAGCTCCGGGCTGTGTATCAGCTGCCTGTGGCCTCCCTCCCCCAGTGACGCCAGAGCCCAAGCTGGGGGCCTCCCAGGGACGCTCCCCCAACACCCCTCAGCAGCACTGACTCCCCCTCTGGGTCCTCGTGACACTTGGCCTCCCAGCTCGATCCCGCACCTCCCGTGCCCCGCCCCGTATTGGAGGGCTGGTTAGGTCTCTCCTGTCCCGGCTGCCAGCTCCCGGGGGCGAGGATGGGCGCTGGGGCAGCACCGCACAGGCATTCGGGGTTGAACTCCGTGGCTCATGCCGCCTCCGGGCAGCCGGGCCTGGGGAGTTAGCCTGAGGGACCTCGCTGTCTTGACTCGTTCGGGGAGCCTTGGAGTGTCACGGAATGAAATCCATTCCTGACATCTGCTCTGTGGCCCGCATCACCTGTCACCCGGAGGGAGAAGGAAATTAAATTAGTTGAGCAAGGCTGACCTCCCTGACGAGGCGCGCCCCGTGGATGGCTGTCACCACTGCACACGCCGCCGGCTGCAGGTGCCTGGGGTCCGGAGCCAGGGGACGCTGATCGGAATCGCATTTTCCCTTCAAAACCATTTTCTGACTCTCCGATCTCGCTGGCCCCGGGTCTCAGCTGCCCTGGGCAGGGTCTGCAGCATGTCAGCCCAGATCTGCGCCCGTCCATGCCCAGCGGGCACGGCCTCTCTCCCAGGGCTGCGCTTTTCTGACCAGATGCTGCCACTCTCCAGAGGGCTGATTCTATTTTCCAAGAGCCATCTTTTCTTTCTTTCTTTTTTTAAATAAATTCTTATTGATTTCAGAGAAGAAGAGAGGGAGATAGAAACATCCATGATGAGAGAGAATCATGGATCGGCTGCCCCCCGCATGCCCCCTACTGGGGACTGAGCCCACAACCCAGGTATGTGCCCTGATTGGGAATGGAACCGTGACCTCCTGGTTCATTGGTCCACACTCAGCCACTGAGCCACGCCAGTTTTGAGGGCAGTTTATTTTAGGCCTGTTCCTCATTGTTACGTAGCAGCTTAAGATTCATTTTGAAAAAAGCAGTTCCGTCTCTTTGGTGACAACTTGTGTGACTAATGAGTGCCCTGCCCCCCGCCGTGAAGCTTCCCAGGCATCACCCAGACACCGAGACCTAACAGCTTTCCTGTTTGAGGCCGCCTTAGTACATCCAACATCTGTGTGCCAGCGACACACTGTCAGTTAATCGGACGTCTCCTATTGATTCATCTTGTTAAGCAAGAATAATCCTGGGGGCTTTATAAGGCTCCTGTGCGTTCCAGTAGGTGCCACTTTGAACATGAATTTCGTTGAATTAATAAGGCAGATGTCAAGCATTTAATTGGCCCTTCGCTCCCAGCCGGCTCCGTCAATCTGGGGACTGTGGTCGGGGCTGATATAATTCGCCGATGACATGCCACTGACGTGTGGATTGGGTGCCGCGGGTCTTCGGAGAGGAGGGGCTGGCTGGGCGGAGTTATGGTTAATAACGGGCTAATGCCACTGTGGCCTGGTCTTCACCGAGAGAAACAGGGAGGACCGTGGCGGCGGCTTACCCGGATGGCCCACAACATTTGCTTCGTGAGCTTGGTATTGAATGGTGACGGCTTTTGTTTTCTCCTCCACGCTGCCATTTTCCTCCCAGTCTTTTTTTTTTTTTTTTTTAATATATTTTATTGATTTTTTACAGAGAGGAAGGGAGAGAGAGAGAGAGTTAGAAACATCGATGAGAGAGAAACATTGATCAGCTGCCTCCTGCACATCTACTGGGGATGTGCCCGCAACCCAGGTCCATGCCCTTGACCGGAATCGAACCTGGGACCTTTCAGTCCACAGGCCGATGCTCTATCCACTGAGCCAAACCGGTTTCGGCGTTTTCCTCCCAGTCTTCAGCTGACAGAGTTTGACTGAGAAGATGTATCTTTTTATTTTGTGGCTTCTGGACCCCCTGGGCTCAGACACCTGGCTTGAGAAGCAGGTATAAAAATGGCAGTAAGCCCGGTCGGCGTGGCTCAGTGGTTGAGTGTTGACCTATGAACCTGGAGGTCACAGTTCGATTCCCGGTCAGGGCACATGCCCAGGTTGTGGGCTCGATCCCCCAGTAGGGGGCATGCAGGAGACAGCTGATCGATGATTCTCTCTCATCATTGATGTTTCTGTCTCTCTCCATCTCCCTTCCTCTCTGAAATCAATAAAAATATATTTAAGAAAATAAAAACGGCAGTATAAGGAGTATAGAGAAAATACCACAGGAGAAATAAACGGTGGTACATCCATTCAATGGCATAGTATTCAGCGCTGAAAAAGAATGTTGAGAATCCAGGCATGAAATGGCACGGGGGAACCATAGATGCTACCAGGCATAACCTTTCCCTTGCACGGCAACGGCGGCTGCATGCTGCCGACACCGCCTCTGGTGACCAGCTGGCTGGGTGCGTGTCATCACCTCCTCTTGGCTTTCTCTCTAGTCGTGGCTGTTTACCTAAAGGACTCCTGGTGGGCCACCGAAGACGTCCTGAGGACCTCCAACCCTGCAAGAGAAGGCCTGATGAAGGTGAGGTGCTGCCATTTAGAATGGATATTGCAGAAGGTTTTAAGAGTCATCGTGCTGTTGCCATGTAAAATCCCCCGTCCCTTTAATTACATTTTGTTTCTTAGCGAGCTCTTCTTCACCAGTTACCAAAAAAAAGCTTGCTTAATGTTCTTTCTGTTAACATAAATAGTGGCCCTAATTTAGGGATTAGAACAGGTCTTATTTTTGTGTTTCCAGAAACGTTTCTAAGTCAGCATCTCATTCGCCACATTATTCCCCCCCGTTAGGAACCTGCACAGATTAAGTGCATTTTCTTTCTCTCCTCTTCTGCTGCCAGCTTTTGACTGGATGTTTCCCTTAAGTTGACAATTATAACCTCCCACTTCACACCGACCGGGTGTTGTGACAGGGTCGTGATGCTTAACTCTGAACTTGATTTGGCTGTTGCTGTCTGAGACACCGAATTGGGGTGGCTTCTCAGAATTAGCTGGTGTGGCCCGGCCAGTGTGGCTCAGTGGTTGAGCATCGACCCAGGAACCAGGAGGTCGCCGGTTCGATTGCTGGTCAGGGAACTTGCCCGGGTTGCAGGCTCGATCCCCAGTAGGGAGCCTGCAGGAGGCAGCCAATCCAGGATGCTCTTCTGATCAATGTTTCTATCTCTCTGTCCTTCTCCCTTCTTCTCTCTCTAAAAATCAATTTTAAAAAACATATTTTTTTAAAAAAGAAATAGCTGGTGAGGTTTTCACAAATCTTTTTCTCATCTAAGATTTGGCTCCAGATAAAGGTGAAATATTTCACATTCTGGGCCAATTAATAAGTTTACTGGCTCTGCACACTGTGTACCATTTGCTGGGATTCTGCAAGCTGCCGTCTTTTTATTAGCAGAGCTGTTGAAAAGCAGACTAATGTTTCAGATGCCACTTAGGTGGTCTTTTCCGTAGACCGGCCGAGGGAACTGAGGCTCAGAGAGGTTGAAGTTGCGAATGTGGACCAAGAAGCCACAACCACAGATGATGATCATGATCATGATGGTGAAGAAAATGTAAGGGTCAGGTATTAAATATGAAGTGCAGCCCTGCCAGCGTGGTTCAGGGCTTGACCATCAGCTTAAGAACCAGGAGGTCACGGTTTGATTCCCGGTCAGGGCGCATGCCTGCATTGCAGGGGCCAGTCTATCGATAATTCTCTCTCATCATCAATGTGTCTATCTCTCTCCCCCTCTCCCTTCCTCTCTCAGCTCAATAAAAACATCTATTTAAAACAAAAAACCCAACACTACCATTTGTATGAAGCTCCCCTCTCCCAGAGCCTCAGTTCTAATGGATGACGGGCAGGAGGCGGCCGCTGGCCGGCTCAGCAGGTGCACCGGCCCGGCCTGTCCCTGGGCCTGCCTGTCCCTGCAGAGTCCCCATCCGGCTGCCATCAGCCCTTTGCAATGAGGCAGGAAATCAGTGAATGCATCACCTACCCTCTCTGAGCTTCAAGCTCCTCACCAGCAAAGCGGGACCCCCCGGCAGGTGGTGAGGGCCGGATGGCAGCAGGCGGGGCCGACTGGTGTGAAGGTCGCGGGTGTGACACCTCCGTGGGAAACGGTGCACATCTTGGCCTCGTGCATGAGAAGGATCACGGGTGGGCGGACGCCAAGCGCAGGATCCACCGCCTCTGCTGTTCCCCTCCGCCTCACTGGCTCGCTCTGCTTTCCTTCAAAGGTCCAGTCATTCGGGGAGAGGATTGTGCTCTTCGTCCTCAACGTCGTTATCTTTGGGCGGCTGGAGAGGAGCTTGGATGACGACGCCATGTTCTTTTTGCCTCACTCTGGGAAAGAGCAGGCTAAACTCCTGTGGCGGGATGGAGCCGCGGTCGGATTTTACACAACCAAAGCGAAAGGCGAGTGGCCGGGCCGGGCCGGGCCATCGGGCTCCCTGGGCCAGCGGCCGTGGGTCCGAAAGGTTGGCGACCGCTGCTCTGCGTGGCCTCCTGCCCCCGCGGGCCCCCAGCACAGGCCTTGTTGGGGGAGAATCTCCGGGTACAGCAGGTACCACTAACTCAGCTGTCATGTAAACGAACCCAAGGTTCAGCCCTCATTCTCACCCGCTTCTCCTCCTGCTGGAGGTGGGCTGAAGCCTGTCGCTTTGGTTCCCAGCCTGGGCCACGTTGCAATTAATGGTGTAAAGTGACTATGCAAGCACTTTGCTTTTCGTTTCGTCTCTGGAATGTTACCTTAGCTGTCAGGACAGTACCGTTGCTGCTGGCTCATGTGTGCGGAGCACATGCGTGCTGAGAGTCATGGACGGGCCCTCGGAAGCAGGGCAGGTCGCCACCACAGCGGGGTTGGGGGGGCCAGGGCTCAGTTTCCTGGGGCAAGTGCCATTTGCCAAAGGGATCGGTCTCTTTAGAGTTGCTTTCTAAAAAAGTTTTTTAACTTTTTGAAATTTATTTTTAAATTATAGTTGATATATAATATTAATTTCAGGTGCACAACATAGTGCGTAGGCATTTATATACCTCACCCCAATAAGTCTGGTACCCATCTGTTCATGTGCTTTCTTTAAAAAAATAAAAAAAGGTTTTTTATTGATTTCAGAGAGGAAGGGAGAAGGAGAGAGAGAGAAAAACATCAATGATAAGAGAGAATCATTGATCGGCCTCCTCCTGCACGCCCCCTACTGGGGATCGAGCCCACAACCTGGGCATGTGCCTGACCAGGAATCGAAGTGTGACCTCCTGGTTCATAGGTGGACGCTCAACCACTGAGCCGCACCGGCTGGGCTAGGACTTCCCCTTTAAGTTGCAGTGGCTTTCCTTGTCCTGAAATTCCATCTCTGCCACCGTTAGATGGTAAGGCTTCAGCTTTTCCCATCACTGTTCTCTGTAGCTTTGGGGGTTGAGTTATACCCTGTGGCCAGTAAGCTTTGTATAGAAATCTAAAAGGAACAACTTCACATTTCAGGTTCCTGACAGCCCAGCGCTAATGCTGGAGCAGCCCTGGGAAGCATTCAATTAGGTGATTGGCAGCCCAGACAAGCCTGTGACCTGGGACATGGCAGGGATGCTTGCAAGTGGCCCAGGGACTCCTGTTCGCCCCTCCCCCAGACACCCAGGGCCACGGGCGCCTCCTGTCTGATTGTCCGTCAGGCAGGGACCCTCATGCATCTGGCCTTTAGCAGAAACGTCAGCAGCAAACAGTGGAGAGGCCAGAGAGCGGTGTTGTTCACGTTCCAGCTCCACCACCCGGGGAGAGAGGGATTGCTGTCCCCTGACCAAGGGCTTGTAAGACGGGGTAGAGGAAGGGTGCAGGGGATTCCTGGGGTGCAGCCGGCTTCTCACGCTGGGCGGGTGCCCAGCACCTGCTCATTGCCACCTGTGCAGACCAGCTTCCTTCACTCCCTATGTTCCCTGCTTCCTTCTAGCCTCAGCTTTAGTTTGCCATGCTGCCCACCTGGCCTCCAACTGTACTTGCCTTAAAGGGGCAGGACCTCCCATAGTCCTGTTTCCTCTTCATTCATCTCCTGAAAGAATGAGATGCTTAAGTGCATCTTTTAAGTACAGTTTTAATACAACTCATTGTAACCTTTTAAAGTCAGTGTTACAGCCCGTAGAAGCTGCCGATGTAAGTGTGCCATTCAGGGACTTTCGCTAATGTAGAGAGTGTCGCCAGCACCCCACAAAGTGCCTGTGTGGGGTGAGTGGCTGCTTCCACCCCGCTCTAGGCACCCACCGACCTGCTCTGTCCCCATCACTGTGCCGTTCCTGGACATTTCGCGGACAGGGACGGATGCGCTCTGCGGCTTCTGTTCTGACATCCGGCTCCTCTCACTTAGCATGGTGCTTCTGAGGCTTATCCAAACGGTAGCAGAGATGAGTATTTCATTCCTTTTTATTGCCGAGTAACGTTCCGTGCTGTCAATGTGCCCCGTTTTGTTTGTGCACTTACCGGAACGGTTTCCAGGTTGGGGCCGTTATGAATTAAGGCTGCTGGAAGCGTTCACGTACCTGCCTTTGCGTGGGTGTGGGCTTTCATTTCTTTTGGATGGGTTCCTGGAAGTGGAAGGGCAGGGTCGTTTGCTAAGCCTAAGTTTAACTTTTTAAGAAACTGCGAATTATTTGACACAGTGGCTGTAACATTATATATTCCCATCAGCAGTATATGAGGGTTCATTTCTCCACATCCTGTCAACACTAAGTACTGCATGTCTTTTGGATTATGGCCATTCTGGTAGGTGAAAAGTTCTGTTTCACTATGTGTTTTTAAAAATATATTTTTATTGATTACAGAGAGGGAGATGGGGAGAGAGCGACATCAATGATGAGAGAGAATCATTGATCGGCTGCCTCCTGCACGCTCCCCACTAGGGATCAAGCCAGGAACCCGGGCATGTGCCCCGAATGGGAATCGAGCAGTGACCTCCTGGTTCATAAGACGACGCTCAACCACTGAGCCACGCCGACCAGGCTCACTGTGGTTTTAATTTGCATTTTCCTAGTGACTAAGGATAGTGAGTATGTTTCCACTGATTGAAGACATGTTTGTTCAGATCACCTGTCCATTTTTTATTGGTGGTTTGTTTTCATTTTATTGAATTGTAGGAGTTCTTTATATCTTCTGGATATGTCTTTTTATCAGGAATGTGATTTGCAAACATTTTCTTATAGTCTGTGGCTAGTCTTTTCATTTTCTCGGTGGTGTTTTCTGAAGTACATGGTTTTTTATTTGGGTGAAGTCCGATTGACCCATTGTTTGTGGTTTGGTGTTGAATCTAAGAGCTGTTTGCCTAACCCTAGGCTAGGTTGTGAAGCGTTTTGTTTTTGTTTTTTTAAATATATTCTATCAAACCGGTTAGGGCATGAAGTGTTTTTTTCCCCTAAAACTTCGTGATTTTAACCTTTACATTTATGTCTAGATCCATCTTCAATTAATTTTTGTATATGATGTGAGGTAAGGGTCCAACTTCATTTTTAAAATACTGACTATAGCCCTGGCCAGTGTTGCTCAGTTGTTAGAGCATCGGCTGGCACACCAAACGGTCTTGGGTTTGATTCCAGGTCAAGGGCAGGTACCTGGGTCGCAGGTTCGATCCCGGCCCAGGTTGACCAGTCAATGTGTCTCTCTCATCGTCGCTTCTCTCTTCTTGGGTCTCCCCTTCCCTTCCACTCTTTCTAAGAATCAATGGAGAAAACACCCTCAGGCGAGGATGTTTTAACAAAAACTAAAACAACATGCAGACCAGTCTGTCGGCAGGGGGACTGGCGGACGGGGAGAGATGTCGTTTTGTCTTTGGTGGCTAGTGTGTGAAGATGGTGCCCGCGGCGTCCTGGCAGGTTGGTACAGGCCCAGGGGACAGCGTGTCTCTTGACTTCCCCTGCAGGCAGCCTGTGCGGCGATGGCACCGGCACGTGCTACCTGCTGCCCGTCTTGGACACCGTGTTTGTCCGGAGGCGACACCGTGGCCAGGGCCTGGGCGTGGCCATGCTGCGGGACTTCTGCGAGACGTTCCCAGACGACGAGGCCCTAGGGGTCAGTTGGCCGATTTCTCCCGCCATGTACCAAGGTAACCACACCTGTGTCAGGGAGAAGCGTTTGGTCAGGGGGAGGGATACCCGTGCATCCAGGTGACACATATGGCGGACCTCTTTCTTCTGAGAAAGCTCTCATGGCTTGAGCACAAACGAGCCTTTATCACAAGAGCCAGACCTTGCCCAGCCTGGGAAATCATTGGGTTTATATGTAATAAAAACAGCCTGGCCAGTATGCTCAGTGGTTGAGTGTTGACCTATGACCAGGAGGTCACGGTTCAATTCCCAGATTGCAGGCTCGACCCCAGTAAGGGAAGTGCAGGAGGTGGCCAATCTATGATTCTCTCTCATCATGGATGTTTCTATCTCTCTCTCCCTCTCCCTTCCTCTCTGAACGCAATAAAAAAAAACATATCTCAAAAAACAAAACAAAACAAAAAACAAATTCACACCAGGTCAGAGAGCCGCAGAACCCAGCGATCTGCTGCTGGCCCCGCCTGCTTTGCTCCTGCACTCGGAGTGTGTAGCTCCTCGCCTGGCTGCAGGGTGCCCGGGGCTGGCGGGGAGGCAGCGGCTGGCGGGCAGAGGCCGTGCCCGGAATGTGGGGGGCAGGCAGCGTGCGGGGAGAGAAGCGGCTGCAGGCTGAGGCCAGGCCGGCTGCCCTTGGGCTGGACAAGGGGCCTCAGGCCCAGGTTTCCGTCGGTGCTGCTGGCCGGCAATGCCAGGAGAGGGCCCGGTGGAGGCTCCCGGGCCCCGGGGGCACCAGGACCAGGTTCCCCTTCGGCTGCATGTGGGACATGGCAGCGACAGTGCTCACCTGGGAGCGTGGGCATAAAAGCCCAGCCTGAGGGCACGGGGACTCGAGGCGTCCACAGAGGATGAGCTGGAAGGTGCTGAGAAGAGGTGGCCCATGAGGCCCAGGAGGGAGGAGGGACAGTGCTGAGGTGGGTGAGGCTAGGGGTGAATTTGGTACCCCCAGTTCTCACGTTGAAGCCCTAACCCCAATGGTTGTATGTGACGATGGGATCTTTAAAGGGGTGACGAAGGGCCCTGATCCAGTAGGACTGGTGAGAAAGGGTCCCATAAGGACGACGCAGATGGGAAGGCCAGGTGAGGGCCGTGAGAAGGTGGCTGCCCGCCGAGGTGAGAGGCAGCCCTGCCACACCTTGATCTTGGCCTTGCAGGCTCCAGAGTTGAGCCAGTAAGTGTCCTGGTTAAGCCCCCGTCCGTCCGTGGCGTTGTGCTGTGGCTCCCTGAGCTGATGCAGGCGGGATGGACGAAGGGCCAGGATGGGTGGGGGGATGATGACAGGGCTGCGTGGAGCATGGGGCGGAGCAGAGCGCCAGGCGGGCTGGGCTGCAGGAAGGACTGGAAGGGGCCATTCCCACGGACTCCAGGCTGGGCTGGCCTCTGTGCAGGGCAGGCACCTCCCCCTGCCCCCCACCCTCACGAGGCCCCTTTCCTCAGTCTGTAGGAAGTTCCTGCTGGCCCACCCAGAGGAGCGGGCGCGCCTGTGGGAGGTGGAGCCCCCGGGAGCCTGGGGCCAGCGAGGCAGCATCTGGCTGAAGATTCAGCTCCAACAGGTGGGGCTCCCGGCCCCAGAGTCAGCGTGAAGTGAAGCGTGCACTTGGATCTCCTCATCCTCACGTCGCCGCCGCAGCGGCACAGATCCCTTTACACAGATGGAGTCAGGCCCGCGGGGGACACAGCATCCCGTCCTCCCTCCACCTTCCCTTCCTGAGCGAACCACAGCGGCCAGCCCCCTGCCCAAGAAGAGCGGGTGCCCCGCTCAGCTGGCTCCGAAGCTCCCTGTGACCTAGGGCCCCTTAAAGCAATTGACCGGATCAGTGCAACCAGGAAGACGGTGGATTTCCTTGTCCAGCAGGAGATCAGTTGGAAACATATTATTTCCAAAGACACACAGGGTTTCCTGTGAAGAGCTGGCCCTTGTCCTTGGGGAGAAGAAGAAAAAGGGGTTGGCCCCGCCGGCTTGGCTCCCTGGTTGAGCTTCGACCTATGAACCAGAGGGTCAAGGTTCGATTCTGGTTAAGGCACATGCCCAGGTTGTGGGCTCCATCCCCAGTAGGGGGCGTGCAGGAGGCAGCTGATCCATGATTCTCTCTTATCATTGATGTTTCTCTCTCTCCCTTCCTCTCTGAAATCAATAAAAATATATATTTAAAATAAACATGCAAATGAGTAGCTGGGTCTTTCTATGGGCAGCGGCATGAGTGATGTCCTATGGAGATGTCCTTGTCTACTTGGGCAGCCCCGTTACAGACTCGCGCACTGCCTTCAGTTTGGGGTGTTACCGTGGAGTTTGCCGGTGGGGTTTCAATGGCGGGTATTTGCCTGGTGGGTCCCACGGGGAGGCAGGTGGGGACGGGAAGACCTTTATGTAGCCAGAGGGCAGCGCAGGGCAGCGGACACGCCAACTGTGGGTCTCCACGTTGCTTTTTGCCACCTTGCAGGCTGCTACCAGCTCAGCCCTGAAGGGGAGGGCCTGGGGCAGGGCTGGATGGTGCGGGCGCCCCCCCTCTCGTGCTGCAGGTGTGGGGGTGCCAGGAGACCACGTGAAAGCATTGGCACTCCTTCCTCTTGGTGTCCGTGCCCGTCAGCGTCAAAGCCACCCCGAGGCTGCGGGGAGCTCATTAGAGGGCCATGGGCAGCTGATTGTCCTCAGCCGGTGACAGGAAGAGTGCCCTGGAGTTTATTGGCGATAATAGTGATCATTTGGGCTTTCACGGTGCCTTTCAGCGCGAAGGCTTAATGGATCTTTACAGGCATGAATGGGGTAACCAGGCACCTGGGCAGGAGGCCGTGGCAGGGCCGTGGCTGTGATCCTAATGAGACGGCTAAGGGATGTGCTCTGTGGCCTCCTGGAGTCCCTGGCCACCCGCGGGCTTGTGGGCGGTTTCACAAATGAGCCCGCAGCCCTGCCAGGCCGTGTGCCTTGGAGGCTGCAGTTGCTGGGCTGGGGATGGAAGTGACTAATGGCTCGCACGTCAGGATGCAGAAGCAGCGTGGACCCTCGCAGGCCGGAGGGGTGCACAGGGCGAGGACGTGTCTGCATAATTGGGGAGATGGCGTTCTCTCAGAATTGCACGGTGTGTGTGTGTATGGGGGGGGGGGGGGGTGCTGTTATTTCAGGAGCTGAGAGTTGGCCCGGTCTGGTCAGGGCAAACCTAGCTGAAGTCAGCCACCAGAGCTGCCACTTTCACTCAGGCTGAGGTTCGCCAACTCTCTCTTTAAATCCGCAAATGAGGGGACTCTGACAGATAATGTTCCAGAAGCACGCGCGAGCCCCTTGAAGAAAGAAGGGGTGTCATTATAATTAGGGTGTAATTAGATTATGGAAGCTCTCGCATTAAAAAGATGGGTAAGGTATGGTCTTTCACTGCCTGTGAAGTCAGCGCTGGTTCCCAGCCTCCCCCCCGCTCCCCCAGCTCTGTCTCCCGGAACCACCAGGCCACCTAATGTGGTTTTAGTTTTTAATCGGCCACTTATTCTTAGAGTTGCTTTCTTGACTTGTTCTGGTCTTTGGGCTCTATCCTTTGTCCCTTTATCCCTGAGCGTGATTTTGGAGGTTTCCTACCATGTCCTGTGCCTTATAAATAAGCAGGAAACCAGTGGAGCCGATAGCTTTTTATTTTATTTTATTTTATTTATTTTTTATTTTATTTTATTTTATTTTTTATTTTATTTTATTTATTTTATTATTTTATTTTATTTTATTTTATTTTTGAGAGCGTGGAGGGGAGGGAGGAGAGAAGCATCAATGCAGGAGACACACATCGATTGGTTGCCTCCCACACATGCCCTTGACCCACACACCCCAACCGGTGCCGGGGATCGAGCCTGCAACCCAGGTATGTGCCCGGAATCAAACCCGAGACCCTTTGGTCCGTAGGCCGGCGCTCTAACCACTGAGACAAACCAGCCAGGGCCTATAGCTTGTCTATGGAAGTAAGGCATGGCCATGCCTCAGCGTTCCAGAGGGAAGCTGTCTTCCCTCCAAATGCTCTAAACTCTATTTCTGAGGGAGCGTCATTCGTGGACTGGGGCTTTTAAAGTTTGCACGATCCCGCCTCTGATAACATCTGGGGCTTATCCTGGTCCTGGAAATATTTATGGGTTTATTCTGATCTTTCGAGAGGAGTTTGTGGGAAATGTTTTTCTCACTGCGCTCGGTTGCATACGAAGCCTTTGAAACTGGACCAGTAGGCTTGACTCCCAGGCTAGCTGGCACATGCCTGAGGCTTCTACTCGGGGAGATGAAATTGAGTATGTCAACAGTTCTTTTACAGAAACGTTGCTGGAGGCAGAAGATAATTGCACACAGCTTTAAAAATTAATGTTTTCATTCTTGAGCTTACAGTTTTGCTTTTTTTCCAGGTGAATTTTTAATAGATTCGACTGTCATCCACAGGGGAAATATTTTTCTTCTATTTATGTGGAATTTTTAAAGCTGGAGGGAGTGTTTAAAGGACATGTGAACTGCCTGAGCTGGGGGGTGGGGGCATTTTCTTAATCTTGTCCCAGCTTGTCCTGGGGAGCTGGCTGTTACACAGAGCAGCAGCAATAGCGATCTAAGTGCAGCGAGCTCTGCTGGCAGTGCGGAGAGCAGAACCCCCGTGCTGGATGGATTTTCCGGTCTCATGCTGCTCTTTGAAAGGTTCTGCCTCCCCCTCGTGGCCATTGTAGCCTACTGCATCCTGGACCTGTTTGGTTGCTTCTCAAGATTCTTATCCTTGAGTTCCAATTTGTGCATTCATTTTTAGAAAACCAAAACTTATTGAACTGTCACTGGTGAGGAATAAAATACACGTGAGCATTTAATAGCAACTAATATACTCCAGTCCATAACACATAGAATTTCATACGTCAGGAAAGGTAGAAGTGATAATAGATTATCTCCTTCATTCACTCATAGACCTGCTCATTCGCTCCATGGATTGCTGTTACTGGAGCATCTTCCGACACCAGGCGTTGTCTGCGGGGATAGGGATGCAGAGTAAGGCGGGCAGTCTCTGAACTCATTGATGAGCTTATGCATTTGTGAAGAAAATTACACGGGCAACTCCTACTACATCACAGAAAAACCCAGAGGCCCGGCCGAGTGGCTCAGTGGTTGAGCGTCAACCTGTGAACCAGGTTCTCTCTTCCTTTTTTCCTCTCTGAAATCAGTATAGATATATAGATATACAGATATGAAGGGAAGGAAGGAAATTGACACAACATGGATTTACTTTAAGGACATTATGCTAAGTGAAATAAGCCAGTCTACAGAAAGCAACTCTTGTAGGATTCTACATACATGAGGTATCTAGTCAAATTCATAGAGACAGAAAGTAGGAGGTGGTTGCCAGGGGCTGGAGGGAGGGGAGAATGGGGAGTTATAGTTTAACGATAGTTTCAGTTCTGCGGGATGAAACAGTTCTGGAAGTGAGTGTGAACGCACTTAATGCTGCTGAACTGGACAGAGAAATGGTTCATGATACATTGTATGTTGTGTATTTTATAAGTAAAACTTGTGCTCTTTAATGGGGGTTATAAAATGCTTCAGGTATGTATACGGTATAAATTCCATAGCTCTCATGTTCTTACCACCACCTCCCAAGCATCGTCGTGAAAGCCGCCCCCCGTGAGGGCCAAAGCTCCCAGCACCCGCCCCATCCCTCCATAAGCCGCCCCCCCTCCCCCCCACTGGAGGAGTCACAAAAAGGCAACTTCACCCGCTTTTCCAATTGAGGTTTATTCCAGAACAGTGTTGCAGCAATGCTGACTCAGAACCCAGTCCATTTCTAGAACACCAGTAACGGCTTCCTCTCCCTCCACCCACAGGCAGAGGAACAGCTACTGCCCAGCTGTGCATCTAGACTTTTGAGGAATCCAGAACACAGTGCTGGAGCCGGGCCAGTTGTGTCCATGACTCAGCCACTCCCTGCACTGCAGACGGAAAGGAAACGGTGACGGATTGCCCTGCAGCCCGGGTCACAGTCGTGTGGCTGTGGGTCTCCCTCCTGGCCCTGCGGCTCTGCTCAGACCCACATGAGCAACCACCGTCAGCTCCACACACAGCAGAGGGACGCAGATGACACTCGGGTCACCCAGCCGTGAGAGCGGCGAGAACCCTGAACCTCCACGTGAACCGTGAACCTCCACGTGATGTCCTCACCACGGCGGGTCCTGCCCCACCTGCTGGAGCAGCCAAGCGAGGACAGTTAACCCTGGGCCGGCCAAAGTCCTGCCACTGGGGGCGTCACCCTGAAGAGGCTGAAACGGATCCTTCAGGGAAAACAGCAGCTCACGTGGACCAGGGCTGCGTGTGCCGGCACCGTGCTGCCTGCGGGCACCCTGTCCTCATAACCCTCAGGTAGGTCGTACCGTTGTCCCCATGTGACCGGCTCCAGAGTGAAGCCATCAGCTGCCTAAGGTCTCAAAGCTACGAAGTGACAGGGACAAGCAATGTAGGGGCTCAAAGGTCTGTATGACCTGAGCTTTCAGTGACCCCAGTGCCCAAATCGCCCCTTAGTGAACAAGGAAACGGGTGGGGGGTGAAATTTGGGGAAAACCCAGCCACCACGGTGATTACCAACCAAAGTGCCTGAAGGAGGGCGGGCTCGCTCACCACTGCCGGAGCCCCAGCCCCACGGACATGCACCCCACTCCTCCCGGGGACGGGAAGTGACCGCCGGGGACAGCCCCTTGGCACCGACCCTGCTCCCACGGGCCTGTCGCTGGTCCACCTGACATTCAGGCGTCTATAAAGTGCCATCAGCAAAACCAGGGGGTTCAGGGGTGACTACAGCCTGGAAAGAGGGCTGTGCTGTGGGGACAGAAGTCAGGACAGACGATCCCCACTCCTCAGACCAGGTGACGTGCCCAGTGCCCTCCTGGCCCCACTCCTGACTGGCGGCCACCCCACGCCTCTCCCCCTTCACGCCCTCCTGTCCTGCGTCGCCCCCTGCCCCCCGCTGGAGCCCGGGCCCAGGTCCTCGGGCCAGTACTGGTCCTGCATGTACTGCTCCACGTCCACGCTGCTGTCAGGCTCCCTGTCCTCGGGGCGGGTCCAGAGGCGGCTGGCCTCCTGCTCCCACTGCACCTCCACCAGCCGGTACAGCTCCATGGCCGTCACGGCGTCCTCCACGGACGAGTGTCCGTGCTGGCCCACCTGCGGACGAGAGCCCACGGTCACTCCAGGCGCTGTGCACAGGCCCACGACGGTCAGAACGGAGCCTCAGCCACGGCAAAGCCAGCTTCTAGCCTGTTCCCTCAAATATAAAGGAGATAAAAGCCGTCCTGGGCTTGAAGAGCAGGGGGATGAGGAGGTGACAGACAGTAGGAGCAGGAGTTAGGAGCTGTCCTGACCGAGGCTCTGTCTCTGGTTGCAAAGGCAGGCACCGAGCTGGAGCTGGGGGGACAGACCAGAGAGAGGAGCCTGGAGGAGGTGTACCCCGGGAAGAAGGGAGCCGTACAGGGACGCCCAGGGCTGCGTGCACATGCAGACCCGGGGCCTGGACTGGTTAGGAATGATGGGGAGCTGCAGGCGCAGCCCCACCACCCAGCCTGGGGCCCACCTGCAGGGAGGCGAGGCCTGCTTGCCCCCGCCCCCCAACACGCACACGAACCTGGATTTTCTTGTGCAGCAGCTGCAGGGCCAGTTCCTTAAGCGAGACCCGGGCCCGGGTGTGCAGGCCGGGCTGGCTGAGGAGGTTGGGCACATAAGTGGTGTCCCGGGTCTGGCTCCGAGGGTGCACGTACTTGAGGGCCCTGAAGTCGTTGTGCAGGGCGTGGCCCACCACCACCTTGCCCTTCAGGAGCTTGAGGATCTGAGCGGAGAGAAGAGTCAGGAAGGCCCCACTGTTGGTGGCCCAGCCCAGGGGGTGCAGATCCTTCTGCAGGGAGGCAGCACGGACAGGGGCGGCCAGGAGCGCAGTCCACCACGCTGCCAAGTGCGAGTCCAGACCCTATACCTACGGCCGGCATGGCTCAGTGGTTGAGTGTCAACCTATGAACAGGTCAGGGTCAATTCTCCATCAGGGCACACGTCTGGGTTGCGGGCTCGATCCCCGGGGGGAGGCGTGCAGGAGGCAGCCAATCCATGATTCTCTCTCATCATTGATGTTTCTCTCTCTCACTCACCCTTTCTCTCTGAAATGAATTAAAATATATTTTTGAAGGTGTGATCTTGCCCTGGGAAACACTAAGTGAATGCAGGAAGCCACGCTCGTGTGAACACTCATGTGAACTGAGCTTCGAGGAAGGCACACGCCTCAGACACCCACCTGGGAGCCCCGTTCACCTACGTGAAGCCACAGCCACCTCACCTGCTGCCCCCACCTCCCATGTGATTTCAGGTCACTTCCTGGGTCACTTCACCGGACACAAGCTCAGCCCTCTGACACCCGCCTCCACGAGGAAGCTCCAGGTCTCCTTCCAGGTACAGTGCCGCCGCTATGGGGTGCGTGTTGTTCCTGGGTGTATGTATGCATTTCTTAACCACCTAACATGCGCCAAACTGGGGCACCGTGTCGGGGTGTGGAGGCCAGGCCTTTCTGTCTTTGCTGTGTCGCTGTGACATGTTGTGGGTGTTGTGTCCCTAACCCCATTTTCCCCATAAGCTCGGAGGTGTTAGTGTGCCCGTTTCCATAGCATGATGAGTTTTAGGGCCACACATCAGAGCCTCCACAGGCCTAGAGACCGAAGGAATCAGAACCCCAGAGGGATCTGGGGCTGGGAGCCGAGATTAGCAAGGCTTGAGGTGTTTCTTATGCTTACGCACGTCTGGGGATTCCTGGCACGTCAGATGGTCCCAACCATTCATTCATTTTTTTCAAAGCCCTGAAAAACTAACAGGAAATACCGTGGGGCCTTGACTTACGAGTTTAATTCATTCCGTGACAGAGCTCGTAACTCAAATTACTCATATGTCAAATCAAAAAGTGAACGAGTGAGACACGTGATGCCGGGCTGATGTTGTGGCGTTCACTGTGACGTTCGCTGCGCCAACTAGCGGTGGGGTATCTGAAGCTGGCTCGTAACCCGAATTTTAGCTCGCAACTCAAAGCAAAAAGTCGGCCGAGAGACGGCTCGTATCTCGAAAAACTCGTTAGTCGGGACACTCGTAAGTCAAGGCCCCACTGTGCACCAGTGTACTGACCCCTGAGGCGATGGCAGCGTCTGTGGCCTTAGAAAGGTTGTGGAGATGGAATACTTTTACGAGAAAATGTGGAAGGTAAGCAGCCGCCCCCCTTGGAGGGCGCAGCCTCTCTCAGCGACGCGCGTGGGCAGGTGGGTCAGGGTCCCACGCGCCCTTTCCGTGCAGGAGTCCCTGGTTCGGAGAAGTTAAGTAACTTCCCCAGCTCTCGCTTCCAGTGGCCAAGTGGTGACTCAGCCCCCGGGCCGCCCTCCCCACCCCATCACTGACCCACAGTCCCCACCCGCCTCACCTCTTTCTGGGCCGCCTGGAAGGGGATGGCCTTGCGCATGTGCTGCCGGGTGATGCCGCTCCAGCGAGTGCGGTAGTCCACGATGGGCATCTCAGGCCGGATGTACTTGTCGTAGAGGACGTCGCCATGGTAACTCACCACGGAGCAGCGGGCCAGCTCGCTCACCCGCCCGCAGGGCCCCGTGCCCACCATCTCGCAGTCGATGGCCACGCATCTGCTAGGCAAGGGCCCTGCCGCTTCCCTGGGGGAGGGCTTTCTGTCGCAGGGGGCACCTCCAGAGTCAGCCCTGTGAGCCTGCCTCCCACGGCTGGCGGCCTCGATGCCTGGCGGTGCCCCCGATGGCACGGGCGGTGGGGAGGATGCTGGCTCCGGGGGCGGGCTCTGCAGCCCCTGCTCCTGCAGCAGGGCCTTCCGGGCCATGAAGCGCTGGTGCTGCCGGCTCTTCCGCTTGTGCCTTCTCCGAAGCACATCCTTGGCATGTGGGCCGGGCAGCAGAGGGCACAGGCGCTGGGCAGGCTCAGGGGCTTCCCTGGACACCATCCCAGCCTGCTCACCACTCAGGGCACGGGAGGCCTGGGAGGCAATCTTCCAACTTCCAACGGGCAGCTCCCTGGAGAGAGGCCACAGGGCAGAGGGCCTGGGTGAGGACGGGCCGCCGCCTGGCTCCCTCCCTCCTGCAGTGGCCCTGGCCCTAGAGCTGGACTGTGTCTCAGGCTCCTGGACGGAGTGAGGACCTATGTTAGTAATAACTGTCCTCATACTGTCAGTACCACACGCAAACCTTCCCCACAACCTCAACAGAGCATGATCATCCCCAGAGAGGCCGGTGCCCCAATTCACGCACACGTGGGGTCTGGCCTGCAGGTCAGGAGCTGAGGCGAACCGGGTCCCTGGCCTCCCTGACCCTGCGCAAGTTTCAAAGCCAGAACCAAGTGGGTAATCGAGGCTTAGCTCCCTTCCCGGGCCCATGATGATGATGATGATGATGAGCGCGGCCAGGCCGGGGAGCGGCTTTGCTCCACAGCACGGCCTCCGGGGAGGGCAACGCAAATCTCTCCAGCCCCGGCCCGGCCCGGCCCGGCCCGGCTCGGCTCGGCTCCGGGTCAGAACCGCCCAGGGCATCCGGGCCACCGCCGGCGGGCGGGTCCGGGAGACGGTGGGCGGCGCTGGGCACCCCGCTGACAGCGGGGCCTCACCCTCGGCCGGGGCTTCGGAAGCCGCGAGGTGGCTGGTTGGGCCCGTCCCCCAGGCGGCTGGTGGCCGGAAACAAGACGCCGGTTTAAAAAGCCAGCCCAGACCTAACCGTCATTTTGGGGTGTCTCAGAGCGCGCGACCCCGCCCCCAGCCGGGTCCCACCACCGCCCGGATGTGGAGAACCCGGCCGGCGGGACCCCCAGCCCCTAAAAGTCCGCGGGACCAGGCAGTCCCGGAGCGCCCGCGGGCCCTCCAGCAGCCGCCGCCCCCCCCCCCCCGCCCCCGGGATGACGCGCGGGAGGCCGGGCCGCACCCAGGGAAGGGCTGGGGCGTTGGTCACTCCCGGGCCGCGGCGGTCCGGCCCCGCCAGGCCGAGGCCCACCGCCCCCTCGCCGACCCATTAGGCTCCGGTCCCCGAGCCGGGCGGGGACTCGGGACCGGCGGCGCCCAGGCCCGGCCTACCCACCCGCGGACCCGGACAGCCGGTCGGCCAGGTCCGGGCGTCCCCCACCGCAGACCTGGGGTGGACACGCGCGCGGGGCCCCACGCGGGGACTCGCCTCGCCCCCGGCCCCGCCGTCCCTGAGGGTCCCGCGATCACCTGAAGGCCGGGCGCTGCCCTCCCGCCCGCACGTGGCGTCCCGGCTGCCGGCAGGTCCCACTTGCCCGGGCAAGCCCCGCTCCGCCTGCCCGCCGATTGGTTCGCTGGACTGCAGCGCCCGCCTACGTCCCCTTTTGATTGGCTCTCTGGGAGAACCTGGCTCTCTGCGGATTGGCTCGCGACAGCAAAAGGGGCGAGGTTCCTGGAGGGGGCGTGGTTTGTGCCTCCAGCCGGCCGCGCCCGCGGGAAATTTTAAAAAGGCCGGAGTGGAGGTGGTCTCGTTGCCCCTGGTCCTCTCCCGTCTCTGTCCCCCGACTCCAGTGCACCCCGCTCCCTGGGTCGGGACGTGGCCTCCCGTGAGCATTGTGCCCCCAAAGGCAGGATGGCTGGCAGAGTTCACAGCGCTACCTCCTCGGTCGTCGTGGGCATTCGGTGAAATAATATACAGGATGGGCACTAAAGAAACATTTTTAATCAGATTTGCTCTTAAGGCGCTATTTTTTTTTAAGTTTATCCTTTATCAACATTTTACTCACAAGTTCTTACTGTGGCTGAGCGCTGGGATACCCAGAATTGGATACGCAGTGCCTGACTAGTTGCTCAGATCTGGGCGGTAACAGCGTGGTTAACAGATGATCCAGTGCACCCCCCAAAATGACGAGAACAATCATAAACAGTCCACATTTATGGTGAGCCCTGTGTGCCAGGCAGTATGTGAGGTGCTACCATTGTTATTTCCGGTTCACAGCTAAGGAAATTGACACTTGAAGTTAAGGAGACCCCTGGCCGGGGTGGCTCAGTCAGTTGGGCACAGTCCTATGCACTGAAAGGTTGCCAGTTCCATTCCTGGTCAGGGCACATGCCTGGGTTGTGGGCTTTTCTAAGGAGAGGGAAGGAAAGTGTGTGTGTGTGTGGGGGGGGGGGGGTAGGCAGTGATCTTGCCGGTTCCCACAAAGATCTTGGTGTCAGTATGCTGAATCCTTCCGCATCCCCCGAATTCCTGTGGTGGGTCATCTCTCTTCTCTCTGGACAGGAAGTGGAACTTACTAAAATAGAGGTGTTTGTGGGGGTCGGAAGTCCCGGTTCTGTGCTCAGGGTTTCTCAACACTGAGATCAAGATATGCCATGGCCTGCCCTGGCCCCGTAGCTCAGTTGGTTAGAACATCATCCTGATACACCAAGGTTTCGGGTTTGATCCCGGTCAGGACACATACAAGAATCAACCAGTGAATGCATAAATAAGTAGAACAACAAATCTCTCTCTCTCTCTCTCTCTCTCTCTCTCTCTCTCTCTCCCTCCCTCCCTCCCTCCCTCCCTCCCTCCCTCCTTCCCTCCCTCCCTCTCTCTCCCTCCTTCCCTTCCTCTTGAAAAAAAAAAAATCTCCCATGGCCAGCCTTTTTTTCCTGAAACTTGGGGCCTTCTTCCATGCTCAGTCATGCTATTGGCTGAATTCACTTCCTTGCAGTTGTAGGACTGGGCCCCTATTCTGCAGACGGTCAGTTTGGGGTCCATCTCAGTTCCTAAACACGCTACTTTGTTATGTGGCTTTCTCCTTATGCCTCAGATCCTTCTCATGCACTTTTAAAACAGCTAATGTTGGTATCAAATTGCTGTGGTATTCAGACTTCATCGCATTCATTTAAGGACACTTTTTCAAAAAGATGGCAATACTGATGATATATCCTTTGTAACTACTTAGACTTATGATAAAAAATATTATAAAGCCAAAACGTTAGAAGTCCCCAGGCATACAATAGGGATGGCCCAATCCTGGCATCATGACTGTGGGTGGCAGTACCCCCAACCCCACTATTAGGGACCTTTTGTTCCTGGGGTGGAAGTCTCCCCTGCTCCCACAAAGACAGGGGCTCCTAGATAACAGAACCCCCTTTGAGCTGGGACCTGGTGGGAGAAAGCCCAGAACCCAAGCCCTGGCCCTATGAACCCACCCTTTCCTCCCCCACCTTATCAACCCAGAAGCACTGGAGAGGAAGGACTTGATCTGTGTTGGGCTTACAAACCATGGTTACCACAGTCCAACCGCCATCCCGCCCGCCTTTTGTATCTGTTTTGAGGACTGTTGGGGATGCTGTGGCCAGGTGCAGACGTGAAGGGGGTGTCGCTCTGGCCATTTTTCAGAGCAGGGCTTCTCTGAGTGTGGTCCTCAACCAGCAGCCTGGGCATCACCGGGAATCGCGTGGGCCTGTTGACTCGGAAACTCAGGGGGTGGGCCCAGAAACCTGACCCATCTGATTGACAGCTTCCTGACGCGGCTCTCGTGTAAGATTTGTTGTCGAGAGTATGAAGCTGACAAAACTCTGGGAGCCAAATGCAAATCATTCATTCATTCCATTTGAGCAGATTCTCTAATTTGCACCCGTGACCCAGCCTGTCCCCCTATTTTCTACCGATGTTTGTTCTATTCCAGTTTCTTGACACACGAAATCTGTGGCTCAGTCTCGGCTGAACACTGGAATCGCTAGAGGAGCTTTGAAAAATACTGACGCTCGGGCCACACCCCGAGATTCTGACTTAACTGGTCTGGGGCGGGCCCTGAACTCAGCGATTGTCAAAGCTCACTCGACTGGGTGATCCAGTTGGCTGCCAAGGACGGGAATCGCCACTAAGGCGCAGTTACCTACAGAGTCCACTAGAGGGCGCTGCTTCCCTGCTCATTCGGGAAGGCAGATGCGAGCCTGGAAAGATGACCGCTAGACCTGGTCCATGCAGTTAAGGTAAGGGGTTACCAGGTGCCCCGACCCCTGGCTTACCAACCCTTTCGCGTTCTGAGAATGTCTGTTTTGCTGATTGACCTAGAAGCAAGCAACACAACCTCTCTAAGCTTTGATTTCTGCATTTTTTAAACCGGGGGGAGAGACGGGCTTGGCCTACATTCATTCTTTCAGTATACATTGAGCCTGGTGAACCGACAAGGTGCTGATCTGGGTATGGAAAGGACAGGCCTTCACATGGGATAAGACTCCGCCATGACAGGGGAGACGGACAGAGAGATGGTGGTTTTCATTCGTTCCTACTTCATGGAGGGGGCCCGTGGGTGCCTTGAGCATGCGTCAGGAAGCTGTCAATCAGCTCAGCCCCATTTCTGCCCCCCCCCCCGAATTTCTGAAAGTCACGGAAGAGAGGCAGACTACTATTGAGTATGTACATATGCCATTACATATTATGACTGTCCTCTTGGTTACCATAGCAACTAGCATGATTGATGTGACAAAGTCCACTTTACACGTGAGGAATCTGAGGCTCAGAGAGGTTAAGTGACTGGCCCAAAGTCACACAGCGCAAGCCAGGACTGGAACCCAGGTGTGTCTGAGTTCCCCAACTTGGCCCCCTAGGAAGTGACCAGCTCCCTGTTTTACACCCCTGGTTCATATCAAGAGGGGCTCTCTTATCCATCTCTCCAATCAAGCGTGCACCCCAGTTTCCTTCCCAGATGAGTCTCTGAGGCAGGATCTCTCCCCCTTTTGTCACCACAGCAGCCCTGGATGCTGAGGGCTACGTGGGATAAATGGCCCTTCCCTCCTGTTCCCCTCCTGCTCACCCAGGCCCCTCTTCTCCAGGGAAGGGCAGACACCCGCTGACTCGCACCAATTTGCAGTCTTCTCAAGTGCGAATGAGATTTCTAATGGGACCGGCTGCCTCCTGGCTTCAGGCAGGGCTAGGAGTGAAGAGGACACGTAAGAGGCAGGAAAGGGGGAAGAAGAGAGCAGTTTGTTGGAGCTGAAGGAGCCACGAGGTAGCGTAGGGACAGCAGAAGTGAGGGGCTGATTTGACTCAGAGAGGTTGAGTGCCTGGCCACAGGTCACACAGCGAGCAAGTGGTCCAGGTGGCAGAGCTCAGCTCACGGCTGCAGTTTTATGGTTCCCTAAAGGAATACAACTCCCAACCCGAGTTAGATTTATAAAAGCTTTCGTGTTCTTTTTTTTCCCATTTTTTTTTTATTGATTGATCAATGGAAGCATTAGTGTCCTAAAGGAAAGACTCCCTGACTTCTCTGCCTCTGGATGCTGTGATCAGCCCTTCCCTTCTCTGGCCTCAGGGCCCCTGGGTGCCGTGTGCCTGGCATGTGGGTGGAGGAGGAAATACAGTTGCAAAGGGGCGGAGAGGGCATTTGAGTTTGTTGCTTGAAAACTGTGTCCCTGGAGGGCCTCCTGCCTGGGACTTGAGGACCAGCTTGGGACCCCGAAGGGGACGCATGCAAACAGGCCGGGAGGTGGGGTTTGTGATCGCTGCTTCCGCTGCCGTGGGGAGCAGCTCCATACAGGTTAGGGGACAAGGCTCCCCCCCCCCCCACGTCCCCATCCCCCAGTTTTTCCCTTGGTGACACCTCCAGGCTCGAGGCAGATTCTGGAGCCGAGCAGTTCCCTACGCACAGTCCCGGAGACCCCAGACCAGCTCCAGGCCCAGTGTGTCCCCCATGTGGCTGCCAGGGCACCCAGCATCCTCGTGTGTCGGTTATGAGTCTCTCCTGCCAAACACGACGGGAGCGCGAGCCCCTGGGTGTGGGCTACAGGGCGCTCCTACGGCGGGTGCCCACCCCCAGCCGGCTGCTGGGCACATCAGTGAGCCATTGAGGGGAACGCTGTCCTCGGTGGGTGCTGTGGTAGCAGCGCAGGCTCCCCCCACCCCGTCCCAGGCTCCCCTTTGTCCTTGTTTCAGGAAGATGCCCCCCGGGGGCACTGCCCGGGGGCGTCCAGGGCCGTCTCCAGAGGTGCTTTCTAGGAGACAAAGTAGGGAGGGGGAACCAGCCAGGACCCGCGGCCACCGCTGCCCGGCTGCCAGGGCCCACACCATGCGGCAGACTGGGACTTGTTGCTGATGCAGCGAGACAACAACAAAATCACTAGTCTTCCACATGGGGCTGGCCATCCAGGGCGCCCCGCTGCTTCCCAGAGGCGTGGGGACCCGGGGCCCGCCCCTTCCCCCAGGTCAGCCGCCCAGCGCCCCCACCGCCCAGCCCATCTTCCCCCCCACCTCAGCTTTCTCTACAGCCTCTGCTCAGAACTGTGGGCAGGGTGTTGTTATTTTGATTTTTTCCAGAGTTTAACATACTTTTTTTTTTTTTTAAATTGGTTTCAGAGAAGAAGGGAGAGGGGGAGAGAGAGAGAAACATCAACGATGAGAGAGAATCATGGATCGGCTGCCTCCTGCACACCCCACCCTGGGCATGGAGCCCGCAACCCGGGCATGTGCCCTGACTGGGAATCGAACGGTGACCTCCTGGTACCTAGGTCCATACTCACTTCCTTTAATAAGATCTTATTTTTGAAAGGAGGCAGGCAGGTGACTCATTTTCCTGCCTTTCTTCATTAGTCATAAAGAACCTGCTATCATGGGGAAGGGAAGGAAGGAGGAGCTCCAGGTAATGGTGACCCCCCTACTCTCTCAGGCCCCCCCACCTGCAGGGCTACAGTCATGGCCCGGGGGAAACCCAGTGCCCACTGAACCTGGGCTCAGAATGGAGAGGGGGTGCAGAACAGAAGGGAGAGGCAATGGGGAAAGGGCTATGGATCGGGGGAGGGTAGAATCCTGCCCCTACACCCTCAGCCCCCTCCCCTCCCCACCCTCACCCCCCACCCCTAGGCCAGGGCTAATTTCCCCAGCCCAGGGGCGGATGGGGGAGAGGCCAGGCCCCTCAGCCAGAGCCAGCCTCTAATTGCACTAGCTGGCGTAGCCGCTTCTTAATTAGCCAAAGCCACAGTGTCCTGGTGGCTGGGAGAGCAGGGCCCTAATTGTGTTTCTGCAGCAGCTGAAGGGTAATGACCCGCCCCTCTTGGTGCCGCTTTTAATTTTTTTTCTCCTTTTAATTGAAAGCTCTCCCTCGGTGGCCCAGCCCTCCACCCTCGTGTCTGTCCTCTCCATCCAGAGCGGAAGGAAGGGCTTGCCTGGGCGCCTGGAGGGGCCCCGGGGGGCGCCCGGCAGTGCCCAGCCCTTTCGGCGGGCCGCCCTAGACAGGTGGGCCCGAGAAAGCCCGAGGGGTTCTCCTGTGGGGGGGTGTTTGGGAGGCGCTCCCAGGAGGCTAAGACCCCCTTCTCGCCACCCCAGGCGGGGTGCTAGCTCTCCAACGCCAAGCTGCAGGGAGCGGAGGACACCCCCACTCTGTCTAACCAAGGGATGGAGAGGAATTTGCTGTCTTTAATTTCTTTTAAAATAAATGCTGCCCGGCCAGCATGGCTCAGTGGTTGAGCACCGACCTATGAACCAGGAGGTCACAGTTCAATTCCCAGTCAGGGCCCATGCCCAGGGCGCAGGCTCGATCCCCAGTAGGGGGCGTGCAGGAGGCAGCCGATCCATGATTCTCTCTCATCACTGATGTTTCTCTCTCTTCCTGTCTGAAATCAATAAAAAATATATATATATTTAGAAAAATAAATGCTGATCTCTGGCACCGTTGAGAAAGAGCCACCTCTGGGTGTGAGGTCTCAGGGACAAAGACCTGAGGGCTAATGTTAGAGACGGGGCGGGGGGGGGGGGCTCGCTGAGGGACCAGGTGGGAACCAGAGGAGCTAGGGCCCTGGGGGTGCGCCTAGGAAAACAGGCCTTTTACCCGGAGCTGCGGGGTCAACTTCCAGGTGGTGGCGGGTGAGCTAACAGGTGTGACGGAGAGAGTTTGCACAGAAGCCTGCTGCAAGCTCACCAGGGGAGTCGGGACTCTGCTTATTGTTACGAGCCAGGAAGGAGCACAGAGCCTGGCCAGGAGACGGAGCCAAGGGGGCGAGAAGGGCCACGGGGTGTGAGCGCAGTAAATGCATTCCCGGCGGCTTCTCCTCGCAGCACCAAGGGAGACGCACTGGAACCTGACAGTGGGCCCAGCTCTCTGAATTCTTCAACTCTGGGCTCTTCTGTCTGGGTTGGGGGAAGATGCAGGTGTCGAAAGAGGCTGCTGTGATCTGCCCTCGAGCCCCCCAACTCCCTCTCCCCACTTGTCCTTTCTTGCCTCTGAATTTAGAGCCATCCCCTTAGCAACGCTTGTTGCCATGGTTTCCTTCCTGCCGGGGATCCCCGCGCCCCTCCTCTCTTTTTCTTCCCGACAGTAATGGGTGAGAGGGATCCTCTGTGCCGCCACTCCACGTAACCATGGTAACAAGGAACCCAGCCTTCACTTATCTTTCGTGGAGAGAGCGGGGGCACAGGAAGCATTTGGAAGGGAGAGGTTGGGGGGGGGGGGGTGTCCAGGGCTAGAGCTGCCATTGTCATGAAGAGGAAGTTAAGAGACTTCTAGCCCTGCCAGCATGGCTCAGTGGTTGAGTGTCCAACAGGAGGTCACGGTTCAATTCCTATCAAGGGCACATGCCCAAGTTGTGGGCTCGATCCCCAGTAGGGGGCGTGCAGGAGGCAGCCAATCCATGATTCTCTCTCATCATGGATGTTTCTATCTCTCTCCCTTCCTCTCTGAAATCAATAAAGATATTTAGGGGGGGGGGGAGAGAGAGAGAGACTTCTAATACTCATCAGTAAGATTCAGTTCCAACACTTGTTGAGCCCCTCCTTTAAGCCTAACCTCTAGAGAACCCAAGGTGTACCAGACATAACCCCTGATATGGAAGGGCTAGAGTCTAGCAGCAGGGCTCCTGGTCCCGCTGACACGCTGGCACCGATGGCAGGTGGCTGTTGATAGCACCGTCATGGTGAAGCAGCTGTCCACTCCCAGCATCCCCTGCAGCCAAGTGCGTCTGTACTCACATCAGGGCTTCTCCGGGGCCTCCTCAGGGAGCTTCCGCCTTGGAAGAGAGGGGGCCTGGACGCGCCTTCCCTTTAGGGACGTGGAGACGAATGCCTGCAGCCCCCGTAGGGCTCTTTGGTGCAGGTAGGGAGAAAGCACCTGGCCCTGGCCGGTGTTGCTCAGTGGATAGAGCACCGGCCCACGGACCGAAGGGTCCCGGATTCAATTCCTGTCAAGGGCACGTACCTCGGTTGCAGGCTCAATCCCCGGCCCCGGTCAGGGCATTCGCAGGAGGCAAACAATCAATGTATCTCTCGCACATCGATGTTTCTCTCTGTCTCTCCCCCTTTCTTCCTCTCTCTCTAAAAAATAATAATAATAAATAAATCAATGGAAAAATATTCTCGGGTAAAGGAATAACAACAACAACAAACCTGCCCTGTCCACCTCCAGCCCCTTAAGGGACGGCATACTCTCCAGTTCCTGAGGCCTCCTCCCCCGGGAGTGACGGGTCTGCGCTTACACTCAAGTAGAGGGTCCTTGTGTCCATCCATCCAGGTTTCCTACTTGTCCCTGAAAATGCAGGCCAGAAGGGTAGCTGTGAAGAATGAGAGTGGAGAAACCAACAAATAAAATGTCCAGAGTTGGGCAGAGTGAAGTCAGAAGCTGAGAGGTCTCTTTGTCATAGAGAGCACAGCTCTTCCTTCTCCCAGCTTCCCATCCTCATCCCCACAAGTGTTTACCAAATCCCCCAGGGGCGGGGACCAATTCCAGAGGACAGGACACAAGTCCTGGGTCCTCAGTGGGCGGGATACCAGTCCCTTGCACTGACTTGGGAAGGTAGTCCCGGTATATTTTAAAATGATAAAAATAACCCATAGGACAAGGTATTACTCAGGTGTGTTCAAGTAAGCTACAAATAACAAGGTAGCAAAATGTATTCTTGCAAGTCAGATGTAGCCCAGACTAGCTAAAGCTAACCCCAGAGCCTGGCTCCCAGAACTCTGAGTTCCACCTGCTGCCACTGGACGGAACTAAGGCAGATGCAATCATGGTGGCTACCCTGCTCACTCTGCTAGTCAGAGAGGGATAAATGGCATCCTCTGATTGGTTGACCAGGGAATACACACCGACCAATGAAAGAATGCTTCTCCCTTCCTGGCCAATAAGATCTCAGTTCTCCTCTTGAAAGGAAAGTAGACCCTTTGTCTATAAAGAAAATGAGCAGAAAGGGAATAATAATATATTTTTTAAAAAGCCACTGTTGCTATGGGATGTTATTGATGTGACCAATGATAGAGAATTCATAAAGGAAGGCACTTCTTTAGGGAGAAAAAAATACAAAAAGCACACCAGCTGTCTGGTCTATATTAAAAAGAAGTTTCTATATAACACGAGAGGGGGGAAAAAAGTATTTTAATGTAAATATTCCCCAAAATGATACCTAGCCAATGACTGGAGTTTTTTTTTTTTCTTCCTTAGCCTTCAACTTAGATTGAAATTATGATGATTTAATTTTTTTATATTAGCGATAGGTGAGCGAAAGGGTGAAGAAGAGAAAAGAACGAGGTGTGTGTTTACTGACACAGGGAATCCCAGCTAAAGATAGGCTAGTTACTGCTGGGAACATTTATTTCCTCTAGTCCTGTGTCATCAAGTCATAGCCCCTCTTTAAACAAGGTTTTGTTTTGGGAAAGAGAAATTGAAGTATTCTAGATGAAAGAGTACACAGAACACAGGTTGTGCTATTAACTTCTTGGCGATGGCCCCTTAAATCATGCTGAATGGTGCAGATGCCTTAGGAGAGTTATGAGTAAAATGATTTCCCACCCCAGGATTGCACATGAACACAGAGAGGCAAGGCTGACAGGTGGAAAGCGGAGTCGGTGTTTGTCAATCAAAGGGGAAAGGAACAGACCAGAGGATGGGAAGCTTGAAAGTGTTGGGTGAGCTAGTACCCGGACCCTCCTTCCCCTAATGGGAACCAGAGCCAAACCCAGGAGAAGGCCTCCCTCCACCAGAGACACCTTGGGGACAATTTCCTGGTCTCCCTCCCGTTCACCCGCAAAGAGCAAATGTGTCTTTCTCATTTAAAGGCGGGGACGGGGTGGGGATCAATCCCACCGTCTAAAGAAAACACTATGCAGTGGTTCTCAACCTTCCGGCCCTTTAAATACAGTTCCTCATGTGACCCAACCATCAAATTATTTTCGTTGCTACTTCATAACTGTCATGTTGCTACTGTTATGAGTCGTCATGTAAATATCTGATGTGCAGGATGGTCTTAGGCGACCCACAGGCTGAGAACCGCTGGGCCAAAGGAACAATAAAACCCTAATTGTAAATCCCAAATGGCAGGGTAGGACTTGATTACCCCTCTGAAGGGAAGGCGCGGGAGGGTCAGGGGAGTAGCTGCCTCCCCAAGCACCTTGTCTCCAAAGGAAAAATTCGCCCCGGCAGATATTTTGCCAAATCAAGGTGCTCGTGTATAATTAGTGGCCCAAGCCCCTCCATTCACTGTAACCCAGGCAACAGGAAGCTGAGGATGGTTGCCTGGCAACCACACTCCGGCGCTGTCCTGCTCTCCTCCTCCCCACCTCCCTTAGCCCTTTTGTGATAAGGTCTCCCGTCAGTGGCCGTTTCCTCCCCGGCAAAGCAGTCATTCTGTTCCTCCTGCGAAGGGCAACTTGGCCTCCTTTGGCTAAAAATGCGGAGCTTGGTGATCATTTTGGACAGAATGCACCTACACCCAGATGAAATACGCTGCTTATTTTGGGCTCCGTGCCGCAATGATCCCCTACCCTCCATCCCACGCTTTTTCCTTCCTTCCTCCGCGAAGGCGTTTGGAGATGGTGGGGAGAAGGGGAGGAGGAGGAGTGGGGGCGGGGAGGCGGAGAACACGACTTGGAGGCGGCGATCTTTCACAGCACACAGCGCCTGGGGGTCCCGCTTGGCCCCTACACTCACCACTCACAGACACGCGCCTCTTTGCTCTTGGGCACCAAGTGATTCCAACCGGTCTTAGCGACGGGGAGTGAGGATGCCCTCCGAGGACCCGACACCCAACCCCCTGGAGAAATAGGGAGGATGACTCCCCCTCCCCGTCCTCACCTCGTGGCCTCCTCCGCGTGGGGTCTGGGGGACCGCGAGCCGGGACGAAACCGCGTGGAGCAGGGCAGCGTATAGGCGCGCGGAACACACAGCGCTCGGCGGCCGCGGCGCTGTCCAGCCCCTGGTGCTGAAGCTGGAGGCTCCGATGCGTCTCGGAGGGGCTCGGGGGACCTTCCGCAGCCGAGTCTGAGCTTGGCGGCCGACGCTGGGTCCGCCTGGGGGACAAGGGGAGGCTAGACGTGTTTGCACCAGATGCGCTTTTCCCCCCTGCAAACCGGGCTCCCTCCAGGGCGCATCCCGCGCGCTTCCCGTCGCCCCTCCCCGGGTGACTGGAAGTCTTGGCCGCAACAGCAGAGGGTGGGAAAAGCCCTTCGCGCACGGTGACTACCCAGCTGCCTCCCGGCACTTCCCACGCTTCCCCTGCGCCCGGCTCTCCCGCGTCAGCAGGCTTCATCGGGGACTCCCCGGCGCTCAGATCTCGTGGCGGGTAGGAAGGGAGGGGAGCCCTGGAACCCCCAACCAGCCCCTTTTCTGCGTGCAACCACAGGTCTGCGGCATCTGGGTCAGAGGAGCGAGCAGCGCTGGAGACGAGGCGGCGGTGGGCTCGGGAGCCTGGGTCCGGACCGCGCGCGCGCGCGCGCCCCTGAGGCTGTGGTGCCGCGCATCTCCAAGGGGGAGCCCGACCGTGCCACAC
Organism: Myotis daubentonii; assembly: GCF_963259705.1. Taxonomy (NCBI): domain Eukaryota; kingdom Metazoa; phylum Chordata; class Mammalia; order Chiroptera; family Vespertilionidae; genus Myotis; species Myotis daubentonii. The sequence continues at coordinate 16,047,957 of NC_081860.1, read as the reverse complement.
AAACGCCAAGCGGGTTTTAGGGGTTTAGCATCGCCGTGTGGGTGGGCACGAGGTCTAAATGCCCCGCAACTCGAGCTGGCCGAGGACCCCTAGGAGCGCCAGCTGCCGGGCTACGGAGCGCGCTCCCTCTTCCCAGGCGCCCTCCCCGCCTTCCCTCCTCGTGGTGACTTGGGCGGTGGGCACGGGCACCTCAGGCAGATGCCAAGTCCCGCTTCCCCTTCTCCCCCAGACTCAGGCTCGCGAATCCCATCTCCCGTCGGCTGCGCCCCGGACCCCGAGCCCTTGACCCGGGAGGGGAGGGTTGGACGGGGACCCAGGTCCTGACTTTTTACCTGGCTGCGGTCGCCACCGCCCAGAAGCAAGACGGCTGCTCTCCACGTCTTTCTGAAAGAAAGCACGTCACCACCCCGCCGCCCGCCCGGCTGCAGAGTAGGGGCGGGGACAGGGGGGTGGGTTGGGGTTGAGAGGCTATTTTGAGCAGCACCCCGTGAATACTTGCCTCTCCGTTCTGTCCCAGGCGGCGGCGCTGCCGGGGCCGGAGGCAGGTCCTGAGTCCAGCGTGGTCCTCCGGGCGCGGGCACTGTCGCCGGGCCTGGGAGAACAGCCGCTTTAAAGCCGAGACCAGCCCACAGGTGGCCTGTCAGGGCCAGGGACGTCCATGACGTCACCCAGGAGGCGAGTGGAGAAGGGAAGTGGGGGGTGGGTGGGGTGTCAGCGCGCTTCACCGCAAAAGTCCCCTGTGGCCATGGCAACTGCTCCCGGAGGTAGGCGGGCTGGCTGCTAGCGGCCTTTTCTCTCCCCGGGATGCCGGCTCCCCAGGGGCAGAAGCTGGAGTAAATTCGGCCTCAGTGCTGCAGCCAGACCTACCCTCAGGGGAGGAGGCACTGGAGCTGGCCCCGGTCCCACCTCTCCTTCTGGCCCCTGCCAGGCGCAGCCTCGCTGGGGAGGAGGCTCCCGGAGGGTGAGCAGGCAGGGACCTTTCTCCCCACAGGGACCCTGCCCATCCTGGGGCAGGAGAGAGAGAAATCTCTACCTTACACCACATCCAAACACGTACTCCCAATGGAACAAAGACCTAAATGTGAGAGCTGGAACTGCAGGCCTCTTAAAAGCAAACATAGGTGTGTTTGTGTAAGTGTTTGGGCAAAGATTTCCAAACTGTGACCCTTAGGGCACAAGCCACCAAAGAAAAATAGATACATTGGACTTAATCAACATGTAAAACTTTTGTGTTTCAAAGGACACTACTAAGAAAATGGGAGAGACAGCCTGCAGAATGGGAGAAAATATTTGCAAAACATGTATCTGATAAGGGCCTAGAATCCTTAAAGAACTTTTACAACTCATTACCAAAGGGTCTTGGGTTCCATTCCTGGTCAAGGTCCCGTACCTGGGTTGCAGGTTTGATCCCTGGCCCTGGTAGGGGAGTGTGCAGGAGGCAACCCATCGATGTATCTCTCTCACATCAATGTCCCCCCCCCCCCTCTCTCTCTCTCTCTCTCCCTGTCCTCTCCCCACTCCCTTCCACTCTCTCTAAAAAAAACCAATGGAAAAAATAATCCTCGGGTGTGGATTAACAACAAAAGAATAAATAAAAATGGGCAGAGGGTTTGAATATACAGTTCTCCAAGGAAGGTTTGCAGTGAGCCAGCGAGCACATGAAAAGACTGTGCTTACTCATTAGGGAAATGTAAGTGAAAGCCACAGTGAGATACAGCCAGGGTGGCTATACTTTTAAAAGTGAACAGTAGCCCTAACTGGTTTGGCTCAGTGGATAGAGCGTCAGCCTGCGGACTGAAAGGTCTCAGGTTCGATTCTGGTCAAGGGCATGTACCTTGGTTGTGGGCACATCCCCAGTAGGAGGTGTGCAGGAGGCAGCTGATTGATGTTTCTCTCTCATCGATGTTTCTAACTCTCTATTCTCCCTTCCTCTCTGTAAAAAATCAATAAAATATATTTTTTTAAAAAGTGAACAGTAACAAATGGAACAAGGATGTGGAGAAATCAGAGTCCTCATCCATTGCCAGTAGGAATGTGAAACGTTGCAGCCACTTTGAAAAACAGTTTGGATGTTCCTAGAGTTACCACAGGACCCGACAATTCCTTGAAAGTATATGTTCACACAAAGCACTTGTACACAGATGTTCATAGCAGCATCATTCAGAACAGCCACAATGTGGAAACAACCAAATGTCCCTCAGCTGATAGATGAGTAGGCAAAGGTGGTATATCCATATAATGGAATATTGCTCAGTCATAAAAAAAAGGGACCAGCCTGGCCAGTGTGGCTCAGTGGTTGAGCAAGAGGTCATGGTTGGATTCCTGGTCAGGGCACATGCCTGGGTTGGGGGCTTGACCCCCCAGTAGGGGGCATGCAGGAGGCAGCCGATCCATGATTCTCTCTCATCATTGATGTTTCTATCTCTCTCTCCCTTCCTCTCTCTGAAATCAATAAAAACATATAAAAATATTTTTAAAAAGAACTAAAGAATGGATACATGCTACCACACAGATGGAGCTTGAAAACATTGTGCTGAGTGAAAGAAATCATTTGCAAAAGGCCACATACTTTATGATTCCATTTATATGAAATTATTCCCAGAATAGGAAAATCCATACAGACAAAGAGCAGATGAGGGGCCGGGGGGGGGGGGGTCCCTAATTAGGGGAGGGGGAAATGGGAGTGACTGCTGAGGGGTGCAGGGTTTCTTTTTAGGGAGATTCTCTCTCATCAGTGAGGTCCCCCTCTCTAAAAATCAATAAAAGCGTATTTTTAAAAATTTCCAGCACCAAATTGTTTGCTGAAAGAAACTGATGTTTGGCTTTGGGGAGCTCTTCTGTCCCGCGGCTTCTCTTTACTCAGCGAGGGTGGCAGACCTTCCTTTCCTACCTGTGAGCGTTTTCGTGAGCCTCAGACCCGCTCACACACCCGGAGAGGAGAGCACGTTGCAAACGATAAATCCTCCCTCACGCTGATGCCACTGCTGTCACGCAAAATGAAATGGCAGAGACATCGTGAACTTGGAACGGCTCAACCTGAGATTTACAAGGAGAGCTCAGGCTAATTTTGAACTGGGTTAGAGATAAAGAGAAGGCGTTCCGTTTCCCCTTCATGTGTCCCAGGGTGTTCTAGGCCTTGCAGATAAAGGCCGCTTGCCCAGGGAGGTGAGTGAGAAGGTCCCTGCCTGAACGGCCCAGCATTCATCACCCCCGTTGGCAGCCTACCAGGCCATCCATCAGAGGAGCCCTCAGTGGAGAATGGCAGAGGCGGCCACTGAAGACAGCTCGCAGAAGCCATCGGTTATTCTGTCACCATTGGAGAGAGAGGTTACAGGTGAGATCGTGGCATTTCCGGGGACGAGAGGGCCTGCCAGACTTTCCTCCCAGCAGCTCTTCCCGTCCTGCCCTTGGGGAGGAAATTGAGAGTTAATTAACATGCGGGGGACACTCAGCCCTGGCTGAGGGATGGCTTAGGATCAGCTCTGTTATTACTGCCGTGAGCTCAGCCTTTCAGTTCGATTGGGCGACTCCTGTTTCCTTGGGGGAATCTGGATAAAGTCATTGTTTGCCCATCATCAGGTGGAAATCTTGTTAAGCTCCGAGGGCCTTGGCTTTATGGAATTGTGTTCCACAGCTCACGGCGGCCTTGGCTGGGGTTTCATTCTAAAATAACATTTCCTCTTGGTAAAAAAAAAAGAAAAAATGTCTTGTTCCTCCAGGCTCTGGGGCTCAACGACCTTCATGAGTTTTTGGCTCGAGGACACACAGGGGTGAACCGGAGGTCTGCAGTTTATAGCAAGTTCATATACATATAATCGCTTCGATTTTTATATTTTATTTCTTATTTAAAAACTTTTTTTTAATATACATTTTTATTGATTTCAGAGAGGAAGGGAGAGGGAGATAGAAACATCAAGGACGAGAGAGGATCATGGATTGACTGCCTCCTACATGCCCCCTACTGGGGATCGAGCCCACAGCCTGGCATGTGGCCTGACCTAGAATAGAACCCTGACTTCCTGGTTCATAGGTCGACATTCAGCCTTGGGGGCTGGGCTAGATTTTATATTTTAGAGTAGTGTTAGGTGCCCAGCAAACTTGATCAGAGATTTCCCATACCCCTCTGCTTCCACACCCTCATCCTCATGGCCTCCCCCACTCTCAACATCCCCCACCAGAGTTTATTGATTTGTTTCGATCAGTGAACCCGCCCTGACACATGGTTATCATCCAAGGCGCATAGTTTGCATTGGGTTGGACCCCCCCCCGTGGGTTTTGACAGATGTATAATGACATGAATCCGTCATTATAATATCGCAAAGAATAGTTTCACCACCCCGAAAATTCTCCGTGCTCCGCCTGTTCATCCCCCCTCCTCACAGCACGCGGCAAACACTAATTTTCTTTCCTGTGTCCATTTTGCCTGTTCTAAATATCGTACAGTGGGACTCATGTAGTACGCGGGCCTTTCAGATTGGCTTCTTTTGCTTAGTAATATGCTGAGTAACAGTCCATGGCCTACCACAGCTTATTCATCCATTCACTTACTGAAGGGCATCTGGTTTCTTCCACGTTTGGGCAATTGTGAATAACTGTCCTGCTATCACCATCTGTGTGCAGGTTTTTGTGTGGATATAAACTCATATATATATATATTAGAAGCCTGGTGCACGAAAATCATGCACTTGGGGGGTCCCTCAGCCCAGCCTGCGCCCTCTCGCAGTCTGGGACCCCTCGGAGGATGTGCGCCTGCTGGCTTAGGCCCGATCCCCAGGATTTCATTCTAAGATAACATTTCCTCTTGGTAGAAAAAAAAAATGTCTTGTTGCTCCAGGCTCCGGGGGGATTGGGCCTAAGCCGGCAGTCAGACATCCCTCTCACAGACCGGGACCCCTCGCTCCTTACCGCCCGCCTGCAGCGGAGGCGGGAGAGGCTCCTGCCACCGCCGCTGCGCTCGCCAGCCGTGAGCCCGGCTTCTGGCTGAGCGGTGCTGCCCCTGTGGGAGCGCACTGACCACCAGGGGACGGCTCCTGCGTTAAGCATCTGCTCCCTGGTGGTGAATGCATGTCATAGCGACCGGTTGTTCTGCCGTTCGGTCGTTTGGCCGTTCGGTCAAATGTGCATATTAGGATTTTATTATATAGGATATTTTATGTCAGAGAGAGAAAGGGAGAGGAAGAGATAAAAACCTCAATGATGAGAGAGAATCATGGATCGGCTGCCTCCTGCATGCCCCCTGCTGGGGACCGAGTTCACAACCCAGGCATGTGCCCTGTTGGGAATCAAACCATGACTTCCTGGTTCATAGGTCGACGCTCATCCACTGAGCCACGCCTGATTTCACTTTATAGAAGAGCATTACTTTTTTCTGTCCCAGCTCACTTTGCATAGGCACCCCCAGCACACGTGCACGCGCACACACATGCACACACATGCACACACACACACACACGCCATCTAAAAGACAGCTGGAGCCACGGGAGCCCACGCCAGGCAGGCCCTTCTCGCACCTCTGCGCGGAGCAGCGGCTCCCATTCAATAGCTGCTAACTAGGCTCTGGCCCCGGCCTCTCTGGAGTTTGCCTTTCCTGCAGGATCATCAAGGTTGCCTGGCAACCACCAGCAGGTCGGCCTGTCACTCCAGTTTCCTTCAAGAAAATGGCGAAGTGCCGTTCCTGTCCCCAGCCAGGCGAGGCCTAATTAGTGTGAACCGGGAATCAATCACGGGGGTGGAGGAGCGGGGGTGCGGGGTGGCGGGCGCTCCGGGGCCCGTGTGCAGATCACTGTCATCGCTTCCTTTTACCCCTTCCCGCCTGCAGGAAGGGCCCCGGGCAGGGGGAAGCCAGGACTGAACTTTCCGGGCTCCTATCGGAGCCACTGTGGAAGGGACAGGGGGTCGTTCACCCAGAGAAGGCCCCCTTTGAGGATGGAGACATGGCTGTCTTTATTTATTGATTATTATTATTTTTTTAAAAAATATATATTTTTATTGATGTCCGAGAGGAAGGGAGAGGGAGAGAGAGATAGAAACATCAATGATGAGAGAGAATCATGGGTCGGCTGCCTCATGCACGCCCCCTACTGGGGATGGAGCCCACAACCCGGGCCTGTGCCCCACCTGGAATGGAACTGTGACCTCCTGGTTCATAGGTCAACGCTCAACCACTGAGCCACACCGGCCGGACACACGTCTGTCTTTAAATATTTGGAGGCTGGGAAATGCAGAGGAGGGTTTGGGCCGGTTCTGGCGGGCAGCACCACCTCCCGCCGCCCCCACTCTGTTTTCCTTCACACACCACTGGAACAGTTAAATACATATATTCATGGGTCACCTGCCGCTCCACCGAGCCTAACAGGATTTGCTGACCAAGGTGTTGTGCGTTCTCCCCAAATGCTATGGTTTCCAGAGCCCAGAAGAGGGGGAGGGGTTGGGGGCTGATTGCCCAGCAGATAAGCTCAGCATTTGGAATGATTGATGGTCCCTGGGCCGCTGATGGGAGAGAGGGCAGCCTGTCGAAACCCTCCCTGTTCCAGCCCCAACAACCCCGCTCTCTTATCTCAGTGAACTTAAAGTCCCAGGAGCCTTAGAGAGGCCCCACCCCCGTCATTTTAGAGGCCATCTCTTCACAAAGTGGCCTTTGAACACGGAAATCTACCCTACAGCCCTTAGTACTTGGAGGGGGAGGCGGGGGGGTGTCATGCTTGCTGGCCAGTATCAGCGACCCCTGCAGCCCACTGGCTCCCAGGCGGTGGGCACGGAGGCCTGGGTGGCCCCGTCCAGAGGACAAAAGTGGCAGATGGCGGGGCAGGTGTTCCAGCGACTGAACCACCTTATCAGATGCCCGGGGGGCCCAGCCCCCGGCAGACAGTCCTGTTTTGTGAAGGTGGCAGGGGGAGGCGTCCCCCCTCCTCTCTGCCCGCCTCCCGGCTCTCCAACCTGCCCCGTGTGGGTCAGAGAGACATCCCAGGGGCTTAGCTGCTGACTGTCCCCCGTCCCCCAAAAGGTCCCCACGCTTTTCTCTCTAAGCGAATTTCCTCCCTCTGTCTTATATTCCAATGAAATGAAGACAAGGTCCCATTTTTTAAAAAACGTTATTTTGTTATTGATTTCAGAGAGGAAGGGAGGTCGGGGGGAGAGAGAGAGAGAAAGAAAGAAATATCAATGATGAGAGAGAATCATGGATCAGCTGCCTCCTGCACGCCCCCTACTGGGGATTGAGCTCAAAACCCAGGCGTGTGCCCTGATCAGGAATTGAACCGTGACCCCCTGGTTCTTAGGTTAAGGCTCAGCCACCGAGCCACGCCGGCCAAGCTCTCTTAGCAACTTTCAAATATGCAACAGTGTTATACTCGATAGTCACCATGCTGTCCATTACGTCCCCCAGACGCGTCTATTTTATAACTGGAAGTTTGTACCTTTTGACTTCCTTCACCTATTTTGCCTCCCCCCCTCTCCCCCCCGCCCCCCCCCCCCCGGCGATCACCAATCTGTTCTCTGTACCTATGAGTCCGTCTGTTTTCTTTCTGTTTCTGTTGCACGTGTGCGTGAGATCACACAGTATCTGTCTGTCTCTATCTGACTCACTTCACTGAGCATCATGCCCTCCCGGTCCTCCCATGGCAGGGTTCACTCTTTTTCATGACTGCATAATACTCCATTGTGCACACGAGTATGTGGACCACGTCTTCTCTGTCCATTCATCTGTTGATGGACGCTGAGTTGCTTCCACGTCTTGGCTAATGTGGCTCATGCTGCCATGCACACGGGGGAGCAATGAGCACTTGCTGCTAAGGAAAACCTGGCCTGGCCATCCCCTGCTGTGTGGACCCACCAGCCCCGTGCCTCCCTAAGCAGCACTTCCTGCACCCCATTCTCTGTTTCACGGTGTGCGTTCTCACCGCTGGATTCTCAGCGGGTAAAAGGGAGAGCAAAGCAGGGAAAGGGGCCCTGGCTGGTGTGGCTCAGTGGATAGAGCGTCCGCCTGCCGGCTGAAGGGTCCCAGGTGGGATTCCCGGTCAGGGTACATGCCGGGTTCTGGGCTCCATCCCCAGTGAGGGGAGGGCAGGAGGCAGCCAGTCAATGGTTCTCTCTCATCATGGATGTTTCTACGTCTCTGTCCCTCTCCCTTCCTCTCTGAAATCAATAAAAAGATGTTTTTAAAAAGTGGAGGGTGGAGGGGAGCGGAGGAAGGGAGGCCCTGTCCCTTCCCTCCGATGGCCCTCCGGCTCCTCCCTGGCCCTCTGGTGCCTGTGGCCTAAGGTAGACAGGACGGCGAACCCAGCTTAGCCACCCATTAACCTCCTGCCCTCTGAGCAGGTCCCAGGCGGGGACAGTGGTTGGGCGGAGGCCCGTGCCTTGTGGGGGCCAGGCCACCCCAGCTCCTCCAGCCCCCCCCCCCATTGCAGGGCAGTGTGGGGACGGGGTCCGGAGGGACTGTTTGTTCAGTCACCGAGACAGAGGGCGATGGCCGGTGCTGGCGGGGGGACCCGGCCCCCCTCACCTGAGCGCCTCCCTGGTTTGATCCAATCTCGGTGTCTCACAATTACCTCTAATTTCATTGCTTTTATGGGAAGAAGAGTGCTTGTCCCTGCAGCGAAGATTCTTCATGTTCCCTGGGCTTCAGCTCCTCGGCCCGCAGCCTCTGCCTTCTATTTCCAGCCGTTCTCCTCCTTCCTGCCCCTGAGAGTGGAAGGTGGACCAGCGGGGCCCCTGAGAGTGGAAGGGGGACCCCTGGCTCACCGGACGGGCTCCACAGGGCTCAGGTACGGCTACAGGAGGGACGATGCTGGGGTGTTCCCTGCCTCTCCTTCCTCCTACCCCGCATCCCAGGCACATCTAGAAAGAGGAGAGCACCAGACACCAGGTTTGACTCATTCATTCATTCATTCATTCATTCATTCAGCAAATACATATTAGGCGGCCTCTAATATGTGCTAGGCACTAGACAATCAAAAACAACTTGTTTTGTGCAGCTGCCTTGGCTCAGTGGTTGAGCATTGATCCAATCCAAGAGGTCATGGATTGATTCCCAGTCAGGACACATGCTCGGGGTTGTGGGCTCGATCCCCAGTAGGGGCGTGCAGGAGGCAGCCAATTGATGTCTCATTGATAGTTCTATCTCTCTATCCCTCTCCCTTCCTCTCTCTCTAAATTCAATAAAAACGTATTTCAAAACATTATTTAAAAAAAAAAAAAAAGAAATACGTGGACCTGGGCAGGGAACATTTAGCCAAGAGCATGGAGGGAAGGCAGACAGTCGATACGAGTTGGGGTGTGAAATCTGAAGACTGAAGAACTGCAAGCAGAAACCGGGCGTTTCCTACAAATAGCTTATGATGATGAAGTGAGTCTTGTAAAGCAAATACAGGATTGGCGGGGGTGGGCGGCATCAAGTGGAACCGAGCCTCAGTTTCTGCATCTGTGAAGTGGGGATAATAATACCTAACTCACAGCGTCAGCGCGGGGAGTAACTGGGAGGATGCAGGTGAAATAATTGGCATAGGGTCTGGCATGCCGTACATATGTACCCGGTGGTGCAGTTGTTTGGATTGAAGGATTGGTGGTGGTGGTGGTGATGATGGGGGTGGTGATGGGGGTGGGGTGGTGTAATACTTAGGGCGAGACATGTCTGCCACCGCGTAGAGGTGAAGAGCGCTCTGCCAGCCTCTTCTAGAGAGGGAGACAGAACAAGAGCCTCTCGTGCCAGGCTCCCCCCCCCCTCCCCCCCCCCCCCGTGGCTAATGCAGATCAGGGGCAGAGTGGTTAAAAGCCGAGGCAGAGAGGAGCCGCAGGAGGACTGGAGTGAGTGGCGAGAAAGCTCTCAAGTCCTTCAGCTCCCTGCCTGTCCCCCATCGTCGCACTCACTCGGGGACTCCTGAGAGGGACAAAGGAGGCAGGAGCCGGGGGGTGCAGTGGCAGTTGGGCACGCAGTGTTCTTCCCAGGGTGAGAGGACATTGGGAGGGAATTAGACGCGGGAACATCTGAGAGAGGCAGGCTGAGGAGCCCGGAAACACAAGGGAACGTCTGGTGTGCTTGAAGGTGACCCCACCACCAGGCTCCGCCCTGTGCGTACAAAAGACTGTTCTCAGCATCCAGCAAATCCTTCTGGAGTGCCCGCGTGCCTGGCACCGTGTCAACCCTCGGGGATCAGGAGTTTGCAGTACAGAAATGGTCCCTGTCTTTGCGGCGCTGACTTCAGGCGTAGCCCAATCCAAATATTCAATGAGCAAAAGCATTCACGGTTACTTAGGTTCCTCAGCTAACGAAACAGTGCATTTAATCAAAAGGTGAAAAATTAATTTTTATTTTTTTTAGAAAGAAAGAGAGAGAGAGAGAGAGAGAGAGAGAGAGAGAGAGAGAGAGAGAGAGAGAGGAACATCAATGTGAGAGAGACACATCAATTGGTTGCCTCCAGCACGTGCCCCAACCACGGCCAGGGGTCAAACCTGCAACCCAGGAATGTGCCCTTGAGCGGGAATCAGACCCGAGACCCTTTGGTGCGTGGGCCGACACCAACCACTTAGCCACACCGGCGTTTATATCTGTTTTTTGCAAAGGTGCCCAGCAGGCGCGGAGACATGGCCATAGGTGCCCTGCTAGGAGCGCTGAGTGAATTTTTTCCTTGGCCCTCACTGGGCCTCTTTGGCCTCTACCCCCCTCCGGACACCAGGGTGCGCTGTAGCGCTTCCCAGTCCCGCCTGGACGGCGCGCTAGCCCCACATGGCTTCTCACTACCCCGCACTTCCGGTGGATACCGGAAGCGGGGGCCTGAAGTCGCGGAGCCGGGTCCCGAAGCATGGCGGGGGCGGGGCCGGGGGCGGTGCGCGCAGAGCCGGCCGGGGGTCCCTAACCCCGGCCCTCTGAGCCGGGACCCACAGGTGAGGACCTCTCCTTCCCCAGCCCGGCTTCCCAGCCCGGCAAGCCCTCCCCGAGGCCGCCCGACGGGGAGGCCCTGCGGCCCCCGCCTTCCCTCAGCCGGCCCGCCCCTGGCTTTTCTTTCCGGGGGGCGCCTCCTGGGGTGCGGGGTGTGCCCGCCCCTCGATCCTGGCAGGTGTGGAAGCCGTCACTAGCAGTTGAGGGGTGTGTGCACCCGCCCCCGGGGGGAAACTGAGACCAGCCCAGGCAGGAGGAGCGCCGAGGAGCTCAGAGCGAGCCAGTGGCGCGCTCCGGCCGGGCTGGCGTTCGCTCCGTGAACAGCCTGCGGGAGGCACGGTGGGGGCCGGCCCCAGGGCTGGGCCCCGAGAGAGCGGCGGGGGCTTAAGTGGACGCGATTGTTGCCTGCCTGGGGCGGCCAGCAGCAAGCACCGCCATGCCAGCGAACGCACAGATTCAAACCGGGACCGTCCCTTTGGGAGAGGCAGACACTGATCTAAGGGGAGGCCAGGTGTCGGTCTGTGGTCAGGGAAGGCTTCCTGAGGGTGGTGGCCCGTGAGCTGCAGGGGCCGGGGGAAATACATCCCTAGGCAGAGGGCACAGCCCCAGGCGGAGGGGCCCTGAGTTGGCAAAGGGCTTGAGGCCATGAGGCAGGTCCAGCCTTCAGGGCAGACAGGAGGCTTAAGCTGTGTCCAGTACCGTGATGGGCAGACAGAACGCACCGTCTGCATGGACTGCGCAGGCGTGCTCGCCTCTCCTATGCCCCAGACTTAAGTCAGGTGCAGGGAGAAATTTGCAGGCAGGGCAGGTGCCATGAAGGGGAGGATATTAGTATGTTACCTACGTGTAGGGTTCTCTGAACTTCTCGAGTCTCGGGCTGACATTCGCAAAGCTGTATTTCTGGGCTCTCGTCTGTTCCGTTGGTATGTTGTTGTCAGTGCCACACCTTTTGATGACCTTAGCTCTGTGATATGTTCTGAAGTCAGGAAGCGTGAGTCCTCCACCTTTGTTTTCTTTTAGAAAAAACTGTTGGCCTTTTGGGCTTCCTTGAGATGACGTGCACTTCAGGATACATTTTACCGTTTTTGCAAAAAATGCTGTTGGGATTTTGATATGGATTACACTAAGTTTGTCGATTGCATTGGGGAGTATGGACATCTTAAGAGCCCAATACTAAATAAATAAATAAATAAATAAATAAATAAAAGCTTTTAAAATAAATGTACATTGAATGTGACTTTTTAAAAAAAATAGATATTTTATTGATTTTTTACAGAGAGGAAGGGAGAGGGATAGAGAGTTAGAAACATCATTGAGAGAGAAACATCAATCAGCTGCCTCCTGCACACCCCCTACTGGGGATGTGCCCGCAACCAAGGTACATGCCCTTGACCGGAATCGAACCTGGGACCCTCCAGTCCGCAGGCCAACGCTCTATCCACTGAGCCAAACCAGTCAGGGCTGAATGTGACTCTTACATTGAAGAAATTTCATGCAGATGTAGGTTTTTTTTCCCCTTGTTGATTGTTCCCAACAGCTAAGCATGCTTTGAAGGTATTCCGGTTGAATTAGGTCCTCCTCACAAATCTGTTTCTAGACTCAGAAATGTCAGGACCACTTCCTGATGATAATCTGAGGAGGAGAAATGCTGATCCCTCTCATCTTGGGAGCTCCCGGGTGCAGGGTACAAGGAGGGAAAAATCTGTTCGACTTGTATAGGTTTTGGTAACTTCCGTTCGGTTTTCTTCTGCTTGACGTTTCCGTGTAGAGATGTGACAATGGATCATCATGTTTCCACCATCAAACCTCGCAGGATCCAGAACCAAAATGTCATCCACCGCTTGGAGCGCCGGCGCATCAGCTCAGGCAAGGCAGGCACCCACTGGCACCAGGTCCGCGTGTTCCACCAGAACGTCTTCCCCAACTTCACCGTGGTCAACGTGGAAAAGCCGCCCTGCTTCTTGCGTAAATTCTCACCCGACGGGCGCTACTTTATTGCCTTTTCCTCAGACCAGACGTCTCTCGAGATCTACGAGTACCAGGGCTGCCAGGCGGCCGAGGACCTGCTGCAGGGCTACGAGGGGGAGATCCTATCCAACGGCAATGACCAGCGGTCCGTCAACATCCGCGGGCGGCTCTTCGAGCGGTTTTTTGTCCTGCTGCACATCACCAACGTGGCGGCCAACGGGGAGCACCTGAACCGGGAGTGCAGCCTGTTCACCGACGACTGCCGCTGTGTCATCGTGGGCTCGGCCGCCTACCTCCCGGACGAGCCTCACCCCCCTTTCTACGAGGTCTACCGGAACAGCGAGTCCGTGACCCCCAACCCGCGGTCCCCTCTGGAGGACTACTCCCTCCACATCATTGACCTCCACACGGGCCGCCTGTGTGACACGCGCACCTTCAAGTGTGATAAAGTGGTCCTGTCTCACAACCAAGGGCTGTACTTGTACAAAAACATCCTGGCCATCTTGTCGGTGCAGCAGCAGACCATCCACGTCTTCCAGGTGACGCCCGAAGGCACGTTCATCGACGTGCGGACCATTGGTCGCTTCTGCTACGAGGACGACCTGCTCACCGTCTCCGCCATTTTCCCCGAGGTTCAGCGGGACAGCCAGACGGGCATGGCCAACCCCTTCAGGGACCCCTTCATCAACTCCCTGAAGCACCGGCTGCTCGTCTACTTGTGGCGCCGGGCAGAGCAGGATGGGAGCGCCATGGCCAAGCGGCGCTTCTTCCAGTATTTCGACCAACTGCGGCAGCTGCGCATGTGGAAGATGCAGCTTCTGGACGAGAACCACCTGTTTATTAAGTACACGAGCGAGGATGTGGTCACGCTGCGGGTCACAGACCCGTCACAGGTGCGCGGCGCTCTCCTGCCCGTTACCCCCCCCCCCCCGCCCCCCCAGTCTCCTTGACAGAATGTGCCGGCTTTTCTCTTTGTCTATAGCCAACCTCTCAGAAATACACGTTCTATGTGATATTAAATATGTGCTATCCCAGGGCTCAGTCCAACTTAAAACAGCTCTGTTTTTCTCTGCCCACATGTATCTCTTCAGATAAGTGGAAGTTAAAGCTCAAGCCATTGACATGTAGAGCGTCCCCTCTGTGATTATTGCCCTCTACCTTCTGCAGAGGTAATTTTTATTTTGTTTTATTTTTAAAAATATTTTTCTTGATTTCAGAGAGGAAGAAAGAGGGATAGAGAGATAGAAACATCAGTGATGAGAGAGAAGCAATGATTGGCTGCTTCTTGCACGTCCCCTATAGGGGATCGAGCCTGCAGCCCGCGCGTGTGCCCTGACCAGAATCGAACCATGACCTCTGGTTCATAGGTTGATGCTCAGCCCCTGAGCCTTGCCGGCCGGATGGCAGAGCGTGTTTAGGACCCCTGAGGCGGAAGCCCGGATGCTACGAGGTTCAGGTGCGGCCTGGGCTGCCAGTGGATAATCCTGCCTTGGTTTTATAAGACTGTCCTTGTCTGACTGCTTTAGTTCTGGCAGCGAGAATGAGCCCACCACACAGACAGGGAACCCTCGGAAAATCTACCGCTCTTTCCTGCTTAAATGGTTAATGCCAGTGTACTTCTTCACAGTCTTCTTCCAAAGGCAACTACTAGGCACGTTCATGTCACAGAGTTAGGTTTTATGACTTTACCTTGACCTGGCCCATGTGCTGAAAGGTACAGGTTGACGAGCAGTAAAAGATCAACAGGATCTCACATTTTGGATCCCCCAAGTGATTCATCAGGACTCCAGGTCCTGAGGTCTTTTTCAGTTTGAGTGAAGAGTGAGAGATGTTGGCAGGGGAGAGAGGCACTCCCATCAAATGGGAGTAAGATGTTGGTAAGAGCACGGAAACCTTTAAGATTCTTGGATTGAAACATCGTGTTGAAATTCAGGGTAATCTTAACATTTCTCTCTCTCTCTCTCTCTCTCTCTCTCTCTCTCTTTTTGTTAATCTTCTCCCAAGTATATTTTTTCTGTTGATTTTTTTAGAGAGAGTGAGAGGAAGGGAGGAGGGGGAGAGAGAAAAACATCGATGTGAGAGAGACACACCCATTAGTTGCCTCCCGCACACGCCCCACCCCAGGGCTGGAGGTTGAACCTGCCTCCCAGGTACATGCCCTTGACCGGGAATTGAACCTGCGACCCTACAGTGCACGGGCCGACACTGACCATTGTGCAGGACTGGCCAGGGCCAGGGCATTTCCCTTTAAGAACTCTCCATGTCAGTGTAGACGGAGTAAGAGACCACCGTTCTGTACCTTTGCCCCATGCTCCTGTTTCCAGATTGTCTCCTTAGATGCTAGTTTGCAAATTCTGTACAGAGGGCAAACCTGAAGTTGGTATCACTCCTCGACCTGCAGCTGATTCTGCCATTAAGAGAGACTGGGCAGGGCGCTCTCTCCGAAGGCCTGACCAGCCATCTGTGGTGAAATGTCTCCGACGTTTTTCTTCTGAGTCGTAGTTCAGGAATTCTTTAAAAAACGGGGGGTGCTGTGGTTTAGAGATCGTTTTGTTCTGGACTCCTTTTCTTCCGTGTCAGTGATGAAGGCACCCGCAGAGCATTGTGGGGGAGCGTCCAGTTCGCCTTCCTGTCCTGGGAGATTGGCGGTGAGACCCCGACTTCTGTAGCCTCCCGTCCCGTGTTCCCCAGGGTCCCGGAGGGAGGTTTAGGAGTTGGTATAATTCTACGGTCACATGATGATGGTAGATCTTGGCAAAGCCCTGATAGGACCGAAGTGTGGTCCCTTCTGCAGAAAGGACACGAGTCCATGTTTGTTCAGGTCTGAGCTATGATTACCTTTTCGTTTCGGAGGGAGTACGATGTCTGTAATGGCTGCACTTGAGAGCATCCACTTTTTCTTTGCTGACCATGACCTATTTATTTCTGGAAGCTGTAGCCAGAAACATTGCTGGGGCTCTGTGCTTTGCTTCCCAGAGGTTGTAACTTTAAACCCAATCTCTCTGCCCTAGTTGTCTTTTCCGCCTGTTTAATTTGATAGGTTCCAATAAGGTTAATGAGTAAAAAGTGCATCCAAAACAAAGCCTGGCTAATATTAGAGGCATTAGTCTCAGGTTACCCCCCAGCCTCTTTCATTTGCAGCCAAATTTAATTTCCAGGGGTTCACAAAAGTCATGTAACATAAGCTCTGGGAAGGACGAATGACTAGTCAAACAGGTGGGCCAAATGGCACCAGAAATTGTTAATGGAGATTTAAACTTAATCATCGGAGGGGGACTACTAATCTCAGTGTTCTGGAAACGTCTGGAGGCCTATTAGAAGCTTGCGGATGGATGGCCCTGTTACACTCGCTGGCAGAAACTGGGTTCCGCTGCTTCCCTGGTCGGCTGAGCAGAGCACTGGAGGTTTAAAGGAAGCAGCTCCTCACCCAGGGGTCCTGCAGAAAAGCGGTAGCTCTGCCCCCATGGCATTTGAGTGCTTGTCAGCTCCCTCCTCTGAGATTCGCTATAAATCGCAAATGTCTCTACAAATGCCTGGGCTGAAAGAACATTTAGGACAGAAGTGGAAAATCCTCTCTGAGTTTTCATTTGCTCAGCAGCAGTGCCCTGCTTGGTTTCAACTTGCCTGGGCAGCTTTAGGGTGAAACGGACTTAAGGCGGCTCTCTGCATGCTAGAAATAGTAAGAGGAAAAATGCCCCTAAATTGAACTTTCCGCTGGATGTATGTATACAAGAGAACATAATCTGTCAACAGGCAACCCCAGGCCGCAAATCACTTTCTCAGCAGGAAGGAAATTAAATCTGGCATTTTAAGAAAGCATTTTTTTTATCTGTCTCAGGGTGGGCTGGGTGCAAGTAGGGAGTAAACACTTGGAAGGAAAAATACTGAATTTGCACAGTTGGAAATGAAAGATGGAAAGCCTTTCCCTACCTAGATGCTGGCCAATTCAATCATTTCAGCAGCGCAGATACAGTGGGACATCTGGCCACACGAAGCCTTGACTAAGAAAGCCCTCCAAGGCCCCCCCACTTTTCCCAGAAACACGGGGAGCCATGCTGGAGCCGTGGTGCTGGAGCGGGGGCGGTTCATGTTTCCCTGGGGTAGCCTGACTTCCCAGCCAAGTGATGCTGGCCAGGCATGGCGTTACACTCAGCCGTCCCTTAGCGCGCTCTGTTCCCCTGCAGGCGTCTTTCTTTGTGGTGTACAATATGGTGACAACAGAGGTGATCGCGGTGTTTGAGAACACGTCCGACGAGCTCCTGGAGCTCTTTGAGAACTTCTGTGACCTCTTCCGGAACGCTACCCTGCACAGCGAAGTCCAGTTTCCCTGCTCAGCGTCCAGCAACAATTTTGCAAGGCAGATCCAACGCCGGTAAGCTGTTCCACCGCGCTTAACAGGCCTCATTTTTCTTAAATTTTCTTAATTTGTTGCTGTGACATCAGTAGTCATTTACTTCAGAAAACCATGCGACAATCTTATCCTCCATTCCATATATCTATGTCATCTCCTCTACAGAATTCTCTCCTAATGTAACATTTTGTGTATCATCTTATCATACTTTGCTGCATCAAATATAATGTATATATAAATTAAAATTATTATTTTTTTCTTGGGAACACATTGGTCTAAATGCTCAATTTTCTAGTCTTCAAAAATCTTTTGGTGGGGTAAACGAAAATGGATCCATTATCGGTTAGAAGAAATGTTTCAGAGAAAGTAAGTTATCAAGGATCATGAGTCATTTAAGAAAATCTTTGTCTTGAAAGGTATAGAGACCAAACTAAAACAAACGGAATAAAGAAATAACATTGTGGTCACTGAAATAATTCAAGCCATAAGAACAGGAACATTCCTATAACAGTGACACTTTAGAAATTTAAAATTTCTTAGATAGAGTTGAAGAACTCTCCAAGAAAGTAATGTAAAAAGATAAGAGAATAAAAATGGGAGAGAAAAGATGGAAAAGAAGTTAGAGGATTTGCCCAGGCAACCCACTATCTGGCTGATTCCAGAAGGATTAATCAAGAAAGTGAAGGGCATGTCATCATGAAACTTCGAAGCACTGGGGATAAAGAGAAAATTGTAAAAATTTTCAGAAAAAAACATCTCACATATAAAAAAATAAGTCATCGGAATGGCATTGGACAGACCAGTCACAACATTGAAAGCTGGAAGCCATGAAAATCCTGCCATCAGACTTCTCCAAAAAAATGACTCCTAATTTAGAATTCTAACAATGGAGCAAAGTCATTTTCAGACATGCTGTCTCAAATAATTACCCCCCATGCCCCTTTTCTAAGGAAGCATCTGGAAGATGCATTTTACCAATAAACAGAAAAGAATGGTGCTGTTTGACAGTGGAGAGCAGCAGAGAGAATTCCAAGGATGACGGGAAAGGGAAGTTCCAGGGTGACAGGCCAGCAGCCAGACACCGAGCACACCCACCGGGCAGTTATATGCATTTTAAACTTGTTTGTAGAGTCTTTTTTTTTTTTTTAATATAATTAACTTTTCTAAAGTAACGTTCCCCATTTCTAATTCCGTTTTCTGCTTCTTGAGAGTATTGGAAGCTAGCCAGGCTTGTGCTATGTGTGAGTTCTGACTTCGGTCAATATCCGGACTTTTATTGACAGAATGAATTGTTTTCAGACATATGTTGGTCATTTAAAAAAAAAACGTGTGTCCGCAAACACAGCCTTCATCACTGGTGCTTTCTTTCAGGTTTAAAGACACTATTGTGAACGCCAAGTATGGGGGGCACACCGAGGCCGTGCGCCGGCTGCTGGGCCAGCTCCCCATCAGCGCCCAGTCCTACAGTGGCAGCCCCTACCTCGACCTGTCGCTCTTCAGCTACGATGACAAGTGGGTGTCCGTCATGGAGCGGCCCAAGACGTGTGGCGACCACCCTATCAGGTACAGCGCCTGCCGTTATCAGCTCGTGGTCCAGGGCCGGTCCTGCCCGCTTTCTCCCTCTCTTCTTCGGCATCGTTTTATGTGATTGTGTCTTTCCTCCTCGTGGGTTGAATGGGCAGGGGGCAGTTTCTGTGATGTGGACGGTGCTCTGGTCACAGAGGCCGTGGTCTCATAATGAACAGCTTCTACTCTGCTTCTCACCGAAGCATCCACTTCAGGTACGTGTTTCCTTTCAGAGGTATCCAGGGCAGGAAACCATACTTTTCCATTTAGTAATCGAATACCACTTCATAATGATGTTTATGGCTCAGCCTTTGAAGTTTTATCCAGCTCAAGTGATTGCATCCCCCCAGTTACCTACTGGAAATGATAGCAGGGACAATATGGGGAACAGGAGGTTTTAGAGAATCTCAGCTTCCTCATTTTGGGAATTTGGGGATGTAGATTTGAAATGTACTTGTAAAAATATTTCAGTATTATTGCTGGAAGGGTGCAGCTCGCCTCTGACAGCCAGTCCCTTCCCTCATAGATGCCCGGTTCACAGACCCACCCGTCTCCACGTCGGGAGCGTGTGTTGCTCTGTGGGCTGTAAAGGGTGCTGGGGGGAGTTGTCACCATTGTCACTGGGGCTATTTCAGGGCAGCTGGTGTGTTCCTGGGGCCCAGAGATGGAGCGTGAGCCTTTTTCACGTAGAAACAGTGTAGTTAGTATTTCATAATGCAGCTTTAATGTGTATAAACTAGGTTTGTATACAATAATTCTGTACAGTTAATCATCCCAGTTGCAGTCCAGTTCCAAAGCCCAGTTGAAATTTTTTTATTATGGAAAAAATTTAAACATATAAAAAATAGAAGAGCATAATAAGCCTCCACGTACCCATCACCTCGCTCAGCAGTTATCAGCTCGTGGTCAGAGCTGTTTCGTCTTCCTGCCACCACCTACTTTCTCCCCTCGCGACTGCCACCCTGGGTGATTCTGACGTAACCCCCAGGTGTCACAACACTTTCCTCTTAAATATTTCAGTATGAATCGTTAAAAGATAGGGACTTAAAATACAACCTCATTACCATTATTTCATCTGGAGAAAGTGAGTAAAACTTTATTGACAACCCCAAATATCGAATCAGATTTCACAGTAGCCTGTTGTCTCGTGAGTATTCTTTTTACAGTTTGTTTCTTCCAAATAAGGATCTACACAAGGTGCCTACATTGCATGTGGCCACTATTTTTTTGTCTTTTTTATTCTGTACATCCTGTTTCCCTCTTATTTTCCTGGCAGCGAAGTGTTTCGGAAACCAGGTTGCTCATCTGGTAACATCCCACACATCCTAGATTTTGCTCATTGCATCCTGGGAGTAGTAGTTACCATCTTTCTCATTCCGCCATATTCCCTGTGAACGGATAGTTAGATTTAGAAGCTCAGAGCTCACTTTAAATTATAAGCC
Source organism: Myotis daubentonii (assembly GCF_963259705.1). Classification (NCBI taxonomy): domain Eukaryota; kingdom Metazoa; phylum Chordata; class Mammalia; order Chiroptera; family Vespertilionidae; genus Myotis; species Myotis daubentonii. The sequence goes on along the minus strand of NC_081860.1, from coordinate 16,027,757 downwards.
CGTTGTGTGTGGGGACTCTGGGTGAGGTGAATGTGCTCTCACACACCAAAAGCACGTAGCGGGTCTCATTTGATGTGGTCAGATGGCATGAGCTACCGTCCTCTCCTTGCTGACCTCCTCGCCTTTCCAATTGGAAAAGTTAACCTCATAGACACACCTGGAAATGCCATTTTCCTGACTGAAGGGTTTTTTCTTGTAGTTCTTATTTACTTGTAATTTAAAACGGGAACTGTGAGGATACTAAAAGCCCAGGAAGAGGTAACGCCAGGACACTTTATTGGGCATTCCGTTCTAGTCTGCCAGCATGCATGTCTACATTTCACAGTGTATTGGGGGTCAGCATGATACTTCGTAGTCGGCTTTTATCTTATAATGGGTTTCCATGTTGTTACATGGTCCTCACAGTTACATGACGCATGTAATGACGGCCTATTATTCCATCGGGTAGATGTACCGTACTTCATTTCACTGTTCCCCTGTGACTGAGCGTTTACTCTCTTTCTGCTTTTTGCCCGGTAGAGCTACTGCTGTAGCAGCCATCTCTATTCATGTCACTATTTACTTCATTTAAATTCTGAGGTCATAAATTCTTGGAAATGGAATTATTGAGTCAAAGGATAGGAATACATTTATGTCTATTATATATTTGCTTCCCAAAGGGGGAAATAGAGTTATTTAATTCAGGCTCTTCATTTTCTAGACCTTCCCTCAATTAACCCTCAACCCCGCTGATCATCTGTAGTTCTCACTACCACAGGGCACTTACTTTGCATTATGGGTGTTTAAGAGCTGGGATGGAGGGAGTATCTTGAGTCTTACCATATTAGATAAAAAATTAAAAACTACTTAGTATTTTGTTTTTGTGTGTGAAAAGAAGAGTCTCCAATAGAGTCTATTCTCCGCAAATTTAATAAAAGAATTTATTCTTAAAAATGAAAAATTCAAATATGAGTGTAGATCTGCATTGTCCTCTGTGGTAGCCACTAGCCACACGTGCCTATTGAGCACTTAAAACGTGGCCAGTCCAAGGGGAGGTTTGCTCAAGTGTCAAATGCATATCAAATTTCAAAGGTTTAGTCCAAAAAAGAATGTATAATATCTCATTAATATATTTTATATTGACGGTAGATTGAAATGATATTTTGGATGTCAATATTGGATTAAATAAAATATATTATTAAACTTAATTTCACCTTAAACATTTTTTAATGTGGCTACCTGAAATTTCAAATTGCATACTAGTACATGGCTCACCTTTCATTTCTAGCCCTCGCCTGGACAGTTTTGGGGTAGATAGCTTTGGGAAAGGGGAGGCTGTAATTAGGGCTGTAGCTAAGGGCTGTCTTGGGAAAGAGAAGTGACCCATTGGCTTAGGACGCATAGTAAGATTCGTAATCTCCCTGCCCCTAAGATGAGCGGCCAGATGCGGGTGATTTTGCAGTTGTGATGAGCTGGGGCTGGTGTAAGGGGATTTCCCTGCTGTGCACATTTCATGGTGGTGGTGAGTATCTACACCGTCCTCTCTCTCTCTCTCTCTCTCTCGTTCTGTTTAGGTTCTATGCTCGGGACTCTGGTCTGCTCAAGTTTGAGATCCAGGCAGGCTTACTGGGCCGCCCCATCAACCACACAGTGCGACGCCTTGTTGCCTTTACGTTTCACCCCTTTGAGCCCTTTGCGATTTCTGTGCAGAGGACTAATGCTGAGTATGTCGTCAACTTCCACATGCGGCACTGCTGCACGTAGGGGCCTCCTCACAGCCAGCCTCTCTGGTCTTCCAAGACGTTTCCCTTCCTTCTCACGGACTAAAGCACACGCTCCAGACGGGCCCGTGGACCTCAGATGGGGAGGGCTGAGGGGGGAGTGCGGGCGGCTCAGCCTGACGGAAGTCTTTATTGTGTAAAAAAAACTACTGATTGTTTTAGAGCCCTCTTGCTTTTTCCCTGTGGGAATGTCCAGCACTAATTAGGTTCAGTTATTTCTGTTTAATTTGCATTTTATTGCTATGCGGATGAGAGCATTACCCCCTTCGGGCCCCTTCCTTGGCATTATGTCTGCATCCTGTAGCAGGTAACTCATGTTTACTCACGAGAACTGTGTACACCCTTTCTACTTAGCCAACAAGCAGGGCTGCCTTTATAAGAAAACAGAATAAAGCCTTGGTATTTTCTTACTGAAATATATCCTGTTTGATGACTGCCTTATGTTCTGATCTCAGCAAATGCTTTTCAAATACCCGGGTTCCAGGAAGGACTGTGAAAGGCGCCAGAGGCCGCGGATCCAGCAGCTGTTCTTGGGAGAAGGAAGTGTGTGTGCCAGCATGGAAGATAGCCATCTGCCAGGATTGTTTCCCTCCCTGGGGTTTTCTCCGGGGAACTGCTACAGCTGCAGGGGCCGGGCGTAATTGTATGTTCTCGCGTGGAAGCATGCGCCCATCTGGGCCGTCTGGCCGTGCAGGTGGGAGAGTGGGCAGCTCTGTGGCCACGGCAGAGACAGACGCTGTTGAGCACGTACTGCAGTCGGGGCAGTGGGAGCTGGCAAGCGCCAGTTGTCCCTCGAGGGATCAGACTGGTTGTTCCTGGACGGCTGAGCCATCACAGCTGCCCTGCAAACACCTGCCGGCACCAGCCTGTCACATTCTCAGCTGTCTCCTCCAGAGGGCTTGTCAGGCTGTTAGGTTTCATCTTCATAACGTGCCCATTGTTCGTGTAGCGAACTTGCCGGGTGACATCTGAGTGCGATGGTAGCTTTGGAAGGAGCCATGGCTGCAGACAGCTGGCCCTGTACCCTTCCGCAGCCACAGCGACTTCCCTGGGGACCTAGGAATGGGAGATGAAATGCTAAGCCCCATCAAAACATTTTGGCAGATTTCATCATTGTCATTTAGTTAGTACTCAACACAGGATCTGACCACCTGTGTTCACCTGCGAGGGGTCAGGTAGGTGCTGTGGCAAGATGTTGAGGAGAGAAAAAGGCAGATGAAGGGAATTACGATGCAAAGCAGTGAAAGCCCAGTACTGTCCGTAGGAACAGTGGAGGGATGAGGACGAGGCGAGGAGGAAAGCTGTGCTGGTGCGGGGTGCCGGCCCTGGGTGAACGGGAGTGCAGCGTGTGAGCCAGGGCGAAGGACATTGTAAGGAGTTCCAGCATGTTCAAGGGCATGGAAGCCTGCAGAGGGCTGACAAGATTGTGGAGTGGCAAGCGCTGGGAATGCGGCTGCAGCACGGGCTGGGTGGGGGCAGGGGAATGGGACTGAAGCCTGAGGAGAGGCCTTGTGCACGGGCTTGGGTTTTACGCAGTGGAGGGCTGGGTAGGATTTTCACAGAGGCAACTCGCCAGTCTAGGAAGACGGCTTGCGGGGAAGAGAGTCTAGAGCAGTGGTTCTCAACCTGTGGGTCGCGACCCCTTTGGGGGTCAAACGACCCTTTCACAGGGGTCGCCTAAGACCATCGGAAAACACATAATTACATATTGTTTTTGTGATTCATCACTATGCTTTAATTATGTTCAGTTTGTAACAATGAAAATATATCCTGCATATCAGATATTTACATGACGATTCATAACAGTAGCAAAATTACAGTGATGAAGTAGCAACGAAAATAATTTTATGGTTGGGGGTCACCACAACCTGAGGAACTTTATTAAAGGGTCGTGGCGTCAGGAAGGTGGAGAACCACTGCTCTGAACCAGTTATGATCGTCCTGTACTCTTTGCTAGTGACGAGAATTAGAGCCAGGCCAAAGCCAGCCGGCACGAGGGGTTAGGTTAGCAATCACGTGACTTAATTCAGGTCAGTGCTACCACGCGGTAAAGGTTCCTGGGACTTTTGGGGCAACATTTCTCTGAGCACACAGCCCCCCATTTCCACTATCCCGCACCCTACGATCATACTCAGGAAGGCTCAGGGTGAAGCTGACCCTCTTGATGGCAGAATGAAGGGAAGAACCCGGACCACCGATGGCGAGGGTGACGAGCTCACGACCTGGGAGCCCGGCTGCCATCTGGACTTCCAGGTCTGTGAGCAGTACGTTTCCTGCCGGTGAAGGCGTGAATCGGGCTTTGCTCCCGGCAGTGAAAGCAATCAGTAGGTGCAGAGAGAAAGGCAGGGCCCCAGGGGAGAATCTCGGTCCTGAGTCCCTGCTGCTCGGCACCAGTTCAGTTCCAGTTGTCAGGAGACCCTGTGCTTGGTTCCTGTCCTGGGGTTCCTGTAAGATGCCTGCCTCTCCCACGGCCCTGCAGCCACACCGGAGCTGGCCTGGAGGTTTCTTGTAGCTAAAAGGACTTAACCTGAAATGGGAGATAAAGCGCTCAGCCTGTTGAGTACTTGACCCACGTTAAGTTCTCAACTCCTACGTGTTTGCTTATATTAGCGTCGTTTCTAAAGGATTCAGGGCTGCTCTCAGTCAGTCTGGCGTCTTCTCTCCGCAAATGTCCAGTGGATCTCAAGGATCTTTGGAGAAAAAGGTCTTTGAAACAAAAATGTGTTGTTTTTTTTAAAATTTTTTTATTGATTTCAGAGAGGAAGGGAGAAGGAGAGAGATAGAAACATCAATGATGAGAGAGAATCATGGATCGGCTGCCCCCTGCACGCCCCCCACTGGGGATTGAGCCCGCAACCCGGGCATGTACCCTTGATTGGAATCGAACCCGGGACCCTTCAGTCCGTAGGCCAGTGCTCTATCCGCTGAACCACACCAGTTAGGGCTGGAACCAAAATGTTTAAGAAAAGCAGTAAGTTTGGGGGGCCTATATCTTCCAGATGCAAACTCTTCCCTGAACCTCTCTCCGCTCATCCCTACTCTTCCGGGAGCTGACTTGCCAGTGATCCGTGCAAAGCTACTCGGGACCTTTGAGAAGAGAAAGGCTCCCTTTAAATTTAGCCCAAGCCCTTCCATTCAGAGTCCTCGCAGAAAAGCACGGCCTAAATCAGTGAAAACCCTAAATTAGATAATTTTTAAAAGAACGGCGGCTTCATTATTTTCAAGTACACAGCGTCACTCCATCTCAGCCACGAGTGTGCCTTTGTAGAAGCGCTTTGGGACGTTCCTTAATGAGTGGATGATAATTATTGCTAATCAGCATAACGGTGCTCTGCAATGCGTGCTCTGAAAGCAGCGGAGCACATTAAGCGATTTGAATGTTCCAGGGGGCAATTTTGTTTACAACATTAATCTGCTCGGTGGTTACCCTTTATAGCTATAACTCTCTGTTGTTTTTAAAAAAACAAAACTCTGCCCTGACCGGTGTGGCTCAGTGGATAGAGCGTCAACCTGCAGACTGAAAGGTCCCGGGTTCGATTCCGGTCAAGAGCACGTACCTTGGTTGCGGGCACATCCCCAGTAGGGGGTGTGCAGGAGGCAGCTGATCGATGTTTCTCTCTCATCGATGTTTCTAACTCTCTATCCCTCTCCCTTCCTCACTGTAAAAAATCAATAAAATATATTTAAAAAAACAACCCCCCCCCCCCCCCCCACACACACACACAAAACTCTGAAGCCTCCATCACGCAGCATTTGATTCTGAGGCAGACACGATGCAGGCGGCAGAGCAGGCCGCGGGTTCCTCGCCCAGCGTGTCCTGGTGGAATTATGGGAACGCCTCAGGCTCGCAGTGAGCCTGGTGCACCCCTGCGCTCTCTCACCTGCCAGCCGTGTCCTAGGCACTTCACTGAGACTCAGTGTCTCCTCCTAAAACAGGGACAGCTTCTACTTTGCCGGGTTGATGTGGGCATTGAGTGAGTATTAATGGAAGCTCTTTATACAGCGAGGACTCCAGACAGCGAGGAAGGCGAGCTGCCTTCTCCTTCTCTCTAGATCTCTTGGCCTCTTTAGTGTCACAGAGGGCGTGCGTGACCCTCGTAGCAGCTCTCCATCCCCTGATGACCCAGCACCATAAGCGTGGTGCCCCTCCAGGCGCAGCCCCTGCTCACCCACCCGAGACTGGCGGCCTCGGAGGTGGTGCTGTTCTGCCACCCACACACCCAGGCGTGAGAAGACCCGAGCAGCCCTGACCCTTTCATAGCCAGGTGCATTGGCTGGCATGGTCTTGGTCTGCTGAGAGCTTGTCGTCCTTGACTGTGAACGTTTATTAAGAGCTCACGACGGCCCGGAAGCTGTGCTGTGCACCTCACAGGGGAAGGTGCGTCAGGTCATCAATTCTGAGATGCATTTTTATTTTATTTATTTATTTAATTGATTTCAGAGAGGGAGAGAGAGAGAAACATCAACGATGAGCATGCAGTCGTGTTCAGTATATTCTCGTTGTTATGCAAGCAATCTCTGCAACGTTTTCATCCTGCAAAACTGAAACTGCACCCAGGAAACAACAGTTCCCCATTGGCCTCCCCGCCCAGCCCCTGGTAACCACCATTCTGCCTTCTGTTTCCGTGCATTGGACTGCGTTGGGTACCTCACACAAGTGGAGTCACACAACATTTGTCTTCTTTGTCTAGTTTATTCCACTGAGCATACGGCCCTCAGGGGTCCTCCGTGTTGGAGCATGTGTCAGAATTCCCTTCCTTTTAAGGCAGAATCACATTTCATTGCGTGTACGACCGCATTTTGTTTACCCATCCATGCATCAAAGGACATCTGCGCTGCGTCCACTCCTTGACCATTGTGACGAGTGTTTCTATAAACACGAGTGTGCAAATATTTCTTAGAGATCCTCTCAGTGCTTTTGGAAATGCACCCAGAAGTGGGCCTTAATGAGCTTTAAGAAGTGGTTACCCAGTGCACTCACCCGCAGCCGTAGAGTGGGTACAGGCAGACACTGCGGGCCCGTTGAGTTGACTAGTCTGAGGCCACGGTTTTGACTTTACCAGCCTCCCGGGGGCTTAGCAATTGCAGCCCGGCCCCCTGAGTCTTGCCTGGCTCAGGCAGGAGGGGCCTGAGCAGGCGTGTGAACCCGCTGCGCCCTGCCTGCTCCTGCCTGCATTAATTCGGCACATTTCTATCGCTCCCCGAAGGAAGAGACGCTTCGGCAACATTTAATTAGCGGCCAGGAACATGCTTTCCCAGGGACACGACTTATTTCTCAGCCAGCTGTTGCCAGTTGCTTCCTAGCAACATGCAGCACTCACATCTGATTGCTTCTCCAGGCGAGGGGGGTGCCTGGCCCACCTGCTGTCACAGCTGGGGGGGGGGTGGTGTGTGTGGGGGACCCCGGTCTAGGGCTGATTTTCCAGAGGAAGTGAGGGATCTGAACCTGTTACTCCTGCAAAGCCAGACACGGTGCTGAAGCCTCTAGAACAGCGGTTCTCAGCCTGTGGGTCGCGACCCCGTTGGGGGTCGAACGGCCCTTTCACAGGGGTCGCCTAAGACCATCGGAAAACACATGTAATTACATACTGTTTTTGTGATGAATCACTCTGCTTTACTTATGTTCAATTTGTCACAATGAAAATACATCCTGCCTATCAGATATTTACATGACGATTCATCACAGCAGCAACATGACAGTGATGAAGTAGCCACGAAAATCATTTTATGGTTGGGGGTCACAGGAGGAACTGTATGAAAGGGTCGCGGCATGAGGAAAGTTGAGAACCACTGCTCTAGAGCCTTGAACGCCCTTGCCCACCCCTCTCCTTCAAGTTCATGATTAGAGCAGGCAGAAGGAATGCCACCAGCTGCAGCACAGACTGCAGCCTGGCCAGGAAAGTGCGCTGGGGTGGGGTGCAGCTAGGGAAGAGCCTCGCCCCGCAGGAGGCAGAGCCTGCCCCTCAGGACGAGGGTGTGGGGGCCCTGGGCCACTCTGGCGTGGGCCAGGGGAGAGGAAAGCCTTATTTCAAGAGGCCCGCCAGCTGCTTTAGCTTCCAGGGGCCTGGAAAGAGGGAGAGGGAAGGGCAGTGTCAGCGGTGGCCCTGCCCTGGCCCTGCCAGGCCTCAGGGCATCTGAGCGAGGGCTGCTCAGGGACCAGACTTCAGAGCCCCCGCTTCCAGAAGCTTCTGCAGAGGCTGCGGCTGGAGCCTTTGGGAGGAGGGGCTGCTCAGGGACCTGCTGCGTTCAGCATACGCGGTGGTTTTAGTTTGAAGATCTGTAGGACAGCCTGCTGCTTCATGTTGCCGTCCGGAGGCCACAGCCCCTCGTGGGGCCCCTTTGGACTGAGCATCTGAGCCTCCGGCTTGCGCACCGATCACCCGTCCAGCGGTCTGTCTCAGGTGTGGCCCCTGCGCCCTCTCCATCCGCAGTGGTGAGTGAGGGGCGCCTGGTATTTGCTCATTCGTTCGGTCCACAGGCATCTCCTGAGGTGCTTCTGAGCGTCAGAGGCTGAGCTTCGGAAAGGTGTGTCTTTGCAAGTCCCCAGTTAGGGACCAGAAGGGCAGCGGACATGGAGGCAGGCTGGGAGGCACTCTCCCAGCCAGGGGCCCAGGGACCTGCCCGACGGGGCCCAGGAAGGCTTCTGGCAGATTCTCTCTCATCGTTGATGTTTCTCTCTCTCTTCCCCTCCGTGTGTGTGTGCGCATACACACACACACACACAGGCTGCATGTCACAGACACACATAGGCTGCACGTCACACACAGACAACACACATACACAGGCTGCATATCACACACACACACAGGCTGCATGTCACAGACACACACAGGCTGCACGTCACACACAGACAACACACATACACAGGCTGCATATCACACACATACACACAGGCTGCACGTCTCACACACACACACACACACTCACACACGTCTGGCCCCTGACTGACACATGGGTAGAAAGTGCTGGTCAGTTGGCCCGGCATCTGTTCTCTCAGGGCCACACGGCTTCGCCCTGGGTCTGGGCAGGTGCAAGTGAGTGTTTGAAGGGTTAACCTGGCATTTTCAAGCCCGTCTCCCATCTCAGTCTCCCGTGGTGAGAAGGGACTCGCTTTTCCCATTTCTAGCCAGGCCGTGGGGAAGGCAGACCCCGCTCCGCTCCGGGCTCCCCTTCCAGCTGCTGCTTATCGATGAGGTGAAAATGGGAAGCCGCCACCTCTCAGGTCCCCGCTGTGCGGGCAGAGGCCGCCTGCCTCAGCCTGAGACACCTACCTTCTAGGTGTGCGCCAGGCCACAGCGAGCCCGTGCGGGGGAGGCCGTGTCCTGCCCACGCCGTCTCTCGGAAACACAGCGTGTGGCTGTGCTCGGGCCACTTGGTGCGGCCGGGGCCCGGGACCGAGGGCGTCTCACACGGCAGCACCACCACAGTGAGGCCACCCAGTCAGAGGCTCCCCACAGTGTCAGGGTCACGCCTTTGTCCACCTAAACAGTGACAGTGGCTCACCCCCAGCTTCTCCTTTTCATCCCCCTCAGTGACACTGTCATTTGTTTAGTCTCCCAGCATTCGAACCTCTTTCTGGGTTTGTGGTTTCTACATTTTGTGAGGGGTTTTTTTTGTTTGTTTTTTTAATATATTTTTATCGATTTCAGAGAGGAAACGAGAGGGAGATAGAAACATCAATGATGAGAATCATGGATTGGCTGCCTCCCACACACCCCCTCCTGGGGATGGAGCCCTCAACCTGGGCATGTGCCCTGACTGGGAATCGAACCGTGACCTCTTGGTTCAACCACTGAGCCACACCGGCCAGGCTCCATTAGATTCTTAGATCCGTTTGTAGTTTTCAGGACATTTTCTGAAGAGCGTTATAAAACTGCTTCTTGGTCTCAGAGTGCAAACAGATAGAGGTGAAGGCCCTGTTTGAGTTACGGAAGGTCTGCTGCCTGGGTACCTCCGGAGGGTCCGAGGGCCTGCAGGGTGGCGAGAAAGCTTGTGTTGTTTGGGCCCATGAGCCAGACCCTGTAACGTGCTCCGTGCCTGTGACCTAGCTGAACCCTCCCCTGCTCTGCCGTGCCTAGATCAGCGATTCCCCTGGCGTGCCACAGCATGGCTGAAACATGCAACACGTGCCTGTAATCAGGGACACAGCTCTTTTCCCTTAGATTGTGAAATAAAAAGTGACCGTGGCCAATGCAACAATAGGCATCCAGTGAGTGAATTGAAATCAGACCCCTTTTTTTTGTCAGATCAGCAAAAAACATATTTTTGATTGCTGCAGAATTTTAGTAATAACTTTATGTGTGCCATGAGAAGAAAAAGGTTGGAAGTCACCAGCCCGTGTTGTCTCCATCTTCTACACGATACATGAGAAGGAACTCAGGCACGGAGACTCACCTGCCAGGGGTCACAAAACCGGTGCCAGAATTCAAGTCGGACTTCAGAGCCTGTCACTCAGCCTGGTGAGGGCCCGGGGAAGGACCGGGACAGAGCAGGACAGATGGCCTATCTGGGACTCAGTGCGAGCAGTGGCCAGGTAGGCGGGAGGGAAAATCCCCATGTGAGCCTCACCAGCGGGAACGAGGGAGATGGTCCGTGGGATAAGGGCCGTCTCAGAGACAGCGCAGCTCTGGCCAGGGAGGGTGGCGGCAGATGGGCAGCCGCGGGCCCAGCCTGACCAGCTGTTGTTTGCAGAGGAGGGTGGGTGCCGGGTGACAGCTGGATTAGGTGTACTTAGCAACCTCAGTGGCCATTGGGTGGAGACACAGAGTGGGCCCTTCTGACGGCCCCCTAGCGCCTCCAGGCCCTGGGAGCTTGGCGCTTGTTAATCTCCGTCCCCATGGCAGCGGGCGGTGACGGGGCCATCCCAGGCTCTGGAATCTCCCACCTCCCACGGCCCAGGAGCTCCATCCAGATGCTGCGAGAACCTCCGCCTTCTGGACAGGAAGGTGTGAGACGAGGGCGCTGGGCACCGCGCCTGCAGCGGGGTGTTCTCCTGGCGCTTCCCTCTCAGGGCTTCTGTACCCTTGGATCTGGGGCTCTGGGTTTCATCTCATTCTGTTTCCTGCCATGGACGCTTCCTGAGATGGAGGTTTGGGGGATAAGGAGGGCGATCTGACAGTTGATCCGAGGCAGTGACAGGAGAAAAACACAGTCGGATGCCGTTAGTGCTCCAGTGCAGCGTGTTTCCTGAACTTGCCCCTCACCGAGGGGCGCCCAGAGCCGCCCGTGCCCTGCGGAGAGGGGGGCGCAGGAGGCCGCGGCCTGCCCTCTGCTCGTGTGTCTTGGGAGCCGTGAGCCCGCGTGGCGACCAGTTAGTTCCCTGCCTCTGTCTGAGCCCTGATGATAGGGGGTGTGAGGGCTCTAAATCGCCGCCCAGTCCTTTCTCATCAGACGGAAAATGGTGAGAAATGCGCTCTCGTTAGCGCCCCAATTATCCCAGCCCCAGCCGGGACAAAACGTCTTCTGCCTGCTCCCGGGGCGTGCGGTCCAGATCCCGCGTGTCCTTTCCCGGACGTAGTTTGTGCTCAGCTCCACAGCCTCACGGCTGGTGTGGGGTCCTTGCGACGGCTGAGGGCCCGGATGCCAAGCCCGGGAAGGGGCCCGTCTGCCCCCAGGGGCAGGGCACACCCAGCCAGGGCGCCTGTGACGTCCCTTCTGGGAGACGTCCCCTGGCAGCCTCGGTGCTACTTGGCGCTCTTCAACCGAAAAGCAGTTTCAGCCCAAAACAAAAACAACAAAATAAGAGAGCAGTTTCGCCTCCTAACCCTCTCTTGGACCAGCCCTGCCCCCAGTCCCGCCGCTGCTGTTGTCCGCCTGCCCCTCAGCCCTCGTCTCCTCATCTCGAAGGGACTGTTCATGTCTCTGCAGCTTCTGGCGGCTGCGGGCGGCCCTGGGCTTGTGGCTCCATCACTTCGTCTCTGCCCACGCGCTCACACGGCCGTCCCCTGCCAGTGGGTCAGACCGGCTGCCTCCATTCATAAGGATGAGTGTGACCTCCTTTAGGGTCCCCCCCGGTGATCAGGATAATCCCCCATTTTCAGGACCTGACCTTCGTCACATCTGCAGAGACCCCGTCTGCACGGATGGCGGCGTGTCCAGGCTCCAGGTTCGGGCCTGACATCTGCGGGGCCATTGTCCTGCCCGTACAGCCGCCTCGCTTCACGTGGTGCCGTTGGCACGTCACTGCACCGTCTGTGCCGCTTCTGCACCCGCCCTTTGTCCATGCCACCCCCTCGCTGGGAACGTCCCCCAGGGCCCTGCGCCTCACAGTTGCTTCAACACTTACTCTTATTTTGAGCTCAGGTGTCACCTCCTCTGGGAGGTGCTCCTTGATACTTCTCACCACCTTCCCTCTCTTTTTCTTACACACACACACACACACACACACACACACATGCCCTTGTTCTGTGTTAGCACTGGTGATATTCCAATGGAATTTAAAAAAAACTTCTCTCCCCATTCGCCTCGAAGATGCTCAGGGCAGTTACCAGGTTTTAGACATGTTTTATTTGAGTGTCAATAGATTTTTGAGGAAGGAGGAAGGCGAGAAAGACTCCCGAGGAATGATTCTTGAGTCATTTGGCTTTTTAACTTGATTTTTGGCTGCAAATTTTAACCATCTGGTTTACTCTACAGTTGGCTGGCCATTCCATGTAGGAGCATGGGTGATTGGCTCCTACATAACATTTTCTGGTTAAAATCACAGGGAAAATGAGCTTTTCATAGCAGTAATAATAACAATAGCAGCAGGATGGGTGTGCATCCGCATTCACGCCGTCCCCACAGGGTGCCCGAGGGAGTAGTGTGAGAGGCACCCTGGATGAGCACCAGCTGCATACAGCAGAGAACACAGTTATCTTAACGAATGACTAACGCCCGTGGAGGTGGGAGTAGTTAGTTGAAGTTCAGGTTGATGCAGAGCTGGGATACCAACCCAGGCCGTGTCTCCACCGCACCCCTCACCCCCCAAGCAGACTGGAAGGAATGGGCGGCCGGGGAGCCTGGCAAGGGCACAGAGGAGAGCTAATTGCATTTCCAGGCCACCCACTCAGACCTCTGTCCCACCCCCGAGGCTCCCCCCTGCTGCAGTCCCTAGTACTCGAGGACCTGGACCAGGGGTGGGCAAACTTTTTGACTCGAGGGCCACAATGGGTTCTTAAACTGGACCGGAGGGCCGGAACAAAAGCATGGATGGAGTGTTTGTGTGAACTAATATAAATTCAAAGTAAACATCATTACATAAAAGGGTACGGTCTTTTTTTTTTTTAGTTTTATTCATTTCAAACGGGCCGGATCCGGCCTGCGGGCCGTAGTTTGCCCACGGCTGACCTGGACTGTCCTCCCAGCCGTGAATGAGCTGTAAACCCCTCATTCCTGAGTGCCAGAGCCCCATCCCACCCAACCTCCTCTTTGTCCTGAGGGGAGATTGAGTCCAGTTTGGGGAGGGGAGTGTGGCCCGCGTGCCGGGTCTGTGCAGCTGGGACTAGACAGCAGGTGTCCTGCCGGCCAGGCCCGGGCCACCACGCTGACCCTCCGCTGACATTTCCTTCGGTTCAGGGGGATTACCCAAATCCCAGGTGGCTAAGCTGCCTCAGGGCTCTATGGAAACAGCCCCGCCCCGCGCTGTCTGCCCCTCCCTCCAGCCGCAGTCAGGACACCGAGGCTGGCTCTCCTTGGCGAGACTAGCTGTGCTGACCCGCAGGGCATGTGCGCCATTTAATTTTAACCTGGGTGGGCGAGGGGAGAAGCCAGACTAACTACCAGGACCGATTTCCGAGCCAAGTCGGAGTCTGCCCCCAAACAGCGGACCACCAGCGGGGGGCGGGGGGGGGGGGCATGTCACAGGGTCCATGTGGTCAGATGGCTATTGCAATGCTAGGTGCCCGCTTCAGTGATTTACATGACGCCTGGCGGCAGCTTCCGTAGTTTTATAAGCCAGCTCTTTTTTTTTTCTATTTTTATTGTATTTAAGTGGTTCATTAATTAATCTGACTAAGCAACAGTGTACACAGCACCCTCTCCTGAAGGTTAAAAAGGCTCAAGTTACGTCTTCTTTCCGCCCGTTTCCCACCCGTTTGTTTCTCTGCCTGGAGAGACTGCGCCCACGTGGGGTATGTCTTTCCAGATACTTCATGCAGGTACGTTTGGGCACATAGATCCTGTCCTTTCTGCAAAAACTAGTGACTGTCCTCTGCATTGTCTTCCCTCCTTCTTTTCATTTTTATTTTTTTCCCTTCCCTTTTTAATCCTCACTTAAGGATCTTTTCTTTCCCTTTTGATTTTTAGAGAGAGAGAGGAGGGGGCAGAGGGAGAGGGAGAAAACACTGATCGCTTGCTTCCTGGATGCACAACCTTTTGGTGTGTGGGACGATGCGCCAACCAACTGAGCCACCCAGTCAAGGCCCCCCCCCCCCCTTCTGTTTTTACTTAGCAGTACATCCTGACTTGTGTCCGGGCGAACATTCCATTATATGGTTGGAACGTAATTTCTTTAACCAGCCCCCGCTGAGGGACATGTAGGTTCCATGTAGTTCTCAGTGAACACGCACCTTTGCATACTTGCTGCACATGGGAGAGAATAGCTAGGCTGCCAGCTGCCAGCCACATGTTGCTGTTTCCGTCTCAATGAACTTGAGTGAATGAAACCGCAAGTCCAGTTCCTCATCTCAAGTGCGGGGGTCAGGGACTGAGCACTTCCGTGGGGCAGGTTTCTGCTGGACATGCTGCTCTGCAGGGTGCGTTCCCAGGAGGGAATCGGGAGCCAGAGGCCTGCGCGCCCCGAGTGTGGACAGCTGCCAGGTTTCCCCGTGAAGAGGCCCTCACTGTTTATATCCCCCGGCAGAGCTCAGACAGGGAGAGCACTTTCAATCCAGAACAATTACATGGAATGTGTGTGTGGGGGGTGAGCGGGGAGAAGCGGTCCCCGAGTACTGATGCAGGGACATTGTGTTTCTGTGGTGTTCCCGGCGGACAAGGGGCACACCTGTCTCCGGGGAGCCCCGCACCGCTGTCTGTCTGGGGTCTGCCCCCCGCCACCTCGCTGCGGTTGCTTCTCCCCCACTCGTTCACAGCCTCGTCCCCCCCCCCCCCCGCCCCGGGTCCAGGGCCCTCCGCACCCTGGCTCATGCCCGCCCTGTCAGGGGAGAGTACCGTCTCCTGCGTTCCCTGTCACCTGACACAGCCAGTCTCCATCTCCTCACTTCCCACCCTCCACCTCCCCTCCCTCTGGTGAACAATGACGTCCACGTTGCCAGATCCCGCGGGCACTGCCTGGTCCTCATCTTGGTGCAGTCTGCACTGTGCCCCTTCCTTCTTTTTTAAAATCGATTTTTATTGATTTCAGAGAGGAAGGGAGAGGGAGAGAAACAGTAATGACGAGAGAGAATCATGGATCAGCTGCCTCCTGCACGCCCCCTACTGGGGATGGAGCCCACAACCCGGGCATGTGCTGAGTGGAATCGAACCTGAGACCCATCAGGCCGCAGGCCGATGCTGTATCCACTGAGCCACACTGGCTAGGGCCGCCCCTTCCTTCTTGAAGTGCTTGTCTCTCTGGCTTCCGAGGCCCCACCCCTTGTCCTTTGCCATCTCGTCCTTGCAGCACTTAACTCGGTCTTCTTTTCCTCACCGTCTGCTTTTATCCTGAGCGAGCTCACCCCCACCCTGGCTTCGCTTCGTTAGCATCGTTTGGGGAACGATGGTCATGCATTTTAATTCCCTAATAAGATCGGGCATCTGCATGGTTTGCATTTCCAACCCTATGGACACCCGTTGTTCCATCTGGTTGTCTCGCCTCCACAAACCTTCCCTTCCAGCCCTTCCGCTGCGGGGAGCATCTTTCACTCCAACACCTGTAGCACTCGTGCCTCTTCCATGGACCTTCTCTCACTGACTCAGCTACATGGTGTCCGTTCCTTAGACCCTGGGCCTGAGGGGAGTAGTGACAGTCACAGCTGTTGGTCCCCCGGAGCCCGGCCTGTTTGCTCAGTCCCCCATGTTTGCTCAGTCTGGTCGAACGGGCAATTTCTGCTGTGGCAGTGACCGCTGTATCTCTTTAGGCTGATACTTGGGTTTCAAAAGCAATGTGTGTATCCAGAATAGAGGAAAAATGAATAGAGGAAAAGAATAAGGGAGCCCAGGGGAAGGGATCCATGCTTTTTTTTTCTTTCTTAAATATATTTTTATTGATTTCAGAGAAGAAGGGAGAGGAAGAGAGACATCAATGATGAGAGAGAATCATGGATCGGCTGCCTCCTGCACGCCCCCTACTGGGGACCAAGCCCGTAACCCAGACATGTGCCCTGATGGGGAATCGAACTGTGACCTCCTGGTTCATAGGCTGACACTCAACCGTTGAGCCATGGACATGTCAGCCAGGGTGTAGGCAGGGGCGGTTGGAACTGGTTTCTCTTGGCAAGCCGAGGGACAGTCTGCCCGCATCCAGGTACTTCAGTGTTCAACAGGCTTGTTTTGGCACCTGCTGTCAGGTGATGTCTTGGCTGAAAGGGAAGACATTGTATTTGTCTTTTTGCCTATAGAGGGGAGGGGAGGCGAGGCTCCCCTTATGCAGCCAGGCCTGTGCCACCAGCTCTGAGCTGCCAGAAGCAAAACTGCAGATGCACTGAGGAGTAATCCAGAACCCGCTGCCAGGAAACAAGGAAGCGTGCCACACAAGCTGTGCCAACACTTGGCTCGTGCCAACGTTCGGGCCCGAAGCTAGGCTCTGCCTCTTCTCCGCCTGCGGGAAGTGCAAGCACAGGGCCCACCTGTGTTCTCGGGACCCAGGCTGCTGTGAAGGGCAGAGGCAGGGGGGTGGCAGCTGGCTTTCAGGTAAACAGGAACCGCTTTAGTGGCCAGCCTTGCGTGGCGGGGCCGGTCTCCCCGAGTGCTGTCTGGTTTATATTGCAACCCTCCAAACGAGGGTTTCAGCTCAATCTTTTTCAGGAGTACGTGGGGGTTACTGTTTGCCAATCTGGAAGCAAAAGCCTCAGTCACTGCAGATGGTAGAGATCTTTTATTGCTTTGGGCAGGGCAGCATTTACTGGTTGGGGGTTGGGCCACAGCCCCCCTGTGTCCAAGAGCAGATGGCCTCACTTCTGGGCACGCGGGTCTCCGGTCAGGAGTGGGCCCCACGCGAGGAGGCAAAGCCGTCCCTTCCCGGTGAGCACTCCAGTGGCCCCTGCGGGGAGCTCCGATGGGTGCTTGCTGAGGCCTGCAGGTGGGCCTTGCGGTCAGGTTCAGGGCCAGGTTCCTTCCCATCAGAGCCTGCGAGCCTTCCTGGGGCGGCAGCCGTTGTGCGGGATGGGGGTGTTGTCTGTGATGGAGATTACTTCCAGGCCCCCCATGGTCAGGCCCTGGATGGCAGACTGGGAGGAGCAGAGAACAGGAGGGTGGCTCAGTGCCGGAAGTGATGGCCTAGTGTCCAGGCAGGGCTCGGACAGGGAGGTGGGGGTGGGGGTGAGGGAGGGAGGGGGGAGCGTGGAGAGGTTTCCTGGCTTTGACACCTACTCACAAAGGTCTCCAACCAAGCCCCTTAACCAGGCGTTCAGCGCTGCCCACTGTAGTCACGCCTGTCGCTTCCACCTGCGCCCCACCACCTCAGGACAAAGGCTGCCTGTACACCCTCCCACCCTCAGGCTCACACTTCTGCAGTTGTTTCCTCTTGTCCCCCCTCACCTGGACAATGCCACGCGATTCTTGAAAAGTCAGAGTTGTCACCTCTTTGGGGGGCTTCCCTGCTCATCCCCGACGGGCTCCCAGCACCTGGGGCACAAGCCTGACCAGTGCCCCCACTCGTCTGTGCTGAGCGTCCCATTTGTGATGGTCCCCAGGCACCACCTTTCTGTCCCCGGGCCTGGCACACAGCAGGCGCTCCGCGAATGTCTGAGGAACTCAACTGAGGGGCCTGGCCTTGCCTCCAGAAGCGCAGGAGGTTATAACAACAACAGAAATCTCCGGCCCTCATGGGAACCCACTACAAGGCCCCTCCACTCTCCCCCCTGCTCTCCAGCCCCGTTTGTCTATAGAAACAAGTGCACTCGTGCGGAGAATCACTCACTCACCAAGCGCCCCGGCCCCAGGCCCTTCACCACCACGCGGATGTGGGTCACGCCCTTCGCTGTGGCTTTCTGGAAAGGAGTGACAAGTGGTTAGTGCCCAGCGGGAGCTGCTACATCCACGTCTCCAGCTCCTCCCCCTGGGGCCGCAGGGTAAGAGCTCCAGGGAGAAAGCACCCCCATGTGGAAACAGGCCGAGGACAGGACATGCCTCCGTGCGGCCACACATCAGGAAGCACAGCACTCAGGTCACAGACTGCGAGTCAGTGCGCTCTTTCGCCCAGGACAGCACTGCCACCTGGTGGAGTGTCTAAGCATCGCCCCGATGTGCCTGGGGGTGAACGCAGAACCTCAGACCCCGAGGAGCCCGGGCTGCCGGCAGAGCTTCAATACCCACAAGCAAGTGTCCTCTTACCATCTGACATCTTTAGTGAAAGGTACACTTTTCCTCACTGATGACAAAGGCATCGTGATGGAAAGCCCGGGAAACACGGATATCACTGAACCCGCCCAGCAGAAGCCATTCAACACTGACACGTGTCTTTCCAGGGTCTGACCTGCCCCTTGGTGGACATTAGCACACGTCGAGGATCATTCATGCAGAGCAGTCAATGGTCTGGGGCACTGAGCGGGCTGTGAAGGCCAGGGTTTTCCTTCCTGTGGGCCTCTGGGGGCCTGTGCCACGGCAGCCAGGGCACAAGCTGTGGTCCCAGACCACACCGGGGAGCGAAAGCGACCATGTGGCTCTGAGCAAGTCGTACTCTGTATGTGAACTGGCTCAAGACATGGACAGTGCCGGCGTCTTTTGAAGACTCCAGATAACGAGGGTCAAGTGTCTGGCATAGAGTAGATGCTCAATAAACATGCCAGCAGCGGCACACTGCCAATCTGCGTCTAGGAAGGTCTGCCACGTTCACACTCAGGTGCGTCCTGCGTGAGTTTTCACCACACCACGTCTTCCCAGGGGCTGCTATCACCCATACCCACCCACGCGCACTTACCGCTGCGGCAGCTATGCCAGCTGTCTGTGCCGCGATGCCGGTGCCCTTCTTGGCGTTTTTGAACCCCTCGGTGCCACAGGAGGTGCGGGCAAGAGGCTGGTTGGCGGCAGAGACCACCTGGATCTGTGTGCTAGGAGAGCAGGGCAGGCACGGGAGGTAAAATGGACTATTCAGGGACTTTAGAGAGCGCTAGCCTATGTCCTTACAAGCCCGAGAGAGAGAGCAAAGGTCAGCTGATTTTCCTCTGAACTTAAACAGTGAAATGCTTTTTGAACTCTTACAGGAGGCGCCAGGGACGGTCAGAATCAATCCCCTAAACTTCACATAAAGAGAGCTCTGTTATGGACTGAATGTCTGTGTCCCCCAAATTCATGCTGGATTCCTAACCCCGAATAGTATGGTGTTTGGAGGTGGGGCCTTTAGGAGGCAATTAGGTCGTGAGGGTGGTGCCCTCATGGATGGGATTAGTGCCCTTATACGAGGGACTCCAGAGTGCTCCCTCGCCCCTCCCACCGTGAGGGCACAGCGAGAAGCCGGCCATCTGCCACCCTGAAGAGGGCCCTCACCAGAACCCACCATGCTGGCACCCTGACCTGGCCCCGTTTGTAGGAAAGCAATCTCAGCGATAGGATATGCCCAACCCACTCCACATTGTCATCAAATCTGAGTGAATGTCGTAAAGACAGAAGCTGGTTTCCCAGAAAGAGGAGGGGCCTGGGGAACACGTGCACAGGCACCACCAAGCGGAGGGGGCTTCCATCCACGCAGGTGCCCAGGGCCACCGTGCCCTCCCTGTGGAGGGGAAAGGAGCCCACCTCAACCTGCCCAGGTGCCCCCCTCCCCACTCACTTGTTGTAGGACGCCTTAATGTGTGCGATGGGGATCTCCTCAAATTTCTTTCCTGCCCACCTCAGGGGGCTCTCCTGGCCTGGGACTGGAGGGTAGATGCTGCAATGAGAACATTTAATGTGAAGTTATCCTTATATTTTTTTAAAATCAAAGAAATCCATCCGAGAGTTAAAAATAACCCAACAGTACAGACAAACTCGATGAAAACAGCAGCCCCCCAACCGGGCCCTGAGGTGGCTGCCCCGACATCCCCTCTCAGTCCTGTGCTCCGCCCTGTGTGAGCGCCTCTCTGACTAGGCACAGGGGCTACTCGCTCTGCTAGAAGAGAAGAGATACCACCCACCCTCCCACCCGTCTTGTCCCTCCTAGTGTAACCCGATCAGCACTTCAATCCTTTGTAGGATCTGCTTTCTGCAACTTAAAAATATAGTTAAACCTCTATTTCTTATTTCGTCACCTGCGGATGGCATCTTGACTCTATAAAAAAAGGGCAACAAAACTTTAATCATACTTATCATTACTATAAAAAAAATCCAGTATCCCTTAGAATAGAGGTCAGCAGACTTTTTCTGTAAAGGGCCAGAGAGTAAATATTTTGGGCTTTGCTGGCCGTGAGGTTTCTGTCGCAACGCTGGCACTCTAGTTCAAAAACGGCTGGCCGTCGACAATCAACGGGCGTGGCTGTCCCAATAAAACTTTATTGCAACTAGCCAGACCTGGCCCATGGAATGTAGTTTGCAACCCCTACCCTAGCCCAATGGCTCTCGCTCTGAACAGCAGAAGCACGTTATTGTGATGGGCAGGCCTGGGAATCCTCTCTCTACAAGGCCCCAGGTCAATCCCAGGTGAACCCAGGGCTGGGAACACTGGCGCAGACACTGCAAGGAGTTCAAGATCTTTTGCTGTCTCAGCCCAGCCCGTTCTCTGGCTAGCCTGGGTCAGTACTCTTCATTTTCAGATGGAGAAACGGAGGTAGGAACAGGGACACAGGGTTCGCTGGGAAGCCAGGCCTTGGGCCTGGGAGACCTGCCTCTGTTCAGAGCGCTGCTCATCACGCTGTGCTCTCTTTTATTCCCACACACGCAACTGTCACGCAGCCCGAGATGTGAGTCAACCCGCTGTGCCCCCTGCCTACATGTGCAAATCAGGTCTGTGTCTGTACCCGCTCCCGTCATGAAATTCAACAGGCTTAGGTTTAGAAAATACAAGCTTATCTGAGAACAGTCCTCCCCTCAGCCCTACCTCCTTCCCTAGAGATATTTTTAAAAGACAAAACAACACAGCGATACAGGAGTTACAAGTGTATTCTTTCCTGCTAGGCCTGATCTTAAGAGATGATTGAGCACCTCAGCCGGTTCCTGGCTTATCAGCCTGCGCACATGGATGAGGCTGAGATGACATTAATGTTTAAAACATCACCGCTTCCCAATTGATCATTTCCCCTATGGACTTGGGAGTGAAAAAAATTAAGCTGACTGAAGTCTGAATGTACCAGTGCACTGCCTTATACTGAAAGCCAGGTCTGTGGAGGAGGAAGGACTTGGAACTTGAGCCGCTGAATTGAAGGCATGGATAAGATCGGCCTTTAAACCTCCCAGGACCAATGCACACATGAGCTAGTGGTTCACCCCATGGAAGCAGGGACGGGACCGCCGCCTCTTCACAGACACCCTCAGAGATGGACACAGACCGGGGCCAGCACATGCGGCATCGCTCTGCACGCTGCGGACGGACATCAGCCGCCTTTCCCCGCTGAGGGTCCGCGAGGAGGGCTGACCCCCTGCATGAGAACTTGTTGCTCCCTGGGCCAATCCAGCCCTGACACACGTGGCAGACGCTGGAATCTCCCGCTGGCTACAGACACGTTAGAAATGAAGAGAAATGTAGAAAAATGCAGAGATCCTAGCTATGGCCCACTATTCCTGTCACAATTACATATATGATTGCAGTAAGAGTCTTCCAACCCTTGGCTTCTATATCTTGACTTCCTTTTCTCCCGTGATCCTGTGTCCTCTATCCTACCCTGGCTACTTCCTCCCATGGTAACTAGCCCTTGTCATCACCATACCTGCAACCCCATCACAACCTCGGTTCCTGGCATCACACGCTGGCCACCACCCCCTGGCGCACCCACTGGCTTCCTCTACTGGGAACTCTTCAATCGCACTCATCCTACCAGCTTTTCACTTTCCCTGACACCCGATACCTTCCGTTCTGCCCTGACCTCAAGTCAATTATATGGCCAGTCATTATAATCACTCCTTTGCACACACCCTCAATCCCCACCCCCTGGCCCCTACCCACTTCATGGCACTCTCCTGGCAAACCCCTAACCCTGGTTCATCCTCCAGCCACTCTGAGCCTGTGCGTGCACAGCTGGCTGGAAAAAAATAGACAGCAATGCTGACTGGTCTCCCTATATCATGGTTTCTTAGCCTCAGCACTACTGACATTTTGAATAAGATTATTCATTGTTGTGGAGGGCTGTCCTGCATACCGTGACCTCTACCCACTACCTAATGTCCCCCAAGTTGTGACAATCAAAAATGTCTGCAGACATTGCTAGAAGTCCCCTCGGAGGCAAAATCGCCCCAGGTCGAGAGCCATTCTTTATTCTAATGACTTCTGACATCAAGTGGGCCCTCAGCCCTGCGTGGCAATCAGATAGCCCCCCGCCCCCCCAACTGTCCCTCCAGTTTCCCGGACGACGGTTTTATACCTTCTTTTGTCTCCTCAAACCTGCTTCCTCACCGCCTTTGCGGAGAAATAGAAGCAATCAGAGTTCCCTCCAGCTCCCACTGCCAAACAGCTGTGCCCGCGAGCTCTGCATTCTCTCCGTTTGATGCTCCGCTTGTGTGTTCGCCCCTCAAGGACATCGTGTTCCGCTCCGGCCCCATCGTTCGTCCTTCCCCTCTCCGCCGCATCACGCCCATCAGCAAGAGGCTGCCTTCCCCCAAACAAAAACTCCTCGATCCCCAAGCCTCCCTGAGCTACTGCCATTTCTGTGACCCTGACAGCAGATCCCCCTTCAAGAACTGGCTGTGCCTGCTGTTTCTTCCCGTCTTCTGTTCTCCTTGAACCCACTCCAATCAGACATCAGCCCCCATCACCCCACCAAAATGCTCCAGTCAAGGCCACTGACCAACTTACAATGCCAGGAGCAAGTCGGTCTTCAGCTATTAACCTGTCCTATCAGCAGCATTTGCCATAACTGACCTTTGCTCTTGAACCACACACACAAAATAATCTCTCCAGGTTTTTCCCCCACTACTCTCTCTCTTTAAATATATTTTTATTGATTTCAGAGAGGAAGGGAGAAGCAGAGAGAGAGAAACAGCAGTGATGAGAATCATTGATCGGCTGTCTCCACTACCTCTCTTCTGTCTCTCTTGCTGATTCTTCCTCATCTGCCAAATCTCTAAATGTCAAAGGGCTCGAGGGTTCAGTCCTTGGACTTTTCTTGAGCTTCTCTTCCTCTCTGGATGATCTTGTCGTCTCATCCTCATCTCTGGTGTGTGCTCCACATGCATGTGTGGCCCAGAGCTGCCCCCGACTCCATGTCTAGTAGCCAACATCACATCTCCACTTGGATGTGAATTAAGCATCTCCAACTTAGCCACCCAATCCCAGGCTCCTGTGGTCTTCCCCATCTTAACACCAACGCCGTCTTTCTAGTTGTGTGGGCCCCAAATTTGAGAGAGTTCCTCCATTCCTCTCCTTTTTTCACACCTTACGTTAATAGATCATATTGGTTCTGCTTTCTAAATGTATCAGTCCAACCATTCACGCAACCTCCACAGTTGTCACTCTGGTCCAAGCCTGGATTTCAATAGTCTCCTAACTGCTTAGAAGACTTATTGCTTCCCTGTATTCAATGTCAAAATGCAGAGATCCTACTATGTGCATTTTGATCCTACTATGTGCATTGTCAAAATGCAGAGATCCTACTATGTGCAGCCAAAGGGACTCGTTAAAAACTGTAAGTATGATTGTGTCAACTCTCTCCACGACTCTCCACTGGTTTCCCATCTCATCAGAGTAAAAGCTAAAGTCTGGACGATGACCTCATGTAGCCCTGTGTGCCTGCTACACTGCTGGCCTCTCTGCTTCCACCTCCTATTTTTACTCCTCACTCCATGCTGGCCTTAACTGCTTAGGAACACTAGAGACACTCCTGCCATCTGTCATACTCCCATGTTTTACTTGTCTTATATTTGCTGTCCCCTATCCACTATAATTTAAGTTCTGTGGGGACAGGGATTTCTGTGTTTGGTCCCCAATGTGTCCCTAACACCTTGCACAGTGTCTGGCAATGTTGAATGACCAGAACAGAATCCTGACTTAAAACTCCTTTAGAGGCTCCCCACCGTCTGCAGTGGGGGCAGTGTAAAAGCCCCCATTACAGACAACACCCTTGGCATTCTGATTCCTTCTTGTCTCGCTGACCTCATCTGCCATCACACACACCTGAATATCCCATGTTTCACACCACATGCCTTTACACGCATGCACTGTTAGCTTTGCCTAGAACAACCCCTTTCATCTTGTCCAGCTGAACTCCCATTCGGTGCAGTTGTCAGCCCCAGGCTTCCTACTCTACAGTCTCACCTGATTAACTCAGGAGTTAGACGCGCATCCTCTCACACTTCCCAGCAGCCAGCTCTGACCTCCAGCCTATTACTCATCAGACTCTGGTGAAGATGTTTGCAGGTTTGTCCTCCCTACTGTGGGGAGGAGCGATGTTTTGTATTTGTATGGGTGCATGGCACACAGTAGGTTCTCAGTAAATGTTTACTAAATGGATGTGAACTACACCTAGCACGCAGAGGTGGGAAGCAAGATGCCAGTCCCCAGGGCCGAGCACAGAATCTCCCCAGATCTTAGACCAACTCTGAAGAGTGTAGGATAATCCACACCATAGTGTAGCGCCCCCTCTCCTCCCATTGTGCGTCTGCGTAGTCGGTGCGACCTGCGCTCCCTCTCTGGGAGAGAGCTGATCTTCCTGGGCGCCTCTGACATCCACTCACTCATCAAAGGCTCACCAAGCACCCGCTTTGTGCTAAGTCTCATCTGCTTTGATTCCCACAATCTCTCTCGGCACTTTATCCATTTTCAGTCGAGAGAACGGAGGCTTCGAGGCTAATTTTCACAAAGTGGCACAGATGGCAAGCGACAGAGTTGGGAATTCACTGGTTCCCAGGCTCTGGAGGGTGGTGCCGGGCTCGGGAGGGCTGGACCGCAGCGGCTCTCACCTGGAACTGCTGCTGCTCGGAGCCGGGGTCGCCGCCGGAGCCGGGGCCGCCTTCTCCTCCACCTTCTGCTTGGCCGCCGCGTCCTGTAGCTGCTGGGCGCCCGTGTGGATGGTGGCGGCCGGCACCCGGGCCACTATCCTGCGGGGACGGACAGGTCGCTGAGGTCCCCGGGCCTGCCGCCCACCGGAGTCCCCATGGCCCACGGGACCAGGGCAGGGGCGTACCCTGGAGGTGGCCGTGGGTTCGGAGGGGCGATCACTCTTACCTGTTTGTGGGCGGCCAAGCCCACGACCACAGGAGCCAAGACCCCGCGTTCCTCACCACCTGCATGACTTGAATTGACCCCAACGACTTCCCGTCCGCGGCGCCAGCACCATGAGCGCCCGGGGGGGGAGCCCCGAGGGAAAGTCACCTGACTCCTCCTCGCCGGGTCCGTTAAAGCCTCTCACCCCCGTGTATGTGCTCCATAGTAGCCGTCGCTGTGGTTTTCAGCTGGGGATTTCTCTCCTCTCCCTTCAATTCTAACAGGAGCCCCCCGCCCCCCCCCGCATGGGAATGGTTCATCCTGGGCCTTCCGGACGCGCCGTCCCCGCGCTGCCTTGTGGGAACACGGGATTGGCCAGGCCGCGGGCGCGGTGCATCGCGGGAGAGCGGGGATGGCGGCGCCTGGAGCGCGCGCGCTGCTGGGGCTGGCGAGGGGCTGGCGGCGCCCGCTCTGGGCCGGCGGCCCGGGTCCTCGCGGCCTGGCCCTGGCGGCCGCGCCCTCGAGCGGCGGGTCCCCGTGGCGCCTGTGGGGCGCGCTGTGCCTGCAGCGGCCGCCGGTGGTCTCCAAGGCGCTGAGCCCTCTGCAGGAGGAGATGGCGGCTCTGCTCCAGCAGGTAGACTTGAGGCGCCTTCAGGGAACCCAGAGAGGCGCGCGGGCTCGGGTTCGGTCCCGACTCCGGCACCAGTGAGTCCGTGTGACCTTGGACCGGCTACCTCCCCACTCGGAACTTCAGGGCACTTACCCCGCAAAATGGCCCCGCCTCTGTGGTTGGCTTGGTGCACAGTAGGCGTTCGGTAGGAGGTAGGGTGTTCCCCTCGGCCTTCTTACCGTCTCCTTAGGCAGCTCTTCGGAGACGCTCCTTTTTGTTTGCGGTCAGCGCCCGACGGGAGCGGCGGCAAACGAGGCGGCCTCGGTCGCTCTCCTTCCTGGTGGGCGGCTCGGAGCGGAAGGGGAGAGAGAGGCGGCCGCCCGCCTGTGAGGTGCCCGTGAGAGTCGCCGTGGTCCTCCCGGGGCTGCGTGTGTGAGAGGCCGGGGAGGGGAGGGGACGGGGCAGGAACGGGGTGGTGGCGGCGAGGGTCTCAGCGCCCGCAGATGGCGACCGAGGGGCGGCCTGTGTCTCCGGAACCGGAGACGTTCCCTGTCTTTGCTGCTGGGAGCTAAGGCTCCGGTCAGTGCGTGTACTCGGTGTGCGCCTGTCCTCCAGGTGTTCGTGAGTCACAGACGAGCCCTGAGCCCTCACTGTGCACAGACAGACACCGTGCACAGGCACTCACTGTGCACAGACACCGTGCACAGGCACTCACTGTGCACAGACACCGTGCACAGACACTGCACACAGACCCTGCACAGACACCGTGCACAGACACCCACTGTGCACAGACACTGCACACAGACACCGTGCACAGACACCCACTGTGCACAGACACTGCACACAGACACCGTGCACAGACACCCACTGCACACAGACACCGTGCACAGACACCCACTGTGCACAGACACCGTGCACAGGCACTCACTGTGCACAGACACTGCACACAGACCCTGCACAGACACCGTGCACAGACACCCACTGCACACAGACACTGCACACAGACACTGCACACAGACACCCACTGTGCACAGACACCCACTGTGCACAGACACTGCACACAGACACCGTGCACAGACACCCACTGTGCCCAGACACTGCACACAGACCCTGCACAGACACCGTGCACAGACACCCACTGTGCCCAGACACTGCACACAGACCCTGCACAGACACTGTGCACAGACACTCACTGTGCACAGACACTGCACACAGACCCTGCACAGACACCGTGCTGCTGAAATGCCCTGCGCTCATGCTGATGGGGGGGCGGGGGGCGGGCAGGAGCCAGGTAGTCAGTCACAGGCTGTGTGCTCGGTGTACCGGCTAATAGTGCGGGTTAAGTGTTAACACGTTAATAGTGCGGATTGACTCTCAACCGGTTAACAATGCGGATTTTGTAATCACAGAAAACAGGATAATTTCAAGAGAAACATCAAAAGTCCTTGGTGAGTGAGGTTCCCATCAAGACAGACATGACTGCAGCATGGCCTCTGTTACTCACCATCTTTTTTTTTTTTTTTTTAAACTGTATTACTGATTCAGAGAGGA
The DNA here is from genome assembly GCF_963259705.1 of Myotis daubentonii. Classification (NCBI taxonomy): domain Eukaryota; kingdom Metazoa; phylum Chordata; class Mammalia; order Chiroptera; family Vespertilionidae; genus Myotis; species Myotis daubentonii. The sequence continues at coordinate 16,000,435 of NC_081860.1, read as the reverse complement.
AGGGAGAGGGAGAGAGAGAGCATCAATGATGAGAGAGAATCATAGATCAGTTGCCTCCTGCACGCCCCACACTGGGGATCCAGCCCACAACCCGGACATGTGCCCCGACCGGGAATCGAACCGTGACCTCCTGGTTCATAGGTCAACACTCAGCCACTGAGCCACGGCCGCCGGGCTGTTCACCATCTTGACCTCCAATCACATTCTCACATTTTAGCAAATGTAACTCAAGCCCACAGTGCAGGTGACCTTTTTCTTTCTCTGTTGTTTTTTCCTCCTTTGGTGGTCTGATTGTATGTCTGGTTGTGTTGGGTGGTAAACTTCTGAGTCTGTCCAGTGTGCTGTAACTCTGTTTTATTCTGCCTCTTAATTTCCCCAGATCGAGATGGAGAGAAGCCGGTATTCAGACCACGAGCTCCGCGCTTTGGAAGAAGCCCAGCGCCTGGCGAAGAGGAAAGCTGACCTCGATGACGATGAGGATGAACAGAACATCTTGCTGGTTCAGGATTTGGAAGAAATTTGGGAGCAGAAATTCCTACAGTTCAAACCGGGAGCTCGCATAACAGGTTTGTGGTCTTTTTCAGGAGAAAAGGGAACGAGGAGGAGGAGGAGAAGGTTCCCAAACAAAAGACAGTCGCTTAACCCTGCTCAGTGTTTTAAGTAACACATAATTGCCAATGACAAGTCATCCGTCTTTCAGGTGGGAGGGAAATAATTTCCCCCCGTTCCTCACATCTGCCCCTAATATAATTTAAGGCCTATAATATTTTTGAATAGGAGATAAGGAGGTTGGGATAGTCTTCTTTCTCAGTTAAACTTTAGAGGTGTTTTCTGAATTTACCTCCTAGTTTGGACTGAGAGAGGGGGAAATTAAGCCTTTTCCACTAGCTCCTGGCACTTTATCTGAAAATCTTCCTAAAGCGAAGGGTGAGTCCTATCCTATTTCACAGAGGAATGCCAGGGAGAAGGGGGGGCTGGTGAAATCAGAAACAGTGTCAACACCAGGGAAGGTGTGGGGTCTGAGTTACTGTGGGCATTGCCTCTCTTTCAGAGGCTGAAAGTCCTTCATGGTTTGCTCGTCGAAGGAGAAGTTCAGCTTTTGGGTTCCTCTGCTTATATTTTAGTTTCCTCAAGATTGTGAGGTTTTGCCTTGGACGAGGCCAGAGTTAGAGAGATGGGTCAGGGTTGTAATTTAATTAGAGTAGTCCCCCCCTCATCCTCAGGGAATCCATTTCAGGACCCTCCCCACTCCCCAATGGGTGCCTGAAACTGCATAGTACAAATCCTGTATATACTGTGTTTTTCCCTATACATATACACCTATGGTAGACTTTAATTTATAAATTAGGCACAGTAGGAGATTAACAACAGCCAGTAATACAATAGAATAATTATAGCAATGTACTGTAATAGAAGTTGTGAATGTGGTGTGTCTTTCTCAAAATACCTCATTGTGTTGTACTCACCATTTCACGTATAGGAAGCACTTTATGGCTTCTCTTGGGCATATCTGAATGGCCAGCACTACTACTCTTGCACTTTGGGGTCATGATGAATGGAATAAAGGTTATTTAAACACAAGCACGGTGACAGTTGATCTGATAACTGGAATGGCTGAGTGACTGACGGGCCAGGCGTGTATACAGCCTGGAGACGCTGGACAAAGGGATGGAGCAAGATGGCACCCCATTTCATCATGCTGTTCAGAATGCGGTGCAATGTAAAGCTTCTGACTAGTTTATTTCTGGAATTTTCCGTTTATGAGTTGATTGCGGGTCACTGAAACGGCAGAAAGCACAACCACAGATGGAGAGGGACTCTGAGTTTTGTTGAGAGCAAGCATGTGGCTCTGCCTTAAAGGAAGGCTGTAAGGCTGTAATCGCCTTGGTTCCGGCAGATCACGCGATCCCGTCCCCTCTGACCCCCATTTCTTCGCAGAAGCCGATGAGAAGAACGACCGGACCTCACTGCACCGGAAGCTAGACAGGAACCTTGTTCTCTTGGTCAAAGAGAAGCTTGGAGACCAGGATGTTTGGGTGCTGCCCCAGGCAGAGTGGCAGCCGGGGGAGACCCTCCGAGCAACAGCTGAGCGAACCCTGGCCACGCTGTCAGGTAAGTGCCCGTCCCCCTCTCAACCCCACGAGGTGCCAGAGGATGTAAAGGCTGACTGAGCACGGTTTTAAGGTAAGGATTTTCCTTAGATCAAGTGAGAGTTCCTTTCTCCCACTGAGGTTTTTAAACTTAGTACATTGGTTCTTGAACAACATGGGTTTGAACTGTGCAGGTTCACGTATATGCTGATTTTCTGGAATAAGTACGTACAGTACTGTAAGTGTATTATTTTTTTAATAATGTTTTCTCTAGTCCACTTTATTGTAAAAATACAGTATGTAATACACACGGAATATATGTTACTTAACTGTTATTGGTAAGGCTTCTTGGCAACAGTAGGCTTTTATCATTAAATTTTGGAGGAGTCAAAGTTATATGTGGACTGTGGCTGCCTGGGGGGTACCACTTTGTTCAAGGATCAGCTGTACATTCAGCACTGTTGTTCCTGCCATTCTCTCAGCCTGCGTCTCTTCGGAGCCTTGCTGTTTGGCCCCGCCACTTACCTGTTCACCCGATAGAAGCCTCAGAGCTATCCTTGAGCGCATCCCGACGTCCATCAATTCTTGAGTCCTACCCGGTCTGCCTAAGTACCTCCTCATTCCACAGCTCTGGCTTTGACACCTTGATATCTCAGCCTTGCACTATTGGTGTTGGCGCCAGAGTATTCTTTGTGGGCACATTATGTGCCCTGCGGCATGTTTAGTAGCATCTGTGGCCTGTACCCATCAGATGCCAGCGGCATTGACCCATCCCTACCCCCTGTAGTATGACAACCAAAATGCCAGCCAAAATTATCTAGACGTTGCCAGGTAATAGCTGGGGAGCGAAATCACGGTGCGTGAGAACCACGACACTGGATGCGTAAAGTGGATTCTGAATGCGTTCCCCCTTTTGTGTCACAGCCTTCAGTGCTGCCGGAATGAGCTTGCTCAAACACATCTCTGTGGCTTCTCCCCCTAGAACCCTTACAAGGTTTCCCATAAAAGTTCGGACATTCAAGCATGGCCTGCAAATCCTTTCTGTTCTGATCGCAAGCTCATCAGTCTTCCGTCTCGCCTCATTAATGTGCAGTCTGCGTTCTAACCCAGCCAACCTTCTGCATTCCTTGAATAATGTGGTCTTTCATGCACCTCTGCTTTGACGCATGCTGGTCCCCGATTGGATGCTTTTACTCCTCCCTGGTCTGACCGCTCAGTGTTTAAGTCTCAGCTCGTTGGTTAAACGTGCTGTGGTGGAAGTTTCCCCAGGCTGCGGGTACAGAGGCTCCTCCCTGTGGCTCCGTAGCTCAGTGTATATAGCAAACACTCCACCTTCCATTTACCCGCCCTGGCAGGCCGGGGGTCACCGTGATGACGTCACAGGACATTCCTGCTCCCTGGGAGCCTCTGTTCTGGGGGAGGAAGCTCTTCCACTTCCCGTTGCCGTGTGATGGTTTATCAACACGTTTCCTCTGCAGCCAGAGGTCTGACTCCCTTGAAGGTACGCGCAGTATCTATTCCTCTCCATCACCCCAGCTTTTAGCGAGCATCTGGCCCGAGGAGTATCTCCTGAGTGTTTTTGAGAAAGTGGACTTGGCAGGATACGTGCACAACCACTTTACTGGCCCTGCGCCCATCTCAAGTACCCTTTCCCTCGCGGGGCCTGTGTGGCCTGAGGGAGGGAGCACGGCAGGTAGGGTGGGTGGGGCCTTGCTGTGCCCAGGGGTCCTGCAGAATGCAGCTAGCATTTGACATTTTCAGGGGTGGTGTGAACAGTGCCTGTTTGCCAGGCCTCCCCAGCATGAAATATTCCCTTTTTAATTTTTGCCTATCCAGTCGGTAAAAATGATTGCTTTTGGATGGGCATTTTCCTAATTGCTGGTGGGATTGACCATCCTGTCATGTCTATTGGCTTGTTTGTATTTCTTCTCCCACGAACTACCTATTCAGATTCTTTGCTCATGTTTGTAGTGAACAGTTTCTTTTTTATTTTCTTGATTTTATTATTTTTTAATCCATTTTCCCCAGGTTATAGAAATTAAGTGGAAATTTCAGAAAGGTACAAAGAAACATACAGATATAATCTCACCACTCACAGAGACCCACTATTGACATTTTGTATATAGTGTTGTTATTTTTTAATATGGAGGATGTCAATTCATTGTAGATGGTGAAAATTGATCAAACAGTGTCTCGTAAACGTATCACGGGGTAAGAAGTAGTTTTCCCTTCTCAGAGGCAGTCACGTGGCATTGGCAGTTTTGGTATGTTTTTAGAATTGGCACATATGGTATCTGCTTCTTTTACCCACACAGAGCATATTTATACAGTTACGTACCTTTTTTCTCCTCTTATATAGAGCCTTTAGTCATCTATATCAGTACACGAAGACATCGCTTACATTTTAGCACCAGCGTGCTATTTACATGTGCATGTTCTGCCGTTTGCTTAACCAGCCTGTCGCTTTTACAAATAAAGGGGCAGTGACCGTCCTGTACACCCATCTTCGCTCACGCGGGCAGGCAGAGTTGCTGGGTCACAGGGTCTGTATAAGTAAAGCTGACACCTTGCCAGTCACAGCAGTCATTCTCATGCACATCCATTGCCGAGTCCCATGTTTTCTTAACCTCGACAAGCAGTGTGCCGCTCAGTGTTTGAACTTTAGCAATAATAGGTGGTTGTTTTAATTTCTATTTCTTTAATAATAGGATTGAGCCTACTTTTTTTTTTTTAATATATTTTATTGATTTTTTACAGCGAGGAAGGGAGAGGGATAGAGGGTTAGAAACATCGATCAGCTGCCTCCTGCACACTCCCCACCAGGGTTGTGTTCGCAACCAAGGTGCATGCCCTTGACCGGAATCGAACCTGGGACCCTTGAGTCCGCAGGCCAACGCTCTATCCACTGAGCCAAACCAGTTAGGGCGATTGAGCCTACTTTAATGAGTTTGATAATTGACTTCCATGTGAACTTCCTGTTCATATGCTTGGTTCATTTTTCTTTTAGATTTGTTTTCCTTGTTGATTGCTAAGTACGTCTTATACCTTCAGGCATTTCTCTGTTGAATGTGTTGAAATATTTTTTCTAGTTTGTCATTTTGGCTTTGACTTTTTTTATGGTTTTATTTTTCTTTGAAGAAAGGTTTAATTTTTATGTAAATGTCTTTTTTAATTTTGTGTTTTGTTTAGACCTTCCTCTCTTAAAAATGATGCAGAAAGTAAAGTACTCTATGGTCTCTTTTTTTTAAATGAAAAACTAAAAAATATGTTAACATTTAGAAAATATTATTAAATATCCATGAAACCATCAAAAATGAATAAAATTCTAATGAAAAATTTAAGTCTCTGTTGTTAAATCTTTTATCTGTGCGGTATCATTTTTGACATGAGGGCTGAGTTCCAGCCTTATTTTTCTTGTTTAGCTCGCCAGTTTTCCACATGCCTTTCAGTAATCCATCATTTCCCCATCCTTTGAAATACTGGACTGGGGTTATTAAGCCCTTCATTATACAGTGCAGGACTTACCTACCTACCTTTGTCTTTTAACTCTGGTTATGGTGCGTTCACCCTACAGAAGTCAAATCAGGTTGTTTTCATGCTTTCCGTGAGACACTCCTTTAAAAGGCTGACGAGTTTTGCTTTCCAGATACCGAGTGACTTGGTCCTTCACCGGCAGACGGTGACAGGGCTGGGTCTCGAAGATCGGTGCGGCGACTCGCAGCAGTGGTGTTGGGGCTGCGTTGCCGGCTTCCGTCTGAAAGCAGACGCTTGGCGCACGGAGTGGACCCCGTGCATCGGCTCTTCAGGAATGACCGCGAGGACTCCTCGCTCCCCGGGATTTCTCTGACCTTGGCCGGACTCCACAGGTGGGTGTGTCCTCATCTTGCAATTCTGTTTCTCCCCCTCCCTCAGAACACACCGTGGAAGCCAAGTTCCTGGGAAATGCACCCTGTGGCCACTACAAGTTCAAGTTCCCCCAGGCAGCGCGGACAGAAAGTAGCCTCGGGGCCAAAGTCTTCTTCTTCAAAGCACTGCTCCTCACTGGAGACTTTCCCCAGGCCGAGGAGCAGGGCCGGCACGTGTGGGTCAGCAAGGAGGAGCTGGGCGACTATTTGCAACCCAAATACCTGGCCCAGGTGAGGAGATTCCTGTTGGACTTCTGACGCACTCGGCTGCCTGAGGACGATGCTCGGACAAGCCTGCGACTGGGCCCCAAGGACGTGTTGTGGTCGCCCCATCTGCCGGGAATCTCAAGAAGCGAACAGTTCTGAGAAATAAATGCATTTGTCATTGTGTGGGCTTGGCTGGTGTGTCCTTTGAGGAGGACTGGCTTCTCCCCCTGCGAACGGAGGGCCAGCTCCGAGGGTGTCACATTGCCGTGGTGATCAGCTGGCTTCCTGGGCCAGGGAGAAAACAAGGAAATGAGTGTGAAAGCCTTGTGTTCGGTGACAGCTTCTAGGCACGTGCGTGTGTGTGTGTGTGTGTGTGTGTCATCTGTATAGTTTTCTTTCTTTTAGCCATTTTCCCTTTTGTTATTCCCTCCCTTTCTACTTGATAGATGGAAGTATCAATCTAGCCTAAGGAATAATTCCTTCTTACTTTCTGTTTCTCTTGTTTTATTCATTCTCTTTATCTTTTATTATTTTTTTATTGATTTCAGAGAGGAAAGGAAAGGGAGAGAACGATAGAAACATCAATGATGAGAGAGAATCATGGATCGGCTGCCTCCTGCATGACCCCCAGTGGGGATGGAGCCAGCAGCCCGGGCATGTGCCCTGAGTGGGAAACCCTGACCTCGTGACCTCCTGGTTCATAGGTCGACGCTCAACCACTGAGCTACGCCAGCCGGGTCTGAACTGGCTTCTTTCCCCATGAGTACTGAGCTTGGGAGTCAGAAGGCCTGGGTTTGAATTATGACCTTCAGCAGGTTACAGCTACTCTCATTGTTAGCAACAGTGGCCTGACCCTGAGTGCTAGGCCCATACCTGCAACACGTATTTCCATTCAAACCAGCGAGGCCGGCATCATCACGTCATCCCTGTGTAAGCGATGAGAACATAGACTCGGAGAGATTAATTAACTTGCTTAGGGTAACTCGCTAGCAAGTAGCGGGGACAGAATGAACTCCGATCTGTGTGCAAAGCTAGTTCTTAGCCATTCTTAGCTTTCCCCTCTCATCTGGAAAACACAATGAGACATTCTCAGCAGACGTGGGAATTTATGTGGAAGTACTTTGCGCTGTGCACGGCTTGTTATACACACTGAGCGGTTCCTCCTTCCAGAGGCTTTAGGCTCCTACATTCTGAATTCCGCTGTATCGTCTTTAGCTTTTACATCTCCCATTCTTTCCTTTTCCAGGTTTTATGTTAACTAAGAGTTTCTGTCCGACTTGTCTGATAAGGGACATGGGTAATTTGGACACTAGTGTGTTCATTCCATGGCCAATCTCAAAATGCGTGGGTGGCAGGCCAGTCCCATCATCACAGCCAAGAGGCTGGGCATGTTACTCCCACCCCACCCCGGCCAGGAAATCCGGAGCCACTGTTAGCACAGGCTTATGGGGCACTGAAGCCAGAATAGACCCGCCGACCCATTCTATTACACAAGCAGGGGGAAAAGACAGCAGAAAGGCTGCCAATTCAGTTACTAAGAGCGCTAAGCTGCAGGCACGCACAGCAAGGTGAAGCCCCGTGTGCTGGAAACCATAGGGCCCCCCACCCCGCCCGCCCCCCCCAGCTTTATTCCCTGGAAGCCTGGATTGGAGCCAGTCATTTCGGCTGTCAGTCACCACAGGAAGCGAAGGAGGAATCTGCTCTGGCCCCTGCTCCCAGGAGAGGGGGCCAGAGCAGCTGTGGCTATAATGGTGCAGGGGTAGGCCCAGACAGCCAGCACGCTGCAGCTGAGGGGCTGGCCCTGGGCGGTCCCCTGTGAGTCCCGGGTGGGGACAGCCTGGAGTAGGTGCGTGTGTGTGTGCGCGCACATGTGCACAGCAGCCACTCTTCCCCAAGCCATCTTCAAAGGGGCCGGAGAAGCGGGCAGCAGGCTTGTTGAGGGTTTGGCAGTGCGGAAACACCACTGATTCCTGAAAACCTGGCTACCCAGGCCCCAAGTTGCTGCTGAGCAGCTGAGAAGGAACAGGGGAGGGAGAGACCTCCAGGTTCTCCATTGGAAAAATAGCCCCAGTGCTATTAGGGAAGACAAAATTGGGGACATATTGAGAACGGGGTTCAGGAGGACACCTCCAAGCTAGGGAGCCTTGGGGTTTTCAGGGCTCTGAGAGGACACCCGGGACTAAGAAGCCCGGTGGAGGTGGACGGGGTTAGGCAGGGCTTCAGGGCCGCTGGGCTGGGCCCGTATGCATGAGCGCCACAAGGTGGCAGGATTTGCCTGACAACCAGGTCCCTCGCAGCCTCGCTGCCCCTGGCCGGAGGTCACTGCCTTGGAGAAGAGCCCCCGGTGCCCTGCTTTGTGGGCTGGAGGGGCAGCCCGAGGCTGATGTGTAACCAGCCAGGACAGATGTGGGGCGCGCCCACTTACTCTGCCTCCCGTGATGCTCAAGTCAGCCGAGTGCGGAGACTTCCTCTTGCCATGTGCTGATCAGGGAGGTGAAGGGCCTCTGGATTTAGACTCCTGGGCTTGGACTCAGCTATGTGATGCTAAAGCCACCCACTGCCCCCTGCTGTCTGGACGATCACCTTTGCATCATAGCGTTTGCACACCTGCCCTCAAGGTAATCTACTGCAGGTCACGGACCCCTGGGAAGGCCTGAGCTGGAGCATTTTGTGAGAATATGAAGAGGATTTGGAGGAGGTAGCAATGAGACCGAAGAGACTGAAGTTACTGAATTTAGAGACGGGAATGATGAGAGACGGAGTCTTCAAGTGTGTGTCTTACTTACACAGGGCATGCCGGCCAGTCTCCTGTCAGTGACGGGCAGTAGCTTGAAATGCAGTAGGAGGAACCCTGGGAAATTGCCACATAGGAAGAATTCTTTGACATTTAGGACTATTCCGCATCAAACTGAAGTTCTAAAATGTTGCAATTGCCATGCAACAAGAATTTGTGGAAAAATGGTGATCAAAATACTCCTGGGCAGCCCTGGCCAGTTTGCTCAATGGTTAGAGTGTCGTCCCTCGGACTGAAGGGTCTAGGGTTCCCGGTCAAGGACATGTACCTGGGTTGCAGGTTCAATCCCCGGCTTCAGTTGGGGGTGCATTCAGGAGGCAACCCATCGATGTGTCTCTCTCACATCGATGTTTCTCTCTCTCCCCCTCCCTCCTTCCCTTCCACTCTCTCTAAAGAGCAATGGAAACAATAACCTTGGGAGAGAATTTAAAAAAATAAATGATGATAATAAATGCTCCTGCCAAAGTCCTCATGATGGCGGGGCAAGACAACAGACCCGCCAATCAGCAAAGGCGAACTATGCCATAGGGACATGTGCTGTGCACCCAACCCAGGTGGGGGGGCGGGGAGGGCTGGTCAGGGCTGAGCTGAGGCCTGAGGAGCAGGGGAGTGAGCTGGGGAGGAGCATGTGCCCCAGAGGCCTGAGAGAAGTTCGGTGGGGCTGGAGTGTACTGCCTGGGGGGAGTTTAAGTGTTTTAAGGTTTTTAAAAAACATACACACACACACACACACACACACACACACACACACACACACGATTAGTGAGTTTAGAGAGAAAGGGAGAGAGAAGTATTGATGTAAAGAGAAACATCTGTTGGCTGTCTCCTGCAGGGATGGAGCCCACAGCCCAGACATGTGCCCTGACCGGGAATCAAACCAGCAACCTCTGGTGCATTGGATGACGCTCATCCAACTGAGCCACACCGGCCGGGGCAGTTCGAAGTTCTTCATGTTCGGAGACAGCCTAAGAGTTGTTTTCTTCGAAGGCAAGACAGTGAGTTCTATGGTCTCTTGTTACAGGGGCTGGATTCTAAAGCCCGTGCCGCCCCGGCCGGGTAGTTCAGTGGGTTAGAGCATTGCCCCCGTACACCAAGATTGTGGGTTCCATCCCCAGTTAGGGCACGTACATGGATGCATAAATAAGTAGGACAATCTCTTTCTCTCCCAATTTTTTTTTTTTTTTTTTGTGGGGGAGGCAACCAAAATTTTTGGTGGCCTTGACTCAACAAAAAAATAAATAAATAAAAATAAAAATAAATAAATAAGTAGAACAAGTCCATGTTTTTTTCTCTCCTTTCCTCTCTAAAAATCAATAGAAATTATAAAATAAAACAAAAGTCCATGCATAAGTCACAGATCACGTTCGCAGTTACTGTTGCGCTGTCTCATAGAAAGCCTCCTTGGTGACTGGCGCAGGCTTGTTGGGAGAATATAACGGCCAATTTCCTCCAGGGATGGGACCAACCTGGGGTATTTGGTTGAGCACAAGATTACCCTGCTGAGGGGCTATGCAGTATAAAATATTAGGGTTCCCAGATCCCTGAGGGGCCGTTGACTGCAGGTCTATGTGCCCCCCCTGCACCTGCCCCCCGCAAGGAAAGGCCCAAATGAGGGCAGTTTGGGAGAAGGTGAAGGGGATGCCAAATCACGTGACCTCAGCACCTTGAGCTGCTCACACAGATAGGCATTCGGGATGCAGGGTGCAGTGCCCCACCCACCGGAGGCTTCGAGCTCGTCCCCAGTGGAAGGGAAAGCCCGCCTATGGTTTCTTCGTCTCGCCTGTAGAAATCCCAGGATAACACTTTGAATTCCTCAAAGTCCAGTGTGCACGTGATGTGACTCTGTGGTATCCGTGTGGTTCCCAGTTGTTTCCGTAGCTCCCTGCACCCTCCCATCCCCATCGCCTAATCCTCAAACAGTAAGGCTGGTGCTTTAACCCATACACCCAAAGGAGGCTGGGCCTCACAGGTGACAAGTTAGCATTTTTTTTTAAAGGGGAGAGAGCCGGGTGTTGGCAAAGTTCTTAAGCCAGCGATGAAGTGAGTAAGTTGGGTAATGCTGGCCGTAGCCACTAAGAATATATGATGCTTGTAGTAAGGGCGGTGGCTGTCGTGGGTGGCATGTAAATCGCCTGAAAGCAGGTCCACAAACTCCGTTCACCCTCAGTAAAATAAGAGCTTGACTTTTTAAGATGTCTCCTTTGAAGCACAGGCACTCATTGGGATGGAAAAGTATGTGTGTTCCAAGTGTAATGTAGTCAGACCGGGTGCACAGCCCTTTCTGAACAGCATCCTCCCAGCCATTGCGGTGCGTGTGTGAGAATGAGAAGTGTTTTATACGGCCCTGTCCTCCAGCAAAGACCGACGGCTACGTTTTCCACCACGTCCGTGGAGAGCACCCCTGGACGCTCCCTTTCCCCCACCCCCGTTTCTCCCCGATCTCCAGCGCACAGCCACACGCACAGCCTCCCCCCACATCCTTGAACATCTTGTCACACGGCTTTGAATATTCACATCACACACCAAGAACTGCAGATATTCTCATCACATACACACACACCCTTGAGTGCTTGCTCCTTCCACACATTTATACAGTCCCTGGAAATGCATCTGATACATACGTACACTAACACACACACCTGCACATTCTACACACACACACACACACACACGCACCTTCGACACTGACGCCCTACCACACCGAACCTCCTTGAGCATTCACGTCACAGACACTTGAACATTCCCCTCACGCACGGCTCAGGTCATTTGCCTGTTGCTCTCAGATCCGCTCCCTCCCCTCCCCGCTGAGCTCTGCAGTGTGTGTGTGTGCCTGCGTGTGCGTGTGTGTTGAGGGGGGTGCTGAGCCCTGAAAACGACCTTTTCCAACCTTTCTTGCCACTGGATTCCAGTTGGGTTTGGCCTGTAGGAGGTACTGGTGAGAGAGGGGAGGACGAAGGGAGAAGCGGGGTATTTCTCCTCCTTCTTTGCTATGGTGGCATTCCCAGCACCCCCTCTGTGGTCCCATTGCCCCTTCCCACCCCACCCCCCTGATGCCAGGCTTCTTCATGATGCCAGTTCCCGCCAGTGGTCAGGCTCCTGGCAGCACCGCCTCCTCCCTCTGCCCCTTCAGCTCCAGGGGTGGTGGTAGCTGCTACTCCTGCTAATCTCGGGGTCGCTTCCCCACCCCCTGTTTTTGTGTTTCAGTCTTTTCAATACTTTTTGCAGCCAACTCCCTGTATTTAAGCTCCCTCTTCTGAACTATCGGGCAGAGGGGACTTTTCCCTGAGGGGACCCTGGCTGCTGCTCAGAATCTTCTCATCCCAGACCGGCGCTGCCCTCCAGCTGCTGGCATCTCCGCTGGCTCCAGTCCTGGCGCAGCATAGCTGTTCGTTCAGTGTTGGTGGAAGGAATGATGACAGTGCCCCCCTCGCTGTCCCGGGATTTTCCTGGGGCAGAGCATGTTGTATCCCTGAGCTGGGTGGCTCGGGGGGCATCTCCCGCCCCCTCTGGATGGGTCACAGTGACAGCAGTGAGCCCAGCCTCAGGGAGGCCGGGTCACCCAGCCAGAGCCACTGGGCAGTGGAGGGTGAGCGGCCTCCCCTGAGTCGGGGAGACTCCCGGAGCCTCAGTAGCCAGATGTGGTTTCAGAAGCAAGGAGACTCGCAGAGCCCGAGATAAACAGGAAAGAATGGGGGTCTCTCTTTCCCTAAAGATTCGGGGGCACCTGTGGTCTGAACACCAGCCCCCACATGTAGCTCTGAAATGGACTTGGACATGCTGTTCTGTGTCTCAGTGTTCGTGCTTACAGAATCATGGGGGACTATTACCCGCCATTTATTGCTGTTTGTTCTGGACGAGTAGTGTGTCCCCCGTGGGCCTCGGTTTCCTCAGCAATGCCGGTGAGGGCTGCGGTGGGTCTGTGATCAGGGTGGGTCCCAGGCTGTCCACAGGGACCACCACACACATGCATTCCCGCCCGGGAACTGCCGGCCAGAAGCCGTGCTGCCCCAGGAGTCAGAAAGCCCAGGTTCCCCGTCCCCAGAGCCTCCCTGTGTGCGGTGCGTGGCGGCCCCAGTCACTAACCGAGTCATTAGCACATGAGCTGAGCTCCCAGGGTCACGCAGCGTCATGAAGAGGGTGTTGGGAGCTCAGGAGACGTGCAATTTGGCAGGGAAGACCGGGCCAGGAGAGAAGTGATAACACCAACATCCAAGGATTTTCACACATATTTGATCCAATTTAATCTCTTTTACTTTGAGCAGACCGGTGATGCTAGAGTCTCCCATAGTCCAGGGTCCTGAATTGATGTGATCTTTCTAACGTGCCCGAGGAAAGCACGGTGGCGGCAGTGTCCCTGATGGACAGACAAGGGGAGCCAAGAGCTGCGGGAGTGAAGGGGCCTCGTCCTGGTCACACACCTCATAAGCGGCAGAGCTGGGACTTCAGTCCAGGCCTAACGAGCCAGGAAGGACACCCCTGGGTACCGGAAACTGTCAGTAGGCCGGGCACCTGCCTCAGGGTGGCCTTGGGTGATTTTATCTGGTGAGCAGCACCTGACATGTGCCAGGCAAGCAGGTGAGCTCCTCCAGTCACCGGTGCTTGCACGTCCTCTACAGCTGGGGCAAAGAGGCCCAGAGAGGAGGTCTCTAGTCTCAGGCCTCACACGGAACCAGAGGCAAAGGCGGGAGACCCTGGGAGTCCTGACTCCCAGCCGCTGGCTTTTGCCGCATGCAGTTCGCCTGGTCCCAGCGTGAGAGCTGGTGCTTTCTGGAAGTCTCTGGGATCTTACGGGCCTTCCTTCCTTCCTGCTCACTAATATCAGAGCCGGCACGGCCCTGCTGACAGCCTCTGCTCGGCCCCCTGGCAGGGCTCCTCGGCCCTCCCAAGCCAGCTCAGCAGAGCAGGGCTTACCCAGCTCACGGGGGCTTGTGGGGCCAGGAGAGCCAGCTCTGCTCAGCACGGCTTTCCCGGGATTACAAGGTAAGGCATGTGAAGGAACGTCCGCTCGTCCAAGTTTATGGATTATGTGGAAATCGCATTGCGGTCCTCTCCCTGGCCATCTGCTCTTGGCACTGTAGCCAGGACCTCCCAGAGGCCTTCTGCCCCCGAGCAGGGCTGGAGCCAGGGCTGGCCGTGCTCTTTGTGCCTCGTGCCAGGCCAGGATTCTCCAAGGGGCCTCGAGGGGCTTCTGTCCCCAGGGCCCCAGAAGGGAAGGCTGGGCAGCTGCAGCCTGAGCAGGGAGGTGGAAACCCATTCATTACCGATAGGATAGTCTGCCTGGCTTTGGAATGAAAATGCAGCCTTGCATTTTAGAAGGCATCATTAGGCACAGTGCTGGGGTGGGGAGGTGGGAGGGAGGTTTGTCTCAAGATCAGATGCAAAGGTCTCCCGCCCCCTGGAGAAGCCCTAGGCCTCCCCGTCTACCCGGGAGAGGAAGGGAGGCAGGCTTTCTGTAGCGAGGAGTTTGGGCTCTGCTTTCGTGACTGACAGAAAGCCCAGAGCCCACTGGAGGGGAAGGGGGGAAGGCAGTGCCGTATAGGGGTGAAGCATTGCATTGGTCTCTGGCTCCTGACGGCCAGGTTGGAACTTAGCTCTTCATAGCTGCGGCCTTGGGCAAGTCACCTGACCTCGGGGTGCCCCAGCTCCTCATCTGCATAATGGGGATGCAAATAGGACATACCAGTGGGTTGTGAAGTTTAAATGAGTGTGAAGATGGCCTGGCACCAGGGTCTCTGGAGTCCAGACTGTCCTGAGTGTGGGGCTGCGGCTGGGATTTCATCAGGATCAGTGGTGTGCTGGTGAGTGGCTCTTGCAGGTGGGCGGTGGGGAGGGAGTGCTGTTTTGTGGCGCTTGTCAATTGCCATGGTGTAAATACTCCCACTGTGGCCGGCGGTGAGCCACCCCTGAGGTGCTACTGAGTGAACTGGGAAAAGGTGCTCACAGTTGGCTCTCGAGAGTCGGTGTGAGCTCATTCCGCTCCGCTCTGGCCCAGCTGCACTGGGATGGGAAGGCTGCTTACCAAATCCTGGAATATTTTTATTTCTGTTGCTGAATAGCCACAGTCTCAAGAGTTCTCCTACTACACTGTTAGCCTGGGCCTTTCCTCTTGGGACCCTCCCAGACCTCCCACTGGCCCTTTAACTAGGAGACTTGCGGAGACCCTGATCCCGTGGCTTGGTCAGTATCAGTTGTGACTGGTCAAGGCTGGGCCAGACCACTGAACACATTATCTGGGTATCACCGGCCTGTCGCCTAGAGGTGCCAGGACACTAGGCTGAGTGACTCTGGCTTGTGGGTGGGAAGCCCGGCCCCCTCTGTCAGCTGCCTGTGAGGCCCCATCCTCATAGTGCTCCCCAGCACAGCTGTGGACGGAGCGGGGTAACCCTGTATTTGGAGGTCGAACTGGGGCAACGGAGAGTGGACGTCTCTGTTAAAATAGAGTTTGCACAAGATTTGCTTCAATGATTAAACAATGTCACCGGTATGACCTGTTCCGTCAGGTTGGAATGCAAATACGGTCACCCGTTAAAAAACTCTCTTCAATTAATTGCTTGAGCGGCCTTTATTATTCAGAAGTTCAGTATCTCTCTGTGGAGGCTTCCTGCCACACTGGATTGTTGGCTCGGCGAGAAGGAAGTAGACTGGCTCCCAAATGCCAGGCAGACAAACAACCAGAGTGTGATCAGTCTGCCAGCTGGTGGTCTGGGCTGGTGGCTGCGGGGGTGACCTCACTCAGGACTCCCAGCCTGACCCATGTGGTTGGACCCGGCCCAGTAGGGAGACAGGCGGGTAGCAGAAATCAGTGTGATGGGTCGGGGGCGACATTAGGGAGAGGTGGGGTCTGTGGTGAGTTGGCATGTGCATCCCCCCAGCCAGCTGTGGCCCAGTGTGGGCCCTCTGTTTCCGGATCTGCTCATACTTTCAGAAGAAACAAGATATACTAGTAGGTAGGGTTGTATTTTTGAGGAAAATAATTGCATGTAATAAGGTGTACAAATCCTCATGAATTTTCACATATGTATACCTTTCATGTCTGCAGCCACCGTCTATAAAAAGCTATGAACATTCCCATCTCTCAGACATCTCCCGTGTGCTTCCTTCCAAGGCAATAGCTACCCCTCCCTCGCCAAAGGTCACTACTGACGTCTATATCCATAAGTTAGTTTGTCCGACCTTGAACTTCCTATGAATAAAACCTTACAATATGTATTCTTCATGTGTGGGTTGATATACCAGTAATGCTCTAAGATGTTCCATCTTGCACACTGCCAGTAGTTCATTCCTTTTTATTGCTGATAAATATCAGTTTGTTTACCTCTGCTCTTGTCGAGGGATTTTTGGATAGTTTTTACCTCTTGGCTATTGTGAATATAATTGCTGTGAGCCTTCATGTATAAGTCTTTTTTTTCTGGACATAGACATTCATTTCTCTTGGGTACATAGAGGGTGAGGCAAAAGTAGGCTTACAATTGTATGTGAAATACAGAGTTTATTCTTGTATTATTATTATTAATTATTGTATTTTCCATATGAACAACTGTAAGCCTACTTTTGCCCCATCCTGTATAGACATGGGAGTGGTATTACTGGGCCATAAAATAGTCTATGAAACTTTATTAGAAACAGTTTTCCATAAAGGTTGTGTTCGTTTATATTCCCACGAGCAATGCATGAGAGTTCTAGCGGCTCCACATCCTCACCAGCACTTTTGGCCCTTCTATTGGGTCTGTAGTCGTACCTCATTCTGGCTTGAATTTGCATTTTGCTGATGAATAGAGATATGGAGCCCCTTTACATATATCTGTTGGCAATTCAGTGTTTACGTTCAGTATTACTTTCACTTCCTTGCCCTCTTTTTAAATTGGGGTGCCTTACTACTTTTTCATATGTAGTATATGTATATTCTCTGTTCTTTGTATATTCTGGACACAAGTCCTTTGTCAGATGTGTGTGCTATGGTTATTTTCTTCCAGTGTGTGGCTTGCCTCTTCTCTTGCTGGTGCTATTATTTTTTCCTTAAATGTTCGGTAGAATCCGTCAGCTAAGCCATCTGGGTCTGAAGTCTAATTTGTATAAGGTTTTAACTACAAGTTCAATGAACAAAAATAGAATTTCCGCTTTTTTCTTGGATCAGTTCAGAAAGTGGAGTTTTTCGTGGGGTATTTTTTATTTCCTCTAAGTTGTCAAGTGTATGAACTTATTGTTCTTCATGTTACCTCCCTATTATCCATGTCCTTAGGATTTATAATAATAAATATTCTTATTTTTATTTCTAATATTAGTATTGTTTTATCTCCTTTGCCGTGATTATTCTTATTAGACATTAGCCAATTTTATTAGCAATTAAATAAGACAATTTTTTTCTTTGTTGTATCTCTCTGTTATTTTTCTCTCTTCTATTTCATTGATTTTTTTCTCATATTTTATTTTATTTTTTCTACTTTGGGTTAAATTTGTTCTTTTATTAGCTTCTTGAGGTAGAATCTTTGGCTATTGTTTTTTTTTAATATTTTAGATTCTTTTTAACTAACAGTATTTTCATTGTTGAGATGTGTTTGATCAAAATCTTAAGGTTATTCCTTTAAATTTAATATCCCTCTTTTCTCTGGCTGCTTTAAACTCTTCACTCCATCTTTTTTTCCCAGTGGTTTTTCTATAATGTGCTTAGATAAACTATTCTTTGTATTTTCCCAACTTGGGATTCATTTAGCTTTTTGGATCTTTGGTTTGATATGTTTCCCAAAGTTTTGAAAATTCTGGTCACTATCCATTCAAATACTTCTCTTGCCCCAATTCTCTTTCCTTTCTTTTTGGACTCCAATTGCATTTATATATATTCCTTCATCCGACCCCCCCCCCCCCATCACTCTGATGCTACATTCTCTTTATTTTAGTTCTTTTATTCTCTTTGTGTTTCAGTTTTGTTATTTTTCTTATTGACCTGTTTTTTAATATACATTTTTATTGATATCAGAGAGGAAGGGAGAAAGAGAGAGAGATAGAGAAACATCAATAATGAGAGAGAATAATTGATCGGCCGCCTCCTACATGCCCCACACCGAGGATCAAGTCTGCAATCGTGCATATGCCCGAACTGGGAATTGAACCATGACCTCCTGGTCCACAGGTCAACGCCAACTACTGAGCCACACCTGTTTTTTTTTTTATTTTACCAACTCTTCTGCTTTGTGCAATCCATCATTAAGTTAATTTTTCATTTCATTTACTCATTGTTTTAGGTCTGAAATTTCCATTTGATTTTTCTTTAGAGTTTGTTTCTTTAATGGAATTCTCCATTTTTTAGCCGTTATATTTATACTTTCCACCAATTAAAAAAATTTATAATTGTCATTTCAAACTTCTTGTCTGTTAATTTCATTATCTGGATCACCTGTAGGTCTTCTTCTGCTGACCATTTTTCTCTTGATTAGAGCTGTCATTCTTCATTGCATTTACTGTAATTTTGCATTTATTGTAATTTTGGATGAAAACTAGATGATGTGTGTAAAAAAGAATGGCAGAAACTGAAGCAGGTAATATTTATTCCCAGAAAGATGGTGTCCTTTCTTTTCTCACAGTAAAATAGTGGATTCATCATCGCTGGCTTCAAATGCCTTGAGGATGGGTTCAGGCCTCTCCCTGGGATCTAAATAGTAAATGGTTATAAGGACTTTCCCTGATTTCTCTCCTGCTTTCAGATCTCCATTCTGTGGGCGTTCCCATGCTCTGCTTTCCAGCCCAGGCCCACGTGCGGCTGTGGACTCGATAAACACCCCGTGGGGGAGAATTGGTCTTCTCTGCCCGAGGGCTCAGTCAGAATCCAGTCCAGCGTGCCAGCCCTGTGGCCATTATGAGTTAATCTGGTTTCCTCCTACTTCAGCAAAGCGCCCCATCCATTGCAGACTTGCTTCTCCGCCTGCCCTGACCCAGGAACAGAGGCAGCCACTAGTCTCTATTCATTTATGAAAGCCTTGTCCTTCTCTAGAACTTAGTGCATTTAGAGTTCTCTACATCCTTAGCTCTGTGTTGAGTTTACAAAATATGATTTTGTGGTTTATTGATGTTTTCTCATTGTTATGGTAAGAGTGACTGGAAGCCCAGATGTTTGCTGTTTTAGTGTGAAATCATCTCATTTTCAAGGTAGCAAAAAATTCCAATATTTAAAAAATGTTATGTAGGCAAAAAGAAATGCTTCTGTGGGCTAGACTTCTCGTAGCCTGTGGGCTGTAAGCTTGTAGCCCCTGATGGACCTAAAATTGTTTAACAAATAATTATTGATGGGTAACTGTGACATTGTACTATCTTACTTCCCTGAAAATAGTTGGAGGCTTCTGTTAAAATCTGCTTGTACTTAGGATACCTGTCATGTTTATATTTTCACCTCTTTCGTGAGTGCTATGACGGGAGAAAACATTAAAAATTTATTTGATAAGGCCATTGATGTTCATAGTCGGTAGTCCTCCAACCACTTAAGTCCTTGGATTGTAGCAAGCCTTACCTTGAGTGCCTACAGGCTGGGATCTCTGGTGGGGAGAAGATAGGAACCGAGGGTGCTATGGTTGTGTGTGTGTGTGTGACTTTGGGAAACTAATTCACTGGGTAGGTAGAACTAGTATTCCAGATCGCCAAGTCTAATCCCAAGGTTTTGGACAGAATGCAAGCCTGCCCTTTCTCCAAGTCCAGTGACACATGGACCAGGAAGTCTGTCAGAAGGACCCCAAAGTCAAGAAGAGCCCCAGGGGCTGATGGGAAATGAGCCATACCCAGTGTAAGTATCGCACTTCATTCCAGCAGATCTCACTTGCTGTTAACAAAAGCATACATTTTCATCTCTCTCATTGTGAAAAGGTAATCTCATTCTTCTCAAATATAACACTTAATGAGCCCTATGATGAAGCTCTCCGCAGAGCACATCATCCGCAGGCCGTGTAAGTGGTGCCTTTGTGGTTTCTGAGCCCTCACATTGGGTGAGCTATCTTTGGCTTCTTGAAAACTTGAAACCTTCAATCAATGAAGTAAATGCACAAATGTATGCGAATTTTTGATTAAACAGATAAATGCTCAGAAACAATGCAATTCTTGTAAATATTTTTATTGTACTGCGTTAAGAGAAAAAGAAGTGACATGCTTAATGAGGCACTTTGCAGAAATCCAAAGGTTAATTTAGGAGAGTAAGTAAATACCCAGAAATGCATAGAGTTCTTATAAACACTTTTACATACAGGGCAAAATAGGTGACACATATTTCATATCAGTGCTGTAAAGAGTCTACATTTAATTTGAGAGCATCAAGTAAACAAGTGCTTCAGAGGCACTTGTTTAAAAAACACCAAGACATTGGGTAAACAAACCTCTAGGTTTTAAAAAATGTATTTTTGTTGATTTCAGAGAGAAAGAGAAAGAAAGAGAGAGATAGAAACATCCATGAGAATGATAGATGATAGATAGAAACAGTGATGAGAATCATTGATCGGCTGCTTCCTGCACACCCCCTGCTGGGGATCGAGCCCACAACCTGGTCACGTGCCCTGACCAGGAATGGAACCGTGACCTCCTGGTTCATAGATTGACACTCAACCACTGAGCCACACCGGCTGGGCCAAACCCCTGGATTTTGCGTGTCAGTAAATGAGCCTGAAGGGTGGCAGGAGGTGGTCAGGACTCTCTCCTGCCTCCAGGCCCTGACGTGGCAGCAGGGTTAGCCAGATGTGTAGGGAAGGAGACCGCTGGCCACTGGGTGGGTGGGAGGTGGTCCATTATGGCCAAGTCTCTTTGGGCTGGGGCAGCAGGGACCCCAACCGTGGTGCAGATGTCCTCTCCTTGCTCCCATGGGCGACCACCTGGGAGAGGAAAGAGCGCACACTTTAGGCTGAGAAGTCCCAGGTTGTGGCTCGATCCCCCAGTAGCGGGTGTGCAGGAGGCAGCCAATCAATGATCCTATCCACTGAGCCAAACCAGCTAGGGCCTCTCTCAGCAGTGATGTTTCTGTCTCTCCCTCTCCCTTCCTCTCTGAGATCAATAAAAAAAATATTTTTTTAAAAGTGGCTCTGATGGAATTCTCTTTATGTGGATTTACATCTGCAGTGGAAACACACTGTTAGCAGGGTGCCCGTTTAGAATAACTCCTTGTAGTGGGCATGCGTGATTTGCCTCTCTAGCATCCATTCCCCATTTCTATCTGAGGGTCCAGCCCCGCCCCGCCTCAGCCATGGGGTTTAAGTGGGCCTCATCCCTGGTCCCAGGGGTGGTGTGCACGGCTCAGTCAGCGCCTTGGATTCCTCTGCAGACAGTGATCGCTTCAGGAACCACACACAGCTCGGTCGGGCCGGTCAGAGCCCCCGAGCCTGACTCCTGGATTTTTGTTGGGCACCGGGGAGGCCGACTCACCCATTGTCGCACAGCTTGAGCCGGAAGGGTGCGGTGTTAGAGCCAGTGTAGTCATCGTGTGGTTCAGTCAGGGAGCCTTTCTGAGGATGGAGCCCAGCGAGAGAAAGCAGACCTGATAGATGCAGAGCTAAATTTTGGTGATGCTGGAGTTCCCGGACCAGCTATGCCTGAAGTCAGCCCTACTGCCAGACTTTTCAGCTAATTTTTTTTAGATATAAACAATTTGGGTGGGGTTTCTGTGCTCTCCGTGGGAAGGGGAGTGAGGCAGGGTGAGCTGGTGTAGAATTGGCGGGTTTGAATAATTGCAGGGGGCGCAGGGTGCAGGGGCTGTCCTAGTGGTCTGACCCCTGGCCCTGCGATGACCAGGACAGAAGAACCGTGTCCCGCAGTGTAAGAGCAAGAAAGTGGCTGGGGGTGGGGTTTGGGCTGGTCGGTTGGCATATGGAAGGCTGCTCTTTGGACGGTTACTATCTCTAGAAATCTGACTGGGGAGGGCGGTCTTTCCAGGGTCATAAAGCCCAGCTGTCCAGACGCCAGAATAAAAAGGCATGTTCCTTCAGCGGCGACACGGAAATGTCAGAGAGGCAGGGAAACGTGAGGGGGCTGAGCGCCCAGGAAAAAGAGGTCAGTTTTGCTGAGCGCATGCAGTGTCGGCCGCAGCATCTTAACTCCTGGCGTTAGGAGGCGGGAACTGCTGGCCCAGTGACCTGGAACCCTGTGAGCCTGGACGGCTCGCTTTCTCTCTCAGAGCATTGGTTTCGCTAGCGTTCCAAAGGGGAAAGCCACCACACCTACATCGCAGGGCCGCTGTGAGAATCAGCTAAGATGTCGGAGATGTTTCTGGCACACTCCAGAGCGCAGTTCCAACGTGAGCTGGTTTCTGTGGTCTTTCCAGGTTGGCTGGCCCCGCGGTGGCTCCTGCAGATGGAGCTCTGCTGTCATTTAAGCTCAGGTCCCACCTCCGAGCTGCCTGGCGTGGGACCAGGGAAGCAGCTGGGTGACCTGTTTCCCAGGGCCTCACGCAGAGGCGCCGGGGGTCTGTACAAGGATGCGCAGGAGGAGCAGATGTGGCCGCGGAGCCCACGCCAGATCCCGCTGGGAGCACACGCGGCTCCGCGGGGGGATGGCGGCTCGTGCTCTGCCAAGGCTTTTTAGAAAGGCATCTTTTCCCTCCTGTAAATCAGTCCATGCTCATTAAGGAAATGGGGTTAAATATAGAAAAATACAGGGAACAAGAGAAAGGCACTCCTAGTCCCATCACACATCACCGGTAACACTGTGTTTCTGCCTTTGTTGATTTATTTTGGTATTTTCCCACTCTGAAATGGCTTTTAATTCACTGATTCTTCATCAGAATTTCATTTTGCTACATAGTATATACAAAATTCAAACGTTACAGAGGGTTATGCAATGAAAATAAGTCCCCCCACCCCCCACCCCCAGTTCCCTTCCTGGAAGGCAGCCTTGGTTACCAGCCCCTCGCGCTTGTTTCCAAAGCGAATCGATGCACATATAAGTGTATGCATGCATATCCTTTTATTTTTATCCACGGGTTCTCGCGTAGCAGGCACCCTCTCCAGCAACTTGCTTTTCCACAGAGTCATGTGTCGTGGGGAATGCTCCACGTTGGTTTGTGGAGCTGAGCCTCATTCATCTTACCGTAATTTCTTTAACCAGTCTGATGTTGAAGGGTATTTCTTTTTTTTCCGGCATTTTGAATTTTTAACAATGCGGCAGTGAATATTTCTACACGTGTGTCACTCCGTACATGGACCAGTGTATCCGGGGGTACTTTTCTGGAATTGGAATTGCTGGATGGAAGACTGCACATTTTAAATATTATGGGTTGTTGCCTCTATAAAGGTCGCGTGCATTGAAAGTGCATAGAATGAGTGTCAGTTTCTTCACACTCTCGCCAGCAGTCTGTTACTAAGCTTTGTCAACTTGGCTAACCTGATAAGTAAAAATAGTACTGTATCTTATTTTTAATGTTTAAAATCCATTTTGTTTCAGTTGCTATTGACTATTTTATCTTGTCAATATTTCCCTATTGGACTGTTGATCTTATTGAGTTGTTGAAGCTCTTTATCTATTAGGGGAGCTGGCCTTCTATGATGTATGTTGCAAATTTTCCCCTCCATTTGTTGCTCTTCTTATGACTCTATCTTTGTTTTTCATAAAGAATCTTTTTATTCTTTGTGAAGTTAGTACAATCAATTTCTTCTATCATAGTGTCTACATCTGTGTCATATTTTGAAAAAGACCTTTTCCCACTCCAACACTAGTACTTCTGTGGTTTTATTTTATACATTTGAACCTTTCTTCCATCAGAAATTTATTCCAGTGTAAGGAATAAGGTCAAGATCAACTTTTTTCCCAGGGAGAAACATAGTTTATCCCAATTATCATTTATCAAATACTGCATCCTTTGTTGTACTGATTTGAAATGTCTTGCGGACCATGTGCTATATTTTCACTGAAATTTGGATGTATTTCTGGAATCTGACATCTGTTTTATTGATGGCTGCTCTAAAGGAAAAACAGACCGAGGGAGGAGTGATCAGGGAAGGTCAACGTGAGGAGGTATTTCAGCTGAGGCTGGAAGGGTCTTTCGTGAGGCGGGAACAGCATGTGCAAGGGCCCTGAGGCAGGAAAAGACCCGGTGCTAGAGGAACTCACAGAGAGAACCCAAGTCAGGGTGCTGGTCCTAGGAGAGGAGGCTGGAGAGATGGGGAGGGGCCTATTAGTCCTCCTGGGTCTTGCTAACACTCCCGTGCGCACCCCAGGCTATTGGGAGCCTGTGAAGGGTCTTAAGAGGGCAGTGTGATGGGCCAGTCCACAGGGATTTAAAATCGCTCCTGCTGAGAATGAAGACTCCAGGTGCCAGCTTCACTAGGTAGGCCCTCGAGGGAGCAGGGGGAGAAGGTACTCTTGGGATTCCCAGCGCAGCCACCAGGCCTCCCCTCCCTCTGCCTTGTGCTGAAAGCAGCAAGACAGGCACATTGGCAATTGACTGGCTTTTCACTGGAAATGTACGGCTTTGCCTTCACGAAGGGCCAAATACCTTTAAAAATTGAATCAGTTTAATTGAATAAATCTTTTCAGATAGTTCTGAAAATTTCAGTCCTTTCATAAGAGCCCCATTGAGCAAAGCCGTTTGAAATGCTCGGTTATTGCAGCAGCCACCGGAGCCCCATTTTGAATAGAGTTGTGTTTTGTTGATGTTGTTTTTATATATATATATTTATTGATACCAGAGAAGAAGAGAGAGGGAGAGAGAAACATCAGTGATGAGAGAGAATCATTGACCGGCTGCCTCCTGCACGCCCCACACTGGGGATCGAGCCCACAACCTGGGCATGTGCCCTGACCGGGAATGGAACCCTGACCTCCTGGTTCATAGGTCAATGCTCAATCACTGAGCCGCGCCTGCTGAGCCACACTGTCTTTTAAAGTGTGTGTCTGCATGTATGGGTGTGAGCATGTGAGTGTGTGTGTGTGTGGCGTGCAACACTTTCCCAGACACGGGGCCAGAGCTGAAGCCCTGGCTGGAGTGATTCCTGTCCCGGGGCTTCCTGATGGGAGAAGGTGAGGATGAGGCTGAGGATGCTGGTGCCAGGAAGCTCAGGGTGGCCGCCGTCACAGTCTTCCTAGTAGAGCCGGTCCAGGCAGCCGTCAGCAATGAGCTCACAGAGCCTGAGTGAGGTCGGGTGGCCAACCATCCAGGGGCGGCTGGCGGAGCCGCTGCCCTGAGAGGGGCTGGATCCATGGCCCAGAGGACCCCTCTCAGCTTGGAGGCATTCCCGGGATGGTCAGCAGGTAACACAGCAGGTAAACAAGGTGACCAGCAAGCCACCGCGCTTGGACTTGCCCCTGCAGGCGTGGGTGGTGCTGCGGGCGCTGGGTTTGCCTCCAGGAACTGACCGGAGCCATTAGGCTGGGCGTGGCGCTCACAATGGGCTCCCAATGTTATCTCCAAATGCAGTTACACACGCAGTCCGAGATGCACTGACAAGAGGGAGAAGAAAAGACATTCATCACAGGGCTCTAAGCACATCGCATTACCGACGCATGCTGCCTCCAGTGCCCTCAGAATTAACAGTTCATAAATCCTCTCATTATTTTGTGGATAACACAATTATAATTGCATTTGAAACCCACGATGATAATTTGTTAAATGTAAACATTGAGAACAGCAACAAATATGGGGACTTGGCTGTAGCAGTTTCTCATTCTTTAATATTCTGGAAGCTTCGAGGCGGCGGGAGGTCCGGGCCTCTCGTGACCTCTGAGGAGCCCTGAGTGTGGGTGTTTATGTCCCTGTGATGGAGGCAGCTTGTCCATGCGAGTGTGGGTGAAGGGCTGTGTTGGTGCGCCTGCGGGTGGGTGTGTTGGGGAGAGAGCGTGTCTGTGCGGCGGGAGCATCCCCAGCCTCTGGGGACGGGGAAGGGCGCTGTCAGAGCGCTGCGAATCTAAGACATCAGGGGCTTAACTTGATTTGATGATTTGGCCCGAGTAACCCTCTCAAAATAGAAAAATCAAGGACCCAGCGTGGAGGCAGCCTGTCTGGGCGCGGGCTGGTAATGAGGACTAACAAGGCTTGATGGAGCCCGGGAGCAATGGGCTGAGATGGCCCCGAGCTGCCTGGCACCCCGGGCCCCGCAGCCATCAGTGCGGCCCAGCCCGGCCTGATGCTGTCACCCACGGAGATGCTCGCTGATAAGGATGAGAGGGAGCAGCTTCCGGGAGGGTGTGTGGGTGGGGTGCTTGCTGGGACAGGGGCCCTCCCAGTCCTTTCGAAGCATATTACATAAACACTTGTTCATTTTAGGAAACTTGGAAATATAGATTATCATCAAGAAAAAAAGAAACAGCTTTTCACGTGGAGATGGATCCCCACTGCACACATCTTACCGGGTGGGGCCAGGGTGTAAAGCCATCCATAAGGAGAAACACTACCATGGACAGCTCCGCAGGAATGTGTCCCATGGGGAGCAGACACACCACAGGCCATTCACACGCCCCACCCCACTGGGGTGGACCAGGTCGCTGTTTCGTTGGTTGAGCCCCAGGAAGAGGAGTTGGCTCGCGTGTGGGGGACAGGTGGCATGACAAGCACACGTTTTGGAACATTAGAGTCACACTCAGCATGGGAGGATGCTCGCGTTCTGGAAGGCAAATGGGGACTGGGAGGGACAGACAGCAGCAGCATCCTGTCAGATCTGCACCATTGCAGGTGTCCCCATCCCCCCCACCCCCCCTCCTCCGCACCCCCCCAGCCCCCCACCCCCCCACCCCACCATGTGGGACACGTGGAGTTGAATTCAGAGGAGGGAAGTGCATGCCTGATGCAGCCTCCTTGTGTACCTTTTCCGTCTTTGCTGTGCATGTGAACACATCCATATGATTGATTGTTTGATAAAAACAGGATCATACTGTATATGGTCTTCCCAGCGATTACACCCTGGATATCATTCTCTATAATATCCATATCATCATTTTACATGACCTCCTGGTATGCCACTGAGGAGATAAATGCCGTAATTTGTGTAATTATATAATCAATCCTTCATCGCACGGCATTTGCTTTCAAACTGTTGTTATTCTAAGAATTGCACTGATAATTTCCTTCAGGAGGAATCTTTGCTTTTCTGTCCAATTCTTTTCCCTCGAGGAAATGTTCCCAATGAGGACTCCTGTGTCAGACCTGCTTGGAGTTTACGCTTCGGTCACAGGCCACCTGCTATGTTCACTCTTACCCCGGGCAGGGGCAGAGCTCAGAGCACTGACCAGTGGCCTGCAAAGAGGCAGGGTGGGCCTCGCTGTGTGGTGAAGGGCATGAGATGATGGTCTAAACTTTTCTGTTTGTCTTAGCTGTCACCTACCTCCGTTTCCCTGTCATTTGCAAATGGGAGGAGCTCCAGGGGTGGGCAAACCTTTTGACTCGAGGGCCACAATGGTGCCACAATGGGTTCTTAAACTGGACCGGAGGGCCGGAACAAAAGCATGGATGGAGTGTTTGTGTGAACTAATATAAATTCAAAGTTAACATCATTACATAAAAGGGTACAGTCTTTTTTTTTTTTAGTTTTATTCATTTCAAACAGGCTGGATCCAGCCCGCAGGCCGTAGTTTGCGGCTCAGGTGGTCCCTGGTTTCCTTGGAGCAATAAAGACGATCCATGGAGGGCTTCACCGATTCAGAGCCCACACGCCTCAGCTGCGGCTCTCACACTGGGGCGGGCCACGGGCTCCACGTGGCTCCTCGCCACAGCTCCACCCAGCCCTGGGGTCCTGGCGGCTGAGCTTTGCACCCACACAGAGCTGGCAGCCTGGTGGGTGAATGTTATCTAGTTCAACTGTACCGTCATGAACTGTGATGTAACCGGGGACGGACTCCCATCTCCCCCCGTAAGCCTGCGTCCGCAGCCTCCGCAGTGCGCACGGTGAGCTGTGGCCAGTGTCAGCCAATCCCAGCGTTCTAGGATCCCCTTTCCCCTTGGGTACACTTCCCCTGTATTTTGGGTTCCTTTGGTAACCGCCAGGTGGAAGTACGTGCTTGTGATGTTGCTACATGATTCTTTTTAAGGGACCCGGGCTCCTTTCAATCACGAGGATGTGGCTCCTCGAACTAACACAGGCCTGGGAATTGGGTGAGAGGCAGCGAGTCCCTGTGATTGTGGCTCAAATCAATCTCCGCTGCTTCCTAAACCTAGCGTTTTCCCTTTGGTCACGCACATCAGGTGAAGCCTTAGGGAGTAGCCCTCTCAGTTCAGTCCTGGAAGCCTAATGATCTCCTGAGATCCCTGGAGCGTTCTGTTTGTTGTCCTGGCTCCGCTGCCTGTTCTGGGGAGCGCATCTGCTCTCTCCCCGGTGGCTGAGTACATCTTCTAGACCTTTGTCCGCCTAAGTTTCAATCACTGTCACGTCAGTCAAGGAGCTCGTTATCGGGGCAGCGTTTCCTGCTGCTGCGGACGCGATTCCCCAGGATGCTGGTGCTCCCACAGCGCCCGCGTGCTTCTCCGTGCCGTCGTGACGACAGTCCCCTGAACTCTCGCGTGGGTTACTTTTGGGGTGGAAGTTGTGAACGCGTGATAACTGTGCTCTTACATTCTGATCTCCCCAGCGTTTTGGGTTCTTTCCTCTGTATTGTCTCAAGTTCTTCCTGGCATTTCAGGTTCATATAGGTTGCTGTTGACTCTAGTTTTAGTTCGCAACCAAGCAAATAACTGAAATTCTTCCCAGTGGCTTGAGTCAATGTTCTGTACCCAGAATCTCTGCTCGGTGTTGACACATTGAAAATTTTTTTTTAAAATATATTTTATTGATTTTTACAGAGAGGAAGGGAGAGGGATAGAGAGTTAGAAACATCGATGAGAGAGAAACATCGATCAGCTGCCTCCTGCACACCCCCTACTGGGGATGTGCCTGCAACCAAGGTACATGCCCTTGACCGGAATCGAACCCAGGACCCTTGAGTCCGTAGGCCGACGCTCTATCGCTGAGCCAAACTGGTCAGGGCCACATTGAAAATTTGGCCTGATCTACAGTGACGCTCCTCTCTCCCTGCCCCAGGTCCACGAGATTCCCTTCCCACACAGGTTCCTCATAAAAATGTTTAAATGAACATAAAGCGAAATTGACTTTTTTTGGCTTACAGTTCCATGAGTTTTAACCCACACAGATTCATGTAATTACCACCACAATCAAGTTGCAGTATAATTGCATCACCCCCAAATCTTCCTTGTAATACCCTTTGTAGGCACACCCCTCCCCCACTCCTAAGTCCCGGAAACCGTGGTCTGTTCTCCGTCCCTGTAGGTGTGTGTTTGAGAATGTCATGTACGTGGAACCATACAGCGTGGAGCTTTTGAGACCTGCTTTTTCCCATCCATCATAGTGCATTTGAGATCCATTCCCACTGTTGGTGTGTATCAGCTTGCTTGTTTCTCCAGGTGGGCACCTCTTGCTTTTCTAGTTCTTGAGATCTTACTCCATTCTAACAACTGCCCTTTCAGCAGACGTGATAGGGCTTTTGAGTTCAAGCTCCAAGGTAATTAAACAAACCATGGCAGGCTCGGAGTTTCATTTCAGTTTCGCCGGCCCTGCCAGAGATAAGAGATTCATTCTTTCTGGGTAGTCATAGAAACTCCCTGGTTCTCTGACATGCTTGGAGTGGAAAGCTGAAAGCCCAGCCTTTTAATTTTTATTCTCTCAGTTTACCAGCACAGTTATAAACCTCGTCTCCTCCACAGCTTTTGTATTGCTCACGCCACTGATAATGCTTCATCGTAGCTGCCAGTCTGACCACCAAGGTTTTCATTCATTCTCTCAGTTCAGGTAGACACAGGTTGTATTGAAGAATCATTTTTTCCTGCTGACACCGGATAGTTTATTGTGAAAAGCCGTGGTGTGGGAGGGGGAGGCTGGGGGGAACAGGACCAGGGCCCATCTGGGGGGATTCAGCTGGACATCAGGCATTCCTCCATCAGGTTTAGGGGAAACACTCAGGGGTAAAACCCCCAGAGGGAGTGCTGTGACTGCCAAGCAGGAGGGCGGGGGTGGGGGGCGGGGACCCTAGGCACTGCTGGGCTTTGATGTGGGGCTGTACCCGCACACAGGCACACCGTCCATGCCCCCATGCCCACCAGGTGACGTCATCGCGGCATACCAGGACCAGGCGGTGAACTTGGGGTGTGTCATGAGCGCTCTGGCACCCTAGCTGGGTGCGGGCAGAGCCCCCGCAGGAAGACAGACGGGGTGCACCTTGCGCCGCTCACCTTGCACTTCTCGAAGAGCTTGAAGCTGGGCTTGAGCCCGCCATCAGGCCTGATCTACATGAAGGAATTCAGGATCTCTTCACTCTGGTTGTTCTTCTGATCCCGAACTGGTTACACGGGAAGCCCAGCACGACCAGGCCCCGGGGCCCAAGGCGCTGCTGCAGCTCGTTGGCCTGGGTGTGGTCCCAGACCTTTGTCCCTCAGAGCAAGGCCACACTCTCATGAGTAGCACCTTGCCCCACGCGGAGCCCAGGCTCCGGGCTCCCTACCGGCCAGTGGGTGCACAGAGAATGCGTCCAGGGAGCTGGGGTGCACATGGCGTGGGTATCTGAGAAGAGAAGGCAGGGCTGGGAACAGGAACGCCAAGAAATCATTTTGTCACTAAGCGTTAGAAACTAGCAATGCCACATCCTTTCTTGATAACTGGATCAAGTCTGTGTGTCTTGGTCCGTTCGGGCTGCTACAACACAAATACCATAGACTAGCAGCTAATCAGCAACAGAAATGTATTTCTTCTAGTTCTGCAGCTGGAAAGTCCAAGAATGAAGGCACCTGCAGATTCAGCACCTCCTGGGGACCTGCTTTCTGGTTCATAGACTGACGCCTTGTCACCGTGTCCTCTCACATGGTATAACGAGCCAGGGAACCCGCTGAGCTCTCTTTTATAAAGGCACTAATCCCATTTGTGAGGGCTCCACCCTCATGCCCTAATCACCTCCCCAAAGCCCCACCTCCTCGTACCCTCACATTAGGGATTAGGTTTCTTAGGTTTTCAACATAGGAGTTTTTGGGGAACACAGACATTCAGCCTTTGCCAACGTGGTAGGCAGAATTCTAAGATGGTCCCCAAGATTCTGTTTGCTTGGGGTGCGTGCCTTGTGTAACCCCCTGTCTGCGTGTGGGAGGACACTTTGACTATGACAGGATATTACTCATGCGATTATGTTACATTATATGGCAGAATGGATTTTGCTGCTGTAATTAAGATCCCTAATCAGTTGACTTTGAGTTAATCAAAACTGAGACTATTATGGGTGGGCCTGACCTAATCAGATTACCCCTCAAAAATATAAGAATAAATCACAGATGCCCTCCTGCTGGCCTCGAAGGAGCACACTGCCATCTTGGAGAGAGGGCCATGTGGCAAGGACCCAGAAGCCGTCTCTAGGAGATAGTAGTGGCCCAGCTCACAGCCAATAGAACAGGGACCTTCCTCACATGGCCACAGGGAAATCAACTCTGCCAACAACCCGAGAGAGACCGGAAGTGGATCTGCCCCGAGTCGAGCCTCCTGCAAAGGACACCTGGCTGACACCTTGATTTCCCTGAGGCCCTGAGCAGAGGACCTCGCTGAAGTTTGGTGGACTCTTGGCCCCTGGGAATGGTGAGATAATAAACGTGAGCTATTTTAAGCCACCAAGTTTGTGGCAATGCATGCTCAGCAACAGAAAACAAATACAGCACACCAACAAACTCACAAGCTCGCAGAATTTCCCCAAGGCCCAGGACCCAAGCTTAGAAGCCAGAATTGATGCGGCCAGATCTGTGCAACCATCCAGTGAGACGTACAGCTGCAAACCGCTGCTGCTTTCATCTGATGCGCCGCGTGCGTAAACCAAGGACCAGACACCATGACGAAAGGCTGTTCTCCGTGGCAGGGCTCGGCTAACGTGATGATGTTGTTGTCTCATCTGTGAAATAGGAATAATAGTACTGCCCCAATGGGTGGTTATAGGATGAAGTGAAAGGAAACATTTAAAGCATTTGAGTAACACACAGCTCTTTTCAAAATCATTTTTTAAATATATTTTATTGATTTTTTACAGAGAGGAAGGGAGAAGGATAGAGAGCTAGAAACATCGATGAGCTGCCTCCTGCACACCCTCTACTGGGGATGTGCCCACAACCAAGGTATATGCCCTTGACCAGAATCGAACCTGGACCCTTCAGTCCGCAGGCCGACGCTCTATCCACTGAGCCACACCGGTTAGGGCAACACACAGCTCTTAATGCTCTATCTGTGTTAGCTATTGTTATTCATGAGTGACTTGCCCAAAGCCACAAAATTAGTAAGAAGCCGAGTGGAGACTTTAGGTCTGTCTACTATCAAAATCCATTCTCATCTTCATCTCTCCTTGACTTTAGCAGGAGGAGAGATCCAGGAACCCAGTTTAAAAAACCTTTGCCCATTCCCATTCTTAGTCTCTCCCAGGAGAGAGAGATTCGCATCCGAGACACAGAGGAAATCCCGCATAATTGAGTATGAATGTTTTATGAATTGGTCTGCACCGAGTAAACGAAAGGGTCATTAAGGTGCTCATTAACAAGTACAGCACTTGGTTTGGAATTTGAAAATGATTGGACAGTGTACAGCCACATGAGCTCACAGGGACTTCCTGAAGTTCCCCGGATCAGCTTCCTGCTTTCACAGTGTTCTCTCTTCTGACGTCTGGTGTCAGACACCCCGTACACCCTGTGCCAAGTCTACAGCGCCTTTACTCGTCGTCTGGAATTCTCCTCTGCCTGTCGCTGGGAGCGACGGGTGTAAAGTTTGGAACATCTGCCTGTGCTGCTATGGAAGGAGTGTGTCTGTGAGTGGGCACGGGGGTGTGCGCACGGGTGGGGAATAAGGCCGGTGGCCTGGTGGGGATGTTGCAGATTCTCAGAGCTGACGCAGAGGAGAGGGGTTCTGACCAGTAGATAGGGCGAGAGTGAAGAGGCTAGGGAAGCAGTGCCCAGGCCAGGGGGTAAAATCCCTTAGTGGTATCAGGAAGGAAGACACTCAGCCATGTGCAGCCATATGATCATTATGAAACTAGGATATTGGAAGTCAAGTTGTGCATTTAAAAAGTGAGAAATGAAAGGCGGCAGTGATCTGGGTGATGTTTCCATCCAGGGGGAGCCACGGGTGGCCAGTGAGAGGCCTTTGAAGCTGCGCATGTGTCACACTGTGAGCAGCAGACGGTCAATAGAAACCCGAGGTGTTGGTCCCAGCCCTTGGTTCTAAGCAGCAGTCCTCGCCACGGCTAACCCACACCCAATGGATTTACCTGGGAGGGTATCGAATTGCTCACCAGATAGACTAGAAATCTGGAAGGCTGGGTTTCCAGTGCTGAGCTACATGGGAAAATGACGAGGATGCAGCTCAGTTTGTATAACAGATATTTCAAGGGGTTTCTGGTTTCAGAGAATGGCAGAGGACCTTACATCAGACTAATGTTCCCCATGACGATACTTTCAAGTTCTTGGCAAAATGCAAAAAGGCACTGAGAGTGATCATCAGCAGGCAGAGGCTGGAGGGCTGCCCCCATGAAATGAGGAAACCCCGTAGGTGAGGTCACATTGACCTGTGTTTTCCCCGGGAGCCCTCCCCAGTCTTGGTGTTCTTCTCAGTAGCCCTCTTCCCGGGGAAGGAGGCCAGATCCCCGCACGTTTGAACCTGAGCGTGGCCACGTGACTTGCTTCCGCCCGTAAAGAAGCTGTAAAAGACAGTGTGTGCTCAGGCCAGTTCACTGCCCTTCGGCCGTGAGGACCGGGGTCCCCCGCAGGAGCCCCTCCTCCCGCGGCTTCTGGGAGCCAGGCTGCGCCTGCCCTGTGGCCACATCCAACACCAGCGAGCGGGAAGTACTCTTTCGTGGCCGAGAGCCAACAAGGTTCTAGGGGTGTGTTGCCGTGGCATAATCTAGGACACCCTGACTTACACGGGGGAAGGCAGGGTGCCTCTGGGATCCGGGTGGTAAGTAGGAAAAACGACCACTTGCTGAGAGCGATGCCCCTGGGAAAGACCTTCGGGGTGGAAGTTTGGGGAGAATCATAACCCGCTTGAATCCGGCCCAGAAAGAAATGAGAAAGACTGTTGTCATGGGCTGAGGCAGCTGCCAGGTCTTTCCCCGCGCGCAGGTCTGTACTGGTGGGGTTCTCCCCGAGCCCTGGAGGCCTGCAGAGCTGGCAAGAAGTGGGGTCCTGTGCTCAGGGCTGCGGTGGAGTTGGAGGGGAGAGGAGGCTGGGAGGTCAGGCAGGGAGTGTGGCAGGGCAGCCTGGAGCCCTGCTTGGCCGATGGGAAGGAGCAGTTCCCTACTCCCCCACCAGCATTAGGGGTTGCTGCTAAGCTAATAACTAGCCCAGGCTGACCCGCATAATTCTTCTCATTTACAGGCAAATGGATCAGTGGTGGAAGGAGGTTTTCCCTGTGCTCCATTTTCTCTGCGCCGGCAGTCCGGGCCTGGCCTCCGCAGGGTGGTGGGTTCGGAGCAGAGGACCAGGGGCTTGTGTGTTGGTCTGGGAGGGGCGGAGGGTAGAGGGCGGCTTCGTTAGGAACAGTCAGGGGCGCGGGCCTGGAGGGGAAGGAGCTAATTGAGTTTGCATCGCCCTCCACCCAGAATATGCAACTGATGAAAACCCCGAGCTGGAGGGACCACGCTCTCTCCCTCCGGAGGACGTCGGCTCCCGCGCTGGCGGGAACAAGCACACGTTACACAAGCCTCCAGAATGTGGGGCTGCCTGGAGGCATGTGCTCTGTGCTCCTCGACCTACATTTTCTTCTTGTAAAGCAGGTAGTGGGGGTGGGCTGCGCGAGAGCAGGAAGGAAAAGCGCCGTGTATGTGGTATCCATGCAGTCAGCACCCATTAACTGAGCACCTACTATGCTTGACTCCGCTAGGCAATGGAAGCACCTAGAAAAAAGGCAGTCACAGCCCACTTCCCTCTCAGAGCTCCCATTCTGGCGAGGAATCAGAGTTCGAACAGTTAAAGATGTCAGAGGCGCATCTAAGGGGGCTTTCACTGGGGACTTAACCTTGAGGGTTGAGAAGGAAATGATGTTTAGGGTGAGAGCCGAGCATGGGAGCAGTTGGTGTGAGGGATAGGATTTTTATGAGATTTATACGTGTGCCTACGTGTGGTTGCACAGTGAAACCCTGGGTAATGAGGGAAATGAATTAGTACACAGAGCAAAATTTTCCAGATTGTCAAGTTTATAATCCATTGAGCACCAGATGACTTTATTGCCAACCAATTAGGTGTCGATTGTTTTTACGAAATTAATTTTCTGTTTCCCTGCCCTCCTCAGCAGGCTGTGTGGCCGCCTTCGGATCCCAGGGCCTCCGCTGTGGCTCTCAGGCCTCTCCGAGTCGTCCAGAGAGTCGTCCTCGGGGTTATTTAGGGGCTCCTAACCGGATCCCACTGAGGTGGCTTCAGACGGCTCTGCTTGTTGAGTGCTCGGTCGGCTTTTTATAGTTTGCTGTCTCTTTGCTCTCCGGCTGTCAACTGTCACTTCCTGCAGCTGTCAGAGAGCCTGGCGCTGGCAGGCTCTCCGTCGGCATCTGCCTCGCCCAGCACACACGCCCTCGCTGGGTTCTGATCAGGGCCGGCTGCGGGGCCGGTTCACTCATCTCAGCAGCGCCGTGAGGCCCCTGGAGCAGCGGCACCCTCCCCGGGCGGGCACTTGCTGGAAATGCACATGCTTGCTGACCTGAAGCTCGGGGGGCCGGCAGCGCTGTGTTAACTGGCTGTCCCGGTGGTCCGGTGTCCCCACTGTTGGAGAACCAGCGCTGTGGGGCAGGACAAGTAGGATCCGAGTGGGGCCAAGTGGCTCTTGCACGTGCAAACTGCCTGCGCTTTACGGCGTCAGCCACGGTCTATGTTCTGTCCCCTGAAGGGGCTTGTGTTTCTCCTTGGTCCTCGGCTGTTGTCCAGTGTGAGGGGATTGCTACGGGGAGCTGAGCCTAGGAAGGTGTGTGTGTGCACGTGTGTGTGCAGAAAGAGAGAGTGACGGATAGAAAGACAGAAAAGCCACGGCCCGGAGAGAGACACACCTGTCTACGCTCCTTAGCTGCGGAGTTTCCCACACGTCCTGGTTTCAGTGCTCCGTGAGCCGCCCCCTGCACCCCCACCCCCCGTGGTCCTTAGGTAGCACAGCGTCTCCTGTCCTCCCTCCCACCCAGGAGTGGCTGCCTGGGCCCAGGCTGCGTGTCAGGAACACCCTGAGAGGCACCAGCTGGCGGTGACTGTGCCAGCCACTCTCCAAACGGCGCTCTGGGGAAGGACAGCTGGGCCACGGGCGGGAGCCTGGGCGAGGCAAGGACTGGGGTTTGTAAGCGCGGGCTGTTCCCTGTAGGGTGGCCGCGGGCCTAGGAGAGCGCCTGGCACTTTTGGCAACAGCGGAACATTTTGAGTGGTTTGCAACATTGCTCATGCCTTATATAGTAGGAGGCCTCTTCTAGCGCGGCTCGCCATGGGGGGCGGGGGAGGGCTGGCGCCGACTGGACGCCCACCACCCTCTGTGGGCGGGCATCTGCAGGAACCCTCTCCTCCCCAGGGCCAGGCCGTGAGCTCTGCCTTGCGGACTAGGTGTTGACCGAGACCAAACATCCGGGCCCAGCCCGACCTGATGCGAGCAGCCAAGACCGTAGCTGGCGCTGGTGGCGCTGGCACCGTAAGGGGGAGGGGGGCACTC
Source organism: Myotis daubentonii (assembly GCF_963259705.1). NCBI lineage: Eukaryota > Metazoa > Chordata > Mammalia > Chiroptera > Vespertilionidae > Myotis > Myotis daubentonii. Next base: position 15,963,819 of record NC_081860.1, on the reverse strand, counting down.
CACCTCCTGGGAGCGCACGGTCACGCTCACCGTCCTAAGGAGCTCAGGAGAGAGAGAGAGAGAGAGAGAGAGAGAGAGAGAGAGAGGGGAAGGGAGTGAGGGAGTGCAGCCCAACAGGAACCCCAAGAGGTGCTCCTTGACTGCAAGGCCCCACTGGCCAGATCTGTGGGAATTGCCTGAAGCTCGAATCCTGTGGAGATTGTGACCGTGACACAAATTGCACCAGGCAGAGCTCAACCAGAGAAGCAGAGCCGGGAGGACAGATAGAGATGGATGGCCAGGAGCGTCCGCATCTGGGGGCTGGCCAGCAGGTCAGGTCTGGAGGGCAGGCGGCAGGGAGGGCAGGCTGGCGCTCTAGGCGGGGGAGGCTCCGTCCACGAAGGCCCCGCTCTGCTCTGCAGGCCTCAGGCCTGACCGGGCACACCCACCGGATCGCGTTGGCTCATCTCTCGCACTTAATGGAACTGGCTGGATTCTCATCTCTGTGGTACCCACACGTTCACACCAGGTTAGCGCTGGATTGGATACCCGGGACTCAGTCTAGGCAGGCTGACTCATAAACACTGACCGCACAGACGCACTGAGAAGCCCCCACTGAAGCCACCTTGGTTGGTGAAGCCCGTGGTTTCCCAAACTCCCATGAATGAGAACCACCCCACTTCCTACTCCCCCACAGTAGCCACTCACCCCGTGCACCCACAGCACACTTTGGGTGGGACTCGCTGGCCCACGCTGGCCCTGCCGCAGAGGCTCTGCAGTGAGAGCTGTGCAGTGAGGGCTGGGACGCAGTGAGGGCTGGGACGCAGTGAGGGCTGGGACGCAGTGAGGGCTGTGCAGTGAGAGCTGGGACGCAGTGAGGGCTGTGCAGTGAGGGCTGTGCAGTGAGGGCTGTGCAGTGAGGGCTGGGACGCAGTGAGAGCTGTGCAGTGAGGGCTGGGACGCAGTGAGGGCTGTGCAGTGAGGGCTGGGACGCAGTGAGGGCTGTGCAGTGAGGGCTGTGCAGTGAGGGCTGGGACGCAGTGAGGGCTGTGCAGTGAGAGCTGGGACACAGTGAGAGCTGTGCAGTGAGGGCTGTGCAGTGAGGGCTGTGCAGTGAGGGCTGGACGCAGTGAGGGCTGTGCAGTGAGGGCTGTGCAGTGAGAGCTGTGCAGTGAGGGCTGTGCAGTGAGAGCTGTGCAGTGAGGGCTGGGACGCAGTGAGAGCTGTGCAGTGAGGGCTGTGCAGTGAGGGCTGTGCAGTGAGGGCTGTGCAGTGAGAGCTGTGCAGTGAGGGCTGTGCAGTGAGGGCTGTGCAGTGAGAGCTGTGCAGTGAGGGCTGTGCAGTGAGGGCTGTGCAGTGAGAGCTGTGCAGTGAGGGCTGGACGCAGTGAGAGCTGTGCAGTGAGGGCTGTGCAGTGAGGGCCGGACGCAGTGAGGGCCGGGAACAGCGCGTTTGCTTTCAGGGGCTGGCCGTCGGCACTTCTCAGCTGCGGCGCCGTTTACACTGTGGGCCGGCTGATCTTGCCTCGTGGGAGGCTGTCCTGCTTACTGTGTGGAATGTTAGCAGCATCCCTGGCTTCTCCCCACGAGAAGCCAGCGACATCCCACTCCCCCAGCTGTGACACTCCCCTAGATGTTACCCCGTCCCCTCTGAGAGCCAGTGAGTGGAGGAAGAAAGTAGGGGACAGCCCTGGGTTTGGCTCCACCTCTGTCTGTTACTTCTACTTCCTTACATTCTGTCCTAGTCCAAAAGGGATGTGGATAGCTACGTCTGTGAGTTATAGAGCTGCGATTCTGGGGAAGTTATTTTACTTTGGTGAGCCCCAGTTTTTACCTCTGCAAAATGGGGATCATGACGGGACTGGCCTTGTGGGGTCTTTAAGGGGATTCATTGGAGTAGAGCACGCAGGGTACCTGGATCTCGGCGGTGACTCTAGAAATGTTAGTTCCTCCCAAAAGGGACACTGAGGCTCATGAATGAGAACCATCTAGATCACCCCCTCCGCCACACGTGCTCCCCCCCAAAGGTCTCCTAGAATGGTGGCCTGGGAGGGGTCTGAGCTGTCACCAGTCCATTTCTGGATGAGACCAGCCCAGCACCTGCCTGAGTCCCTGCCTGGGGGCCAGGGACGGTCCTTAACTGAGGTGTGGGCTTCCCCAGGTGCCCTGGATACGAACAGCCCAGGTTCCTTCCTGCTTCCTGCTGCCGAGTGTGGAGAGAAGAGCTGGGGTGCCGAGGGGTCAGGACACCCCCGCTCCGCCCCAGGCCTCTCCTGTGGCTGCTGGAGCCCAGGCACCCTCAGAGGGCGGCGGAGCAGAGCTGAGCACCGAGCAGAGATTTATGACCGCTCACCCCGCGCTGCCCAGGTCGGGCCTTGCCAGGAGGGTAATTAATGAGCTTTCATCCAGCACTTCAGGGTTGCAGGCTCTGCCTGTCCTGGGTCACAGCCGGATGTGGGGGCATGGCAGAGGGGAATCTAGATGCTACCCTCCAGGCTCCACTGGGATCAGCACCCATAGTCTTCCTTCCCCCGTCTCGGCTGCCTCAGCCTCTGCGCTGACGCCCTGGGAGGGGAACGTGCAGTTTGTAGCCTCATCATTCATAACGGGGACCACTGCCTCGGGCCTCGGGGTTGGTGGGGGGGGGGCGGCGGGGGGGGGCGCGGGGAGCTGAGAATACCGGCCCTGGAACAACCCTGGACATTGCTGTGTGCCAGATGGATGACCCGGGGGAGCCACTGCATCTCCCAGAACCCCAGTTTCCTCATCTGTGAAATGGGGCGGTAGGAGCCACCCCACGGGAGGGTCATGGGAGTTCACTGAGACCCGGCCTGCTAGGGGCTCCCTCTCCTCCCCCGGCCCAGCGCAGGGCCTCGCCTTGGGTTCCGCCCTCCTCCCCGGGTGGGGCTGTGAGCTGCGGGGGCATCGTCCCCAAGCGTTGAAGCCGGGACACATTCACCCTGGTGGGTGGTGGCTTCCGAGGCTCCTGCCCCATCAGAGGGACATCGCCTTCCCAGCCAGGGAGAGCGCGAGGGGCCCTCCGCCCCCGCTCACACTTCCAGAGCCATCCACACCTGACACCAGGGAAGGGCTGAGGAAGGACGGTTCTCAGCGCTGAGTGGCTCGGGGTTTGGAGGCTGTTAATCATTTATGGAGAACGGCGCACATCCAGCCGCCTCTTCCCACCAGCGGCAGAACGGCTGTCTCAGCAGCTCGGAGGGCTGGTTAAAAATGCAGATGCTGCGCTGCCCCACGCCTGGGGTCAGAGCTGCTCCTGCAGCGAGGAGGGTGGAGCCGGGGGTGAAGAGCCCCTTGCACGTGCAGTCCTGCTGGGGTGGCAGAGGCCACACCGGAGCTCTGGGCATCCGCTTCCTGCAGTTCCAGTTTAGGAAGTGGGCCTGGGAGACCCCTGAAGTCCCTTCCAGCCCCGACACCCCGGCACCCCGTGCTTTCGGGAGAGGAGCTCGGCGATGGAGGAATGGCCCCTCAGCTCTGCCCTCGGGCGGCCGAGCTCCTGGTGGCACCATATGGCCATCCTAGTCACCAGCCTGTGACATCCAGGCCAGACGGGAGGTAGACTTTGGGGACCCCTTTCCTACCCCTTGCATTGCAGACCCGCCTGCCTCTCCCGGGCCGTGTCTTCACTCAGCAAACCAGGGCGGGGCACCCACTCCGGGATGCGACGGGCACAGTCGTGACAGGAAGGGGACAGGCCCAGGAACGGAGAGGGCTCTGCAGGGTCTCAGACCGTGTGATGGACAGCGTGCCGGGCTGCGATGCCTCCCCGCGTATGCCGCCAGCAGGGCCAGCTCTGGATTCTCCACCAAACCTGGGCTTCACGTTGAGGCCAGTGCCCCCACCCGACCCCCAGCTGACCCTGGTGGAGACCCTCCACCCCCAGCCAGTTCCAGGTTCTGACTTGGAACTTGGGATCCACTCTGGGCCTGAGCTGCCCCCCTGGCGGGCCCTGCGTTAGCTGGAAAGGCTCCCACACCCTCCCTGGCGACCTAACACCATCCCAGCCCCTGCAGCCCCCGGGGACATGAGCACCGTGGAGCGTGGAGCGTGTAAAAGCCCTGTAATTGCACTGCTGGTTTCCAGGGCCACTCAACTCCCAAGTTAAAGAACACTCACGAGGCCCGGAAGTGGCTCTGATGCCGGCAGTCCCTGGCGCTTGTGCTGGGGCAGCAGAGGGGGGAGGGTGTTTCCCCGCAGGGTTCCCAGGGTCCCTGGGGACCTGGACCAGGAGGAAGCCCTCTGGGATGCAGGGGAGAGAGTTGCAGGGATGGAAGTGTAGGAAAGAGATTTGGCAGAAGTTTTGGGGGACTCTGGGTGTTCTTAGTGCCTTCAAAACATAGGTAGTGAGCCTGCTCTGTGTCCCCTGCCAGATGGTGGGGACCCAGCCCTGAGCAAAACAGACCCGTCCTTTCTCGCCCCCAAAGAGCTCACTCTGCCGGGAGACACACAAGAAGAGCTTGTGCAAATGCGTATGTTTCACAGCCTCAGGGCGGGCCTTGGGGAGCAGGGGATGGAGAAGGATATGGAGAGAAGAGGAGGTATTCAATAATCATCTTGGAGAGAGAGAGAAATTTCTAGAAAGGCATGCTAGGATTCCTGGGCCGTGCTGCGGGTGGTTTGTGGTTTGTGGTCTTGCATTTAAAGAGGTACCTGCCTTGTTGAGTGGCTATGATGGGCCGGCCCCGGCTAACATGGGCTGGCTTAGGGCTCCGCAGGCATAAGGGTATAAACCAGACACAGTGCTGCCCGCAGGCAGCGTACACTCTGCAGGGAATAAGTCCAGGTTACAGACAAGCAATCAGAGGGTGTGAGGCGTGCAGGCAGGAGGCTCAGGAGGCTGAGGGGCTCGGGGAGAGCTGGCTGAAGTAGAAGGAGCGGAGAATTAAAAAGCCGGAGAACCAAGATGGCGGCATAGGTTAACGCCGGAGTTTGCTGCTTTGAACAACTACTTCAAAAGTGAAACTAAAAAACGGAAGGGACATCACCCAGAACCACAGGAACGCTGGCTGAGTGGAAGTCCTACAACTAGGAGGAAAGAGAAACGCATACGGACACTCAGAGGAGGTGCAGTGCTGAAGTCAAATTCTGAGGTGCGGAGTGCGCGGAGCGGGCTGGCGGCGGAGGGCGCGGTTGTTGTTTTCAATCGGGAGGGAGTCGCAGACTCTGAGCACCAGATCCAGGCGAGTCTTTAGGGACCCAGACTCAAACAGGAGAAGCGGGTCTGTCTGGCTTCGGTCAGAGCGAGTGCAGCTTTCTCTCCCAGCTTTGCAGCGGGTGCTGGGACTCAGAGAGGCAGAGCCCCTGGGGACAGGACTGAGAGCCGCCATAACTGCTCTCTCCGGCCCACCCTGTTGATCCTGTGCTACCCGCCCCGTCCAAGCCCTGCACAGAGGCATTTGCCGGATAGCCTCAGGCAAAGGCTAGATTAGCACCTCCCTAGAGGACAGAAGTTCTCTCACTGCTGACACAGCTGATTCTCATAGCCACTTGGCCTGGAGGTCAAACCCTCCCTGGAATTAGCTACAACAATCAAGATTTAACTATAAGACTGCGAACAAAGACCACTAGGGGGTGCACCAAGGAAGCATAACAAAATGCGGAGACAAAGAAACAGGACAAAATTGTCAAAGGAAGATATAGAGTTCAGAACCACACTTTTAAGGTCTCTCAAGAACTGTTTAGAAGCTGCCGATAAACTTAATGAGATCTACACGAAAACTAATAAGACCCTCGATCTTATATTGGGGAACCAACTAGAAATTAAGCATACACGGACTGAAATAACGAATATTATACAGACGCCCGACAGCAGACCAGAGGAGCGCAAGAATCAAGTGAAGTAGAAGGAGCGGGGAAGGCTGAGCTGGGTTGGAATCCAGTGAGCTGGATGCGCTAAGGCAAGTCACAAACCTCTCTGAAACTCCTGTTTTGTGAATTATAAAGCGAGGACAACCCTGCGAGCGGATAAGGCGGGAACAGTGACTGGAGGAGGAAGCAGCCGCTCTCAGGTGGAGCAGGGATTGGTGAGCGGCCGTCCTTGCTGGTCACCGTTGAGCCGCGGTTGGCAGATCACCGCCCACGGGCCTGCCGCGGTCCCTGTACTGCCCGGCAGCTAAGAATGATGTCACATTTCCAAATTGTTGGAGAAAATCAAAAGAAGATTTCATGACACGTGAACATTATATAAAGTGCACATTTCGTTGTCCATAAACGAAGGTTTATTAGCCACGGCCACGCTTGCTTGTTCATGTGTTATCTGTGGCTGTTTCGCTCCTCACCTGCAGAGCTGAGCAGTGGCTTGTGAGGCAACCAGCGTAAACTGCGTACTGCGTGGACCTCTACAAAAAATGTGCCTGTTTCCGGCTCAGAGGACGGAGGGGGAGGCTGAGCCAGGCCTCCGGAAGGACTTGCCTTGGGTCTGGCCTTGAGTGCCAAGTAGGATTTCTGGGTGACTTTAGGTGAGCAGTTGGGGGGAAGGAGGCCGTTGGATTGGGGGGGTGCTAATGCAGACAAGTGAACCCCATGAGCAGAGACAGAGCTTAAGGGGAAGAGTGGCTTTTATTGAGGAGCGATTTCTCTCCTTCCTGCAGAAGCAGGACGGAGGTGGGGGTGGGGAAGGGGCACAGGAATTCTCTGCAGACAAGGGCTGCGTGTTTGGAGGTGGTGGTTCCCGGGCTCGGGTCCCTGAGCTCTTCTCCAGGGAAGCGAGCTGCAGTGCCTTCTTTCCAAGACCCTTGGAGAGAGAACGAGAGCCCAAGAAATGTTCCAGGAAAAAGGCCTGAGCCCGCATGGAACAGGCCCTCTGCTAGGCAGCACCTCCCCCTTTCTCCCGGCCGTGACAGCATGACCCGACCCTTCTCTGCTGTCCTCCAGACCCTGAACCACCCATGTGCCCCCTCAGAGAGGACCCCAGCCTCAAGCTCGAGGAGACTGAGCTGCCTGCTGCAAGTCCCTCGCCCTTCCTCCTCCCCCTCAACCTTTCTGAGCTTCTCAGGAAGCCGGCTCCTCCACAGCGAGGCTACGGCTACGCCTTGCGCCTGGCTTTGATCTCATCCCTTCTTGGCGCCCCCAGGCTCGGGCCCTGCTGATGATCCAGCTCTCTTGCTCTCAGTCTGTGTCCACTGGCACTTTCCCTCCCTCCTCTTGTTGGGAACTCGACTAATATTTAATGAGTTCCTCTTCCGTGCCAGCAGCCAGCGAGGTGATTGTGTATGCTGTTTCATTGGATTCCGACGAAGGCCCCGAGGTAATGGGATTAGTCAGGACTTTCCGTTGCCGGGGAAAGAACCCAACTCAGACGAGCTGGGAGGCCATGGATTGGCTCGTGTCATTGGGAAGTTCAAGGGTGAATTCAGGCAGGGCCACATGCACGTTCTTGCATAATGTCCGACGGCAGTTTCTCTCCAGTTCTTGGTTCTGGTTTTTGCTGCGTTGGTTCACACTCAGGCAAAGGTGGCCACCAGCAGCTCTCGACATGTATCCTACCTTTGCAGCAGTTCCCAGGGAAGCGCCCTTCAGCAGAAGCCCGGGGCTGACTGTCGTCGGCTTGGCCTGGTCACATGGCCCTTCCTGAACCAAGCACCGTGGCCAGGCCCGGGGCTCCCTGTACACTGTGGCGAGGCAGCCGCAGCCCATGTAAACCGTGTGGACTAGGAGTGAGAGTGATGGGGTTTCCTCCAAGGAAAATCATGGTGTTGACACCAGAAGATGGGAGGATGGATTATGGGCTGGCCAAAATGACAGATGTCCCTTTGAGAGAGATTTACGGACCCCATAGTCCCATTGTGCAGACGAAGACACTGAGGAGAGAGAGGTTCCACAGCTCGGACTCAGTAGAGATGCGAGTTCAGCCCAGGTTGGGCTCACTCCATAGTCTGCTTTGATTCCAGGCTTGCCAAGGGCCCGAGGGAAACGAGCTTGGTCAGGGAGTAGAGGGAGCGGAGGGAATGAAGAAAGGAAAAAGGTGTTCTTCTGGAATAACCAGGGAAGAAAGCCACTGGCCAGGGGACCTCGGTGGCCGGGCAGAGGCGCTGGGAACCAGGGTCCGTAAGGGAGGCATCTGTGCTGGAGAGACCTGGCCTCCCTGCTCTAGTCTCTAAAGCCTCGTCCCATCCGTCTCCATGCTCGGCAAGCGCCGTTGTATGTGAGCAGCACAGCTGGGTTCCGGGCGTCGCTGTGACCACACACGAGCCCCGGCATTTCACAGAATGACCTCGGAGGGCACGGGTCCTGTGAGTAAATGAGTGAGTGAGTGAGTGAATGAATGAATGCACCCCTACTGGGATGAGCTGGACAGATACCACCAGCCAGATATTCCAGTTCTGTGTCCACCTGGAACCTTGCAGGGGAAAGGGGCCCTTTGCGCAAGACCAGGAGAGGTAAGGGCGTTTGCCTGGAGCAAGCATTTTCCGGCTGGTCTAGGGTGGGGCTGTTTTCTAGAAAATTTGGGGACACACACACACACACACACACACACACACGCGTTCTCTCTAGAGCACTTTATATCGGGGCCTCCAGACTGTGATGTGGGAAGGTTCTGGTCAGGGCTCTGGTGCTGGGAGTTAGGGAGACTGGGGGACATGGGGCACACCGGAAAGGAAAGAATTGAGACCACATATGTCACCCCCTCGTGGTCTTGCTACTGGTTCTCCCAGGAGGCGGAGATGGTGACGGAACCCGGCATCAGCCCCTCAGGAAAGGCAGGGGTTGAGTGTGAGGGCAGCCCTGGAAATGCCGTGTGAGAGCTGTGCCTCCCGCCAAGGGATGGGTGGGGCATTCCTAGGTACAGAACGCCTTGCACTTGGAACCCTATGGCAACCTCAGGAGCGAATGCGTCCTCACCTGGGGAAATGTCCTGGAGTGGGATCATTCGATGCCTGTCATTGTCACCCCCAGTTCTGCCTTTCCATGAAGGGTCCCAGTTGTGGCCAGCTGACTCCGAGCTGGACCAACCCAAGCTTCTTTCCAAGTTAGGGCTGGTCCAGGAAGCATCAGTGACGTCATGTGGTGCAAACAGCGTCGCTCCCCGTGCGCATGTGTGTGGGCTTGGCGTGTGTTGGCGTGGCGACGTGTACTGTTGTGCGTTCAGGCAACCCAACGGGTGAGTAAGCGAGTGGCTATATTTATCTCCGCCTCCCAGGCCCAGGAGCTCCCGCTGCGTGCCAGTGATGGGAAAAACAAGCGTACGGAGATGCCTCACATTATTGTGACAAGTAATTAGGGGATGTGAGATGTTCAGAAATTACTTTATTAGACAAATGCTGCTTATAAACCCCACGCAACAAACATGCTCGCGGAGCTGCTTCTGGTCCCGGGACTCTGATGCGAAGGAGTCCCAGCTCCCCTCGCCACTCTGTGGGGTGGGGTGTCTTTGCAGGAGGTGAAGGTAGTGCCACGTGTGCAGGGGACGGTCTGGATTTGAGTCTCTGCTCTGCCCCCTCCACCCCAAGAGCTGAGGCAGTCAGCTCTCCCCCTTAGCGTGCCGTTTATCTGTCTGTAGGTGGGAGTTTGCTCTCTGCTTTGGGAAATGTCTCCAGCAGCTACTTCCACTGCCGATAGGCGAGGAGGTGTTTCCGGTTGGAACGGAACATTGAGTGTGTACTATTGCTCGGCACTGGAACAGGCCAGGCCCAAGGGACAGAGCTGAATAAAATTCCTCCTCATTTTCACGTTCCCTAATGTATTCTTCTTCTTTTGATTCTTTACAAACCCTTTACAATGTAACAACCGCCCTAGCCAGTTTGGCTCAGTGGATAGAGCGCCGGCCTATGGACTGAGGGGTCACTGGTTCGATTCCGGTCAAGGGCACATGCCCAGGTTGTGGGCTCGATTTCCAGTAGGGGACATGCAGGAGGCAGCCTATCAATGATTCTCTCTCATCACTGATGTTTCTCTCTCTCTCTCCCTGTTCCTTCTGCTCTGAAATCAATAAAAATATATATTTTTTAAAAATGTAACAACCATTCTCAGCTGGGGTCCCTAGAAAAGCCGGTGGCCGACTGCATTTGGGCGGTAGTTCGCAGACCCCGGCACAGAGGAAGGGGTACCAGGGAAGGCTTCGCTGGACCCAGTGGCCAGTCTATGACATTTTCACTGGGACCACAAGCTGGGGTAGGGGAGGCGGGCCGTCTAGGGTGGAGGGAGGTGCAGCCCAGGTGACAGCAGGATGGTGGGAGGTGGGAGGTGGGACGTGTGGAGGGACTGGCTTGTGGGGGCTGGTGGGAAGTGAGGCGGAGAGAGGGTGCGGTGGGTGGGAAGCCCTTATGAGCCATGAAAGGGATTCGGGCACGTCCTGAGGGCCGGGGCTCCAGTGCTGGTTTCATTCTGATGTGTTCGCTGAACTGAAGGCTTTCCCTTTCTCCTGGTCCCCTTCCCCTTGGGGGTCTCTGAGGGGCGTTCCATGGCTGACCTCGGGCACAGGGAGCCAGGTCTTTCCACTGGAGTGTCATATCCTGGTTACAGTCTCTCCCATCTTCTCCTGGTCTTGGACAATGGAGATCTCTGCCTGGTGGCAGGCAGGGGGGAGGCGGGGCCCCTCACCTTTCTCAGGGCTGCGAGTTCCTGGCTGCGCTCTCTCATCCCCGGCCCAGTCCCGCGGCCCAAGGAGGGGCACTGGAACTTGAGGACTCGAGCTCTCAGGCCCACTTTGGGGCTCCGGGGAGCTGGCTGGCCCTCCCTCCCCTGCTCACCTCTGCTCCACATTCCTTCCGTCTAATGGTGTGCCACCTTGGCAGGAAGGCTGCTGCTGGGAGCTGGGGAGGCCCCTCTTCCAAGTCCTCGCTCCTGGCAGGAGGGCCCTGCGTTTGCTAATAGGTGTTAAATGGGAGCATCAAACTTTAATCAGCTCCTTAATGGAGCCGGGGGCCTGGGGGAGCGCTGGGCCCTGCATTACGCTGCTGCCGAAGCCAAGCTGGACGCTGCCGGTGGGAAGGGGGGCTGGCGGCTGCCGTCCCAGCCAGAGCTTCTGGGAGGAGGGGTGCTGGCCAGTCACCAGCCCCTGTCACCCAGGGCGGCACAGCTCAGGCGGAAGTGTCACCCTGACTGCTCCTGGTGACCCGCCCACCGTGGCTTCCACTTGGCGGGAAGCAAGACTGGAGCAGGTGTGGAAGGAGAGGACATTGGCATCAGAAGACCTGGCCCACATCCTGGGGTTCCAAAGGCATGACCATGGGCCGGCCCGTGGTGTGGGAGCTCATGGCACAGCGGCCCTCGTGAGCCAGGCCTCCCTGGGCCCCTTTTGCAACCGGATGTTGCCGCTCCTCCCGTTAAGGGACGGACTGCGCCTCTCCATCCCTTTTATACTGTGGGCCTGTTCGACCAACAGAACATGGTGGCAGTGTCGCTCGGGGCGTCTGGAGTCTGTGCCTCAGGGACCTTGTAGCTCTTGCTTTTCACTCTCTTGGAATGCTGCCCTGAGACCACCGTGAACGGAAGCCAGTGTAGCCTGCTGGAGGGCGAGCACCCCTGTGAGGGGCCAAGGTGCCCCCTCATGGCCAGCGCCAACCGCCAGACGGGCGAGCGAGGTGACCTTCCAGCTGCAGGTGACCTGTCAGCTGGCTGCGGCCCACGAGTGGCCCCAGGTACGACCCACAGAAGGACCCCCTGGGTCCCAACCCGGACCGTGAGGGGTCACAGTCATCGTTGTTCCAAGGCGCTGCGTGTTCGGGTGCTCTGTTACTTATTCGTAGGAAATGCGTGGCTTCTCTGAGCCCTGGGCTGTCAGGTGGAGCACAGGACCAACGGTGGGCGCCTTGCCATTGGGAGGGACATCGATGACGGGGGCCGGGACCGGGCCTGGGACACAGCGAGTCTGCAGTGGGGCTGGCTCGGAAGGCGTTGAGTGCCGCAGGGCGCAGATGCGACAGCGGTGGGCTAGGATGTGAGGAGAGAAATGACGTGCAAGACATTTCCAACCCCACACAGAGGCCTTGATGAATGACAGTGTGAGCAAGAGCGTGAGTCAGGGGTGCCATGGGGGCGCCAGCCGGGAGAGGGAGTAAACAGTGCTGGGAGGGGGTGGGTGGGCGGGGAGCGGTCCGAGGCGAACATGCTTCGCACAGGTGGGTGGGAGAAGGAGCCATCGGGACGCAGTTGGCTCTGGGGTTGGACTCAGGAGGGAGGCTGGGCTGGAGGGGCGAGTGGCACTCACTGGGGTGCAGGGACCATTGACACCTGGGGGGCTGTCTTCGTCTGTTCAGGCTGCTGTAACGAAACACCACAGACGGGCGGCTTAGAAGCACCAGACGTTTCTCTCTCAGGGCTCGGCAGGCTGGCGGCTGGCGGTCAGGGGGCCAGCGCGCGGGCTCTGTCTGGTGAGGTCCGCTTCCTGGTTCATAAACCTCTGTCTTCTTGCTGTGGCCCCAAATGATGGGAGGGCGAGGGAGCTGCTGGCGTCCCTCGTGTAAGGGCGCTAACCCCATTCATGAGGGCACCACCCTCACAGCCCAATCGCCTCCTGAGGACCCCCCTCCTAACACCATCATGTTGGGTCAGGATTTCAAAACATGAATTTGGGGCTGACGCAAACATTCAGACCTAACCTGAAGACAGTCAGGTTAGGGACGCAGGACCGTGGTCACCCCAGGTTTCTCCGGGGGCTAAAGTGGAATGTGGCTGAAGCAACCCGGGGCGCCTTCCCGGCCAGCCCGCTGCCGGTGGCCAGACCTCAGGAAACCCTTTGCTTTGGGCAGATGGGCTGGCGAGGGGAGGACCCGGCCAAGGGAAGGAGACGTTGAATGTGGATCCTCTTCTGTCCAGACGGGCTGTCTCCTCCTTTATCTTGAAAGAGGGGGATGGTCATGAGTTTTGGGGGATAAAGTGAGAGGTTCAGTGCATTGCTATAAAGCAAATAGTTATGAGAAATTGGAGTATCCGGGTGACTGCCCTGCCAGGCGAGGGGCCCTCCCTCCAATGCCTGTTTGCCCGCCAGACTGTCTGCTTCGTGGCCGTCATGACCGCTAAGCGTCGTTGGCTGCGTAACCACTGCCAGGCTCCTTCTCCGCTCCTTCACAAACACTCTCTCTCCACCTTGTGATGCCCCTCTGCTCCCATTTCACAGATGAGGAGTCAGAGGCCCAGGCGTGTTGACTGGAGCCCACGTCTGGTAAGTTCTAGAGCCCACACTATTAGCCGTCTCCGCGCCAGATCCCGGCCCGCTGCACACAGTAGGCGCCCCTGAAATATCTGTCGCCTTGAATCAAAGCAGAGCACACAGTAGGCACCCCTGAAATATCTGTCGCCTTGAATCAAAGCAGATTGCAATTTCCAAGAAGTCCCAAGATCATCAAACCTTTGGAACCCAACTCTCTTTAAACAGCACGTTCAGAATCTCAGTAACTGGGGAGGGAATGAAACAGGAGGGCGGATGGGTCCGCAAGGGGGGTTTTGCGCTTCCAGTTTTGCAGCCGCTGTGGTTTACTGCCCCCTCCCCTCCCCTGCCCCATGGCCCTTCCTCCAGTCTTGCCCTCCTGGGGAAGGGAGAGGAGGGATGCCCACAGAGCGGGCGGAGCAATGATCAGCGCTCTGCACGCTGCTGGAGCCAGGGAGGCGGAGGCCCGCCGAGCCCAGCTCCGCGCAGTTTCTGTCAGAGTCCCCTTCCCGTCTGTGAATTCAAATCCTGAATTACAAGCCGCCCGATGACAAGCTGACACTCTCGCTCCAAACGTTCTCCTATAATTAGTAGGACCTAATGCAGTACAGGGAAGGGCTCCGTGTTACACACACACCGCCATCCCGCCTTTCAAAACGCTAATGGATCATGCTTCTGCACAGGAAAGGGAGAGGCAGGGTAATTAAAACCGGCGCTCGGCTCCCGGCTCCCTGACAGGTGATCCAGAGCCGCTCACGAGCCTGAGAGCGGTGCTCACACCACATCCGCTCTGCAGAGTTCAGTGCGAAACAACTTTGGGGAATGTCTGTTTTCCTCCGGCCGGTTTCCTGGCTGGAATGCAGCGGGGGTGGCTCCTGACTCTGGTCGCTGCCACTAGCGGGGGCTCTGTCCTCTGCTTCCTCGCGAGGTTTCCTTCCATGATGGGGACACCGAGGCACGAGGACGTGACTTGGGCTCCTGTCTGTCTCAGAGCCTCGCCATTAGGTTTGGATTGGCGTTCTTTTGCTGGACGTGGGCGGCAGTGTGGTGTGTGTGCAGCCTGTGGGGCTGGGATGAGGAAAGCTGGATGCTAGCCTTGGCTTTGCAGTCAGTTAACTTCCCGAGCCTTTGTTTCATTGATTGGGTGGGGACAAAATTAGATCAGATAAGGAAAGTGAGAAATCTTAATAGAACAGCATTCCCGTGAGGGAGACCCGTGGGCGGTGCGGGGTGGGAGTGTTCGAGTGGAGACGAGTCGGATCCGACTGTGGACATCTCCGTGGCCCTGAGGTCTAGGAGGCCCCCTATCCTGGCCCATTCCTCTCGACCCACCTCATCTTCTGGAAGCCCAGTGATGGGAAGGAGATGGGAGTGTGTGATGCCCATAGGAAAGCTCGTTGAGAATGGTGCGGGCAGCTGTCTGCCTGGCTGGTCCCTGAAGATGGCCTCACGTGGCCTGGACACCGTCCGGAATCAGTCCCACCCTCTCAGGGAGGGTTGGTCCGTGGCGAGCTTCCGCGGGACAGCTAAAGGGTGTCCGGCGAGTGCTGTGGGGCCAGGAAACGGAGCTTCCCCATCTGGCTTCTCCGTATTCCCATGGGCCCCATAGTTTCATCCCAGTAACCATCCTTGCGCAGCCTCGCTCCCTGCAGGGAGGCCAGCATGAACGCGTTGGTGCAGGGAGAAGTCCTCCCCGTGCTGCCTCCTCACGCTGGCATCAGGCGTTTCCTGTGGCTGCTGTCACAGACGACCACAGCCCGGGGGCTGGAAACATACATCATCCTCTTACAGCGCGGAGGCCAGAGGTCAGAGATAGGTGCCCGAGTCAAAGCCAAGGTGATGGCAAGGTCGCATCCCTTCTGGAGGTTCCAGGGAACCCTTGGGTCTGGCCCTGCCACGGCATTAGGGCGAGTTAATTAAACGTTGGGCCCAGTATGGCAGGCCCATGTTCAAGGTGATCGTTTTGTACGGCCCACGAGTGATGTTACCAGTGTCCAGATGGCAGAACCAAGGTCCCCACCCGATCTAGAGTCTGCTGATGGGTCCGAGGAGGGCTGCGGCGATCACCGCGGGAGCCTGAGCTCGGGGTTTTCCAATGATGGCGATGGTGGCGGCAGTGACAACAGTGAGATCTGCTCTTTTTGTGAGTCATCATGCTTGGCCGGCCCTGTGCTAGGCTCCTTGTCTCCCGAGCCTCAGTTTCCTCATCTGCAGAATGAAGACAGCATCCATCCAGCAGGGAGGCTGTGACACCTCGGTGATTGAAGTGGATGAGGCGTCCAGGGCGGGCCTGGCACCTGGTGGATGCTGGGTTTACGCCAGCTCCCGCCTGGCCTGCCCGTGCTCCTTTGGGGAGCCGGGGTACCCCGAGGCAGGAGCTCACAGCTATCTCGCCGCTCTGGCTCGCTGGGATTGCTGGGGACGGCTGAGTGAACCCAGCGGCACCTACAGAGAACATTTCTCAGTGACCACAGGTCTGACAGGCTGCCCAGGAGACCATTATGCAGGCTTGGGCCAGGGCGAGGCTGCTGTGCGGTGCACCCAAGCCCTCCATTAGGTCTCGGCCCAGCAGCCCAAGCCAAGAGCGGTGATTCTGGGCTATTTTTACCTCCCTCCAAGCGATGGAGCTGGATCTGTTCCTCTCCTAAGGGGAACATCTAGGCTGCACACGGCCCCCCCTCTAAGGCCCAGCCTACTTCCTGTCACTGAGCTCCCCTGGCCGTCATTCCCAGCCTTCCCAGCCCCGCGGGGC
This sequence comes from Myotis daubentonii, assembly GCF_963259705.1. Classification (NCBI taxonomy): domain Eukaryota; kingdom Metazoa; phylum Chordata; class Mammalia; order Chiroptera; family Vespertilionidae; genus Myotis; species Myotis daubentonii. The sequence goes on along the minus strand of NC_081860.1, from coordinate 15,947,984 downwards.
TTCGCTAGAGCTACCTGGTCGTCAGGAGCGAGGCCAAGGGAGGTGTGATTCCCTGGGGGCTGGACCTCGGGCCTCTCCTGCTCAAGACGGCATTTGGTTCTGGGATGCCCGGGCTGTCTCCGCTCACAGCCCTACATAGAAGAGTCGCAAGGGCTGGTGACCTCAGCAGTCTTCTCTGTTCTGCCACTAGTAGGGAAACTGAGGCAGAGTACGATGGCATGAGCTTTGACTGTGATGGCCTGTCCCAAGCCTCCCGAAAGTTTCAACTCAGTGAAGAGAGTCAGGGCCTGACTGTTCAATACGTTCTTTCCTGGCAGAAGCCGGGGTCCTAGGGACTGGGGACAAGGACCAAACAGGCAGAGCCCAAGATTCAGAAGTTTTGCATCATTGACCTTAGGGTCAGAGAGCACCCCCAAACCAACTCCGGTCGGCCACTCTCTTTCTGTTTGTGAGGCAAGTCAGTTCACTCATCGCAGCCCCGGTTTCCTTATCTGTGGCATACATGTATCAGTCAGCGTAAGTCCACGCTGCAGTAACAAACAACACCCAAATCTCAGTTGCTTAGCACAGCAAAGATTTATTTCTTATTCACTTTCTTGTCCATCTTGGGTCGATAGCTAGAGGGGATTTTAGAGGTGATCTGGCCCGACTCCCTTATTTATGGAGGAGGGAACTGGGGTCCCCCCACCCCAGATGGTTGCCGTGGCTCAGCTTGAGCTGTCTCACTCCTTCCCTTTTTCTGTTATATTCTAACCATCATGATTGTGTTTTTGGTTTTATTGGTGTCCCTTCCCTACCCCCTTCCTACCACATCTCATCCTCACTTGGTCACACCAGCTCCTAGAAGCCCCCGGTGATCATCTCTCCTCCCCCAGGTGAGCTGTGGTGCCTACTGAAGGCCTGTAACAGGTCCTGTAGCTTTCAGGTTGTAGCAGATGCGATGGTGTTACAGTAGCCAGTTCACAATGGATCACAATGGACCTCCCTCTCTACCCGTCACTTCCAGGGCAGAAACTGTTTGTGTTGCTTGCTACTTTGTACTTGGGGCTGGCGCTTGGCTGATGTTAGAAAATGTTCACAGAGGGGAGGGAGGAAGGATGAGAGGGAGGGAGGGCGGGAAGGAGGAAGGAGCTCAGGAGTGGCTTCCAGACTTCCGTGCGGCCTGGGTGTCCTCTTGCAGGGGGAGGGGCACCTTCGAGGGGCTGCCCTGTTGGGTCTCCCAGGGGTCAGCGGGCAGGAGAGCCTCTCCTGGTCTCCCCAGCAGGCCCCGGAAGTGGGACCTGAGCGAGGGCGAGAGAGGGAAAAATTGAGGGGGAGAGTCAGAGGGTGTGCAGCTCAGAGACAGGGAATGTCACTTAAGAATGTCACTTACAGCCCCTGAAAGAATTAGCTGTAAAAGCCACCGCCCGCTCTGCTGGGTGACGCAAGTCAGAGAAATTCGAGCGGTTAGTCACTGGTTCTGAGTGGGAGGTGGGGAGGGCGCAGGGAGGCAGAGGGGAGGCGGTGAAGGGCTGGGGGCAGTGGCAGCCTCCCTCGCAAGCTCTGCCTCCCCCGCCTCCCAGCCCCGTGCTGGCCAGAGCCCCTCCTTGCCAGAGTGAGCGACTCCTCTCTCACTCCCTCCAGGTGGCACCTGCCCCCTTTGCCAGCCAGGACTCAGTTCCAGGATTGGGGCGAGGAGCCCAGTGCCCTAAGGGAGGGAGGAGGCTGGGAGGCCAGGGTCCTGGGAGTTTACAGGACGGCAGCCTTTGGCCCCCGCATTCCTGCCCACTTTGGTCCAGAGGGAAATGTTTACCTTGTTCAGGACTTTGAGGGGGAAGTCACTCCCGCCCCACCTGCCAAACACGTGCTCAGTGCCCTCCGTGTGCAGCCTGCCCTCAGGGAGCCCACAGCTTAAGTCAAGAAGAGGGACAGCAGTCGGCAGATGGGATGCTGAGTGATGGGAGAAGGCGGTGGTTTCCCAGAGGGAGGACCCCGCAAGGTGGCCACTTTTAACCAAGGACTCTATGGTGAGAGTGGAAGGGCCTTGTCCTATATCTGTCGCCCTCTGTCGGCGGGAGGCTGAGCTGATGTGATTTTGTTTTGTAGCTTTGTTTGCATCTACTTAAGTTTGTAACTTGGATATTCATAATTAGAGAATTTTTTTTAAATCTGTTGGACTCAATTATACTTAAGTTAAATCCAGAGTATAATCTCTCTTAATAGCTTTCCATAGCGTGTGAGTTCCAACGTTCTCAATCACTCCTTCCTGCTGGATCCCCAGTGTCTGGGGAATAGCGGCTTTTACCGAGTATTGTTCCAGTTCAGCGTGCCCCAGCCCGTGCTGTGCGGGTGCTCATCGGTGCTCCCACCTGTTACACTGCTGTGATAGAATACATGTGGGGACGCTGGCCTACCTCCCTCTTGGGTATTCACGGTCTGTGTTACCATTATTTATTTGTTTACTTATTTTTATTGATTTCAGAAAGGAAGGGAGAGGGTGAGAGTGAGAGAGAAACATCAGTGAGGAGAGAGAATCATGGATCAGCTGCCTCCCGCACTCCCCCTACTGGGGATCGAGCCCACAACCTGGGCATGTGCCCTGACCGGGAATCGAACTGTGACCTTCTGGTTCATAGGTCGATGCTCAGTCACTGAGCCACACCGTCTGGGCAACATCTCCAACTTTCTAAACACCTTCTTTAAGGTTCGACCTCTGACTTTTGATGACCTCCTGTCCTTGGCTGTCCCGTTGTCATAAATATCCCAGACATGGATTCCCAGGGTGTGATCCAGTTACTTCTCAAGAGGCGTTTGTGCTGCTGTTACGATCATCAGCATGAGCGTCATTGCCCTCCTTACATTTGTAAAGATGCGTCAAGACTCTTAGTGGCCATTGTTCCCATCGCAATCCCAGCTGGCGTAGCACAGCCAGACTCTGCGGGCTCATGAAGCTCACAAGTCTAGAGGTGGCCCGGCCAGTGTGGCTCAGCGGTTGAGCGTCAACCTATGAACCAGGAGGTCATGGTTCAGTTCCAGGTCAGGGCACATGCCCGGGTTGTGGGCTCCGTTCACAATGGGATGTGCAGGAGGCAGCCGGTCCAGGATTCACTCTCATCATTGATGTTTCTATCTCTCTCTCCCTCTTCCTTCCTCCCAGAAATCAATAAGTATTTTTAAAAAAATGTTCGGTGAAGAAGAAATGCCTGGATCTTTGGGAATCTCCCCGGCTCTCTCAGAGTGGGCGAAGCTGGGCACAGTCATAGTCCAACTTCTTAAGAAGCTGGGCCCGAGTAAATCATGGCACAAGATTAGGAAATAAGATGGCTCAAGAGAAGGGGAAGATCGTCAAAATATAACTCTTTAAAATATTTATCCCCCACGTTACACAAGCAGTCCAAACTAATTGCGGGTAAATATAGAAAACACCCTAGATACGAGCCAAAAGCAGGAAAGGCTTTTTGAAACTTCAGGACTCAGAAATAACCACTCACAGTTTTCTGTTTATCCTTCCAGTCCCTTTGCTCTGCTTATAGATACATTTCGGATACATTTACACACCCTGCGAAACTGGCTCCTCTGTGTAGACTGTCTTGTAATCTGCTTTTTAACCTAACCATGCTTCACAAACATTTCCCATGTAATTAGCGGTTCCCCTACCTTCTTATTTCAATGGTTGCATGGCAACCCATTCGATGATTCTATCGTGATTTATTGAATCAACCCCAGTTTAGAATTTACATGGTTTTCACGCCTTAAATATTACAAATAGTGTCTGAGGGACATTCTTGGAGTTTCCTCCCTCGCCACGTTCCTGAATGAATGCTTACAAGTGGAAGTTGGGGTGACCTGCGACTTGCCAAATGGCTGGACAGGAAGATCGCGCCACTTCCCGTTGCCACCAGCAGGGGGTGAGCGTGTGGGTTTCCTGAGAGCCCCTCCAGCCAGGGTTAGAAGGGTTTGGGGTTTAGCAGCTCCTCAGCGGGAAGCCAGATGGGATGGGACGCCCTTTCTGGGATGGAGGGGTGCAGGCTGAGGCCTTGGAAATGGGCAGCTGAAGAGCCGGCCCCAGAAGCGCCTTCTCACACAAGGTTCCCGAAAGGGGCCGTCTCCCCGGGCCAAGCTCAGTGGCCAGTAACCGAGCCGGAGTTGCCTTTCCTCCCACGGGCATTCACTAGGCACTGCGCACAGGTGTCCTCCCGGCAGGCCCCATGCTCAGCAGGGCCTGGGCGCAGGGGAGGGGCGAGCTTCTGCAGGAATAAGACCACCTGGGCGGGCATGGTGACACCTCCGAGAGGCTAGCAGGGATTCTGCCCACGGCCAGGTGAGGAGGATGCGGGTTCCTTTCTTTCTTAGAAACCTCCTTTCTTTTCTTCTTTGTAAGAAAGTTTAATTTTTCATCAAAAAAAGTAATGCCCTGGCCGGTGCAGCTCAGTGGTTATAGCATTGCCCCCCCCCCCCCCCCCCCCCACACACACACCCAAGGGCCGAGGGTTCAGTTCTGGTCAAGGCGCCGGACCTGGGCTGTAGGTTCGTTTCCGCCTCAGTCCGGGCATGTGCGGAGGCAACCAGTCGATGTGTCTCTCTCACATCTATGGTTCTCTTTCCATCCCCTTCCCTCCCTTCTACTCTCTCTGAAAAGCAATGGGAAAAATATCCTTGAAGAGGATTAACATTGGAGCTATGCCCGGGTGGGGTGGGGGCAGGAGTGGGGGCAGGAGAAAGCAGCAAGAGAATGATGTTCTGGAAATTCGAAAAGGAGTTTTATTAATCCTTTATTAAAAGTCACGTATATTCTCTAAAGAAAATGTGGAAAACAGGATATAAAGTGAAGGAGAAATCACCCATGGGCACAAGACCCAAGGACCAATGTTGGAACATGTCTTTTCAATCTTCTGTGTGTGAATGTGTTTGCGTGTGCAATTATTGATGTTTTTAAAAGAATGTAGTTGTAGCCACACGCCCTGTATCATTTTTCTGTCCTGCTTCGTTCACTTTAACGTCATATGCATCTTCTATGTTATTACATAGTCTTGATAACACTTTTTGATTGTGTTATTTTCAGTTATGTGAATGGGCCACCATTCACTGTTCAATATTAACATTAGGCTCTTATTTTTATTTTGCAGATGAGGAAACTGAGGCCCACAGGAGATACAAGACTTACTCAGTATCATCAGACAGGTAAGAAGGACAACCAACAGTTCATCCATTCATCGGTTATTCATTGATTCATTCAACAAACGTTTATTGAGCACCTGCTATTGTATCGTATGCTCTAAGGCAGGGGTTCTCAAACTTTTTAAGCAGGGGCCAGTTCACTGTCCCTCAGACCATTGGATGGCCGGACTATAGTTTTAAAAAAAACTATGAACACATTCCTATGCACACTGCACATATCTTATTTTGAAGTAAAAAAACAAAACGGGAACAAATACAGTATTTGTATTTGCATGGGGCCCGCGGGCCGTAGTTTGAGGACCCCTGCCCTAAGGCTTTTGGGAGGTAAAAACGGTATCCCTGCTCATGTGACACTTATAAATCGATGGACAGAACAGCCTCATTGGAGCTATGCCCGGTGGGGTGGGGGCAGGAGAAAGCAGCAAGAGAATGATGTTCTGGAAATTCGCAAAGGAGTTTTATGAAGAAAAGGGCGATTGCTAGTGTCAGAGGGTTAAGGTCAAGGTTAGGGTGAGGTCAGTGCCCGTGAAGCTGAAGCTCAGGCTGAGCACCGAGAACATTAAAGAGACCCAGGGCTTCCAGCTCATGGGTCAGGGTCTCCCCTGCGCCCCATTCGGAGCCTCAGGAGAGCGTCCATCCGTTACAAAGAGCCCCCTTCGCTTACGGCGGCCCGGCCCGGCCGCTTGGTGTGTGAGGGCAGGAATTGCAAGTAGTCCCTGAGCCGAGGCTGTGTGATTGGTCACTCAGTTCCCCGCCCCGCCTGTCTCCAGGCCCTTTGCCCCGAGGCCTTGAGTTCCTTCCGCCAAAGGGCGGGTGGGTCCCTGCCTCTCGACTTGGCCCTCAGCACAGGCGTGCTGGGCTGGGAGGGTGGGAGGGGCCTGGAGCGCCTGTGCAGTCCGTCTTGCCCTTTGGGGCTTCTGCATGGACTAGAGAAAGGCCCGGCTGGCTGGCGCGCTGCTCCCAGGAGCGGGGGTTGGGAGGGGGGGGAGACGTCACCCAGCCAGCCGGCCTCCGCCTCAGGAGTGACAGGACGTGCCTGTCCCTGTGCACGGAGACGGCAGGCTCTTTGGGGCAGTCAGTGAGGTCTGCAGTCCTTCAGTGCAACCCTCTGGGGTCACAGTAGCTTTCTCCTGCTCTGCCCTCCTTGGTCCCCGCTCGCTGTCCCTCTTCCTGACCCCGGGATGGCCTCGGCCCCTGTCAGAGCCGGGGACCTGCCCGGGCAGCAGGGCTGAGGCGGCTCTGGCCGCCCCCTGTCGCGCATCCACTCATTTTGGAGCCGAGCGCACACGCTGCAGCATGAGACTCACGCCTGCTGTTTCCTCCTCACACCCGAGGCCCAGGCCCAGTCGGCGCCCTTCCTTCCAGCTGGGATCGAGTAAACGAGTCTTTCAGGACATTTTACTAAGCTGCTACTATATGCCGGTTCGTTAAAAGCAAACTCTGCTTTTTAAAGACACAGTAGTTGTTTCTTCCATGGGAAGCACAGTGCACTGCTGGTGTGTCGTCGGTGAGCCGCCGACGGCAAACACGTGGCTGTACCATAGCGAACGTATCCCGCCTAACCCTTAGTGTCGGTTTAAAACATTTCCTATATCTTTACTCGCAAAAGTCATGCAGGCCTGTTTTAACAAACTCAAATGTCAGGTTACATTTAAATTGTAAATCCGCTGACAGAGCCTGGTTTCTGCATCTCCCAGGCAACTGTCGGGGGTAACCCAAGGCTCAGCTGTGGCTCCGTCTCATGTTAGGTGCTCAGCACCGGGCCTGGCACAGGGTCAGCCCCTGATTCGTCAGCATCCTCCGGGCACAACCGGGTGCCCGGGCCTTGCTTTCCTCTGCCAGGTGATGCGGGCGGGCCCTTTCCAGCGCGTCTTCCTGCCGCATCCTCCTGGGTCCCCCCTTGCACCGCCTGTGACTGCAGCTGCGCGAGGGGCCTGGGGCTGCTCACGTGCCATCTTGCCCCCGGAGGCCGGGGTCGTGGTCAGTGGGGAGCGGTCCTCCGCGCTCCCTCCACTCCCGCCCTTTCGTGGCCTGCATCACTCCCTGCTCCCCGGAGATGGAGACTCCTCCCAAACCCTCCTCTCCTCCGCTCCCCCGTCCTCTCATGCATGTGGTCAGCACCCAGAGCCTCGTCATTCCCTGGCCTCCTCGCCCTCGCAGTCTCACAGACCGTCCTCTCCTCTCCTGTGGCTGCCACAGTCAAGGTCAGGTCCAGGTCGGCAGAAACTCCTGCCAGGAACCCGTCCTGGGCCCCTTCCTCCAGCGCTGCCTGCACTTCCTGAGTCACGATGAGAAGAAATGATCTCGGTCCCGTCTCCTGACCTCAGAGCCCCTTGAGGGCTCCCCGGGGCCTCACTGAACCACCCCCAGTTGCCTAAGGCTCGTGGAGACCTGACCTGAAGTAGTTTTTCAGCCCCTTTCCCTTGCCTGCGCCTCAGGGACCCACAGCGCACTGGCCCGTTCCTTGAGAACGCCCGCACTCCCCACCCTCGGCGCCCGGCCCACTCCCTTCTCGGTGGGGAATGTCTGATCCCATCCCCTCGAGGCCACTTCTTTTCGGATGTCAGCAGCCAGATGGATTTTGCTTTGCTCTGAGCGACACCATCACTCCCCTGGACCAGGAGTCTGCTGCCCGAATCATTCCTTGTTGTGGGGTGTCCCTCCCAACGCAGAATGTTGGGCAACATCCCTGGCTTTCCCCCTGGAGGCCAGTAGCACCTCCCCACCCGGCTGTGACATAAACGTCTCCAGGCAGTGCTCAGGGTAGAGCAAGTGGCCCCGGGTTCTAGAGCAATATTTACGCAACAGGTTCCCTGCCACGCTCAGCTGTGACTTGCCAGGGATGATGCTCCCTCTTCATGCCAGGCCCTTTCAAGCCTCTGAGCTTTGGTTTGTGCTGTTCCCTCTCCCAGGAATGCCCTTCCCCTCATTCCTTCATCGGATTCCCTCCTCAGCCTCCAGAACCTGGCTGGCAGCTGCCTCCTCTTCCCCAGGCAGAATGGATGGCTCTGCCTCCCAAGGTCGCCCAGCACTTTGCACAAACCTCTCCACAGCCCTCACCGGACCACGCACTGTGTTATAGGAAAAATGTCAGTATTGTCCCCCACGTGGAATGGGAGTTGTCACGTGACAGGGCCCCAGGCTGCCCAGGGCTCCCCAGGAGCCAGGCCTTGCACAGGTCGGGGATCACCAAGCGCAGGCCTTGCACTGGCATGGGGATGGGTGTCCAGGAAGTTCAAGTCCCAAGTTAGGCATTTTCTAATCGTGTGATTTTGGGTGATTTATGACTGTTCTCTGGAGGTTTAATTTCCCTCTCTGTAAAACTGCCTTAAGAACGGCATCTATCTTACAGGGTTGTTTCAAGGATTTAGGAAATTAATACTCGTAAAATGCTTACCTGGTACCTGGCATATAGTAAGTGCTCAGTAAATCTTAGTGATTAATGAAGAATGAATGAATGAGGGTTGAACTGGGCAGTGGGGAGGTGTGGAGTCCATGGGCTGGTCCACCCCCAGCGGCCCAGCGCTGGGTGCTGCCCCTGGGAACTGAGCCTCCCTCTCCCTCCCACATCCCCGCCCCTTCCAACTGTCCGCACCCTGTGCCCTCCAGCCAGGCGGCTTGGGCAGTGCGCACAGACTGCCCGCGGAGAGGCTGTGGCCTCACTTCACGGGGAGGTAGCCAGGCTGGGCGGAACAAGGACAGACATTAAAAACCTATTTTCTCACTGGGCATAAGTAATTGGCAAAAAAGCTCTAAATCCATAGCTGTCAGGTGAAGTCATTTCCGAGAGGAAAGGATGGAGGGAGAGAGCTGAGGGGAGCTGGGGTGGGAGCCAGAGGGAGGGAGGGAAATGCAAAACCAGGCGGGCGCTGGAGTCCGGAGCAGACACCCTCCTCCTCCCTCTCCCAGGCCAGACGGGTCCTCCTTTATCAACTCTACCTCGTCCCCCCCCCCCGCCCCCCCCCCCCCCCCCGCTTTTCTGGAAAGAGAGATTTCTAAGGTGGTAGAAGCAACGAAAGCCAGCCCTGGAATTATTTAATGAGCCAGAATGAATTGCATTTGAAATCATTTAAATGGGATCTGGGAGCATTTAACTGCAGCTTGGGATCTTAACTAGAGTGGGGAAGGATCTTTGTGCTAATTGCTGGCAGTGATATTCCTACAGAGGGAGAGGCAGCAGCGAGCAATTAGCAGGCGAGGGGTAATTGCAGAGTCCGGGCTGTTCGGTGGGGAGAGCAGGCACCTGGGCTGGGATGTCTGGGAGCCCGTGGCCCCCAGCAGGGGGCAGTCGAGGCCCAGGGCCTGGGTGCGGAGGGGAAGCGGAGAGGCCTGGGACCAGGGTGGGGCTTCCAGCTGTGCAGGCAGGGGCACGGGTCCCCAGAGGGAGACCAAGTGCAGCCTCCCGCCTCCCGTGGTCCCGGTGAGGAAGGCAGCCTGGGGAAGGCAGTGAACTGTGCCCAGAGAACAGCCGCTTCGGTCTTTCTGTTCCTTCTCCACCCAGTTTACCCAGAGGCCTCTGCACCCTCAATCACCCATTTTGTCTTGTAGTAGAACAGTGATGGCGAACCTTTTGAGCTCGGCGTGTCAGCATTTTGAAAAACCCTCACTTAACTCTGGTGCCGTGTCACATATAGCAATTTTTTGATATTTGCAACCATAGTAAAACAAAGACTTATATTTTTGGTATTTATTTTATATATTTAAATGCCATTTAACAAAGAAAAATCAACCAAAAAAATGAGTTCGCGTGTCAGAGGTTCGCCATCACGATAGTATAAGATCCTGCTCGTTTGCTTGGGGATTGACAAGTAACCCTGGGAAGGTGTTCATAGCCCCATTCTACAGATGAGGAAACCAAGGCTTCCCATCCTGACTTAGTTGAGGACACGTAGTTGATGAGTGTCAGAGGGTGACCTAAGACCCAGGGGTGTGTCCTGAACATTGCTCACCTAGTAGTCATGGTTACGGTGGGGGCACAGACCAGTGTGAATGCCATCTACAGGCTCCTCCTCTGGAACCGGTGATGGTTATGAAAGGTTTCAAATGCTAACATCCACATGAAAGGTACAGTGAAGCCAGAGGAGAGAGGAGTCCCCTCTGAATGGGTGGCCAGCAAAAGTGTCACCTTGGAGGACGGGAGGGATTGGGACATGTGGCGATCTGGAGGAGACAGGCTGCTGCCAAAGGGCGTTATCTGAGCAAAGACAGGAGTGGGAAAGCTGGGTCAGCGTGGAGACCTCAGGCATTTCTGTGTCTGCGGCAGCGGGGGAGAGCTAGGGCGACAGTTGGGGTCAGTAGCGGGGAGTTTTGCACGCTGGGTTATCATTGAGACCTCGTCTGCCGGCAGTGGGGAGCTATGGGTGGTTTTTGAGCTGGCGAGCAGCTGCAGTAGGTTAACCTGGCAGTGGGGAGGGGGAGAGGCTGGGGGTAGAAAGGGCATGCCTGTTGGAGAGAGAGAGAGAGAGAGAGAGAGAGAGAGAGAGAGAGAGAGAGAGAGAGAGACTATCACTAGGGTAGCCTGTAGAAGAGGCAGCAAGAGTCTGATCGGTTCAGTGGCTCAGTGGCATGGACGGATGGAGAGAAGGGGACGCCCTGTCCCCATCCCCCGCTCTGTCCTCAGCACCACGCGGGCCGCCGTGGCTGTGCTCTGAGGTTCTCACAGTAGGTCAGCCTCACCCGGGTTAGACACACACTGTGGACGGCATGTCTGTACAGTGTGGGGCACGAGGCTGGCGTGGCCAGGAGGTCATCTGGCCATCTGGACTAGCCTTTGCTTTTTTTAAAAATTAATTTATTTTTATTGATTTCAGAGAGAAAGAGAGAGGGAGAGAGAGATAGAAACATCCATGATGAGAGAGAATCATTGATTGGCTGCTTCATGCACTCCCCCTCCTGGGTCAGGCCTGCAACCCGGGCATGTGCCCTTGACTGGAATTGAACCTGGGACCCTCCAGTCCGCAGGCTGACGCTCCATCCACTGAGCCAGACCAGCCAGGGCAGTCCTTGCTTTTACAGATGACAAGCAAAGCCACCCACCACTGTGGTCAAGCCCCTGTTTGCAGCCCCACAATCTCTCTTCCCCTCCGGGGCCCGCACTTCATCATCCTGACAGTTCAGAAAGTGGAGGGTTTCTGATCCTACGCTGCCTCCTGGGTGGGGCTCCCACGCATCCCCGAGCCGGGCAGACAGACAGAGCTTGTGGGGCAGACAGAGCTTGTGCTGAGATTCCAGTGTGGGAACGGGGAGGGTCCCGTCCTGACCCCTGCGTCCTAGGTCCTCCCACTGTGCGCACAGCCTTCCGTGCTGCCCTCTGTGCCGCCTCCTCCCGGAGACTTCCTGCTCCACGGCCACCGGTGCCTTGCAGGACCCGCTTCCCGGGAGAGCTGCTACAGCGAGGTCCGTGCTGCTGGAGGGCAGGGCCTCGTCTGGTACGTTGTCCCTGGAAGACCCCAGGAGGCGTGAGTGAGAGCACCGTGTTATCAGCCCTTTAATAAGGCCAGTGATGGTGAGCACTTCCGCCGCACTGACCACGTGGGGAGAACCTCTAGTTCTCAGGTGAACCTCCACGGAGGGACCCTCACTCTCATTACAAATGAGGAGCGGGAAGCTCGGGGAGGCTGTGTACCTGCCTCTGTCCTACAGTCAGGAGGGACCTCTCAGGAGTTAGTCCTGCCGGCCCGTTCCGGAAGCTCTCTCTTCCCCCCACCCCTTCCTCCTCCTCCTCCTGCTCTTCCTCCTCCTCCTCCTCCTCCTCCTCCTCCTCCCCCACCCACTCCCTCCCTCCTCCTCCCCCACCCCCTCCCTCCCTCCTCCTCCCCCACCCCCTCCCTCCCTCCTCCTCCTCCTGCTCTTCCTCCTCCTCCTCCTGCTCTTCCTCCTCCTCCTCCTGCTCTTCCTCCTCCTCCTCCTCCTCCTCCTCCTCCTGCTCTTCCTCCTCCTCCTCCTCCTCCTCCTCCTCCTCCTCCTGATTCTTCCTCTATTTCTTTGGTGTGGAATTGAATGATCATGGTCACGCTTCCAAATGCCCCGTCATGGCTGGAGAGCGTACGAAAAGCAAGCCAGACTGAGGATGCTGAGCGCGGGGGATGGTCCGCCCGAAGGCCCACGTCCGTGGTAACCCAGGGGGGAGGTCTGCTTGTCCTACATTCTCCGCTCACGCAGCTGGCCACAGCTCCGGGCCACCAGGCCGAAGGCCCGGCTGAGGGGAGGCTGCTGCGCTGGGTCTTCCAGCCCATAGGTGGCGCTGTTGGACTCTGGGAGGTCCGCCGCTGCAGGTGGACGGAGGGAGCAATGTGGGCCAGCCCCAGCTCACCTCTGTAAAAACAAAACAAAACAAAAAAAACCAAACCAAACAAAAAAAGGCACAGAGCTGCTTCTAAGAATGGACCCTGGAAACAAAAGATGACTCCCGCGCTGGGCCGGGTGAAACCGGTTATAACGCACCCACAGCAGGGAGTGCCGTGTAGCCATTAGAATTATGACAGGGATTTATGTGGATTGCTATAGAAAGATAGCGCGCCATCTATTTTGCTGAGGGAAAGCATGCCTCAGGACATTGAGTATATATAGCATTATCCCCAAGATTTAAAACTGGGGAAGGGCGACAGAGATGGATAGGAAGCAGGGTGTCCACCCAGACTGGGAACACTGTCGATCTCTTCAGGCGGCGAGGGTTCAGATCATCTGTGCTTTATTCTTTTCTGCTGTAACCTCGTCTGTAACATGTGAGTTTTTAAAGTACCAAGCACATTATCTTCGCAGCTGGGAAAGATAAGGTTATTTTTCACGTGAAAGTGGATACGCCAAACCGGACTGAAAGGGTCGCTGACTCCCCCAGACGCAGTCGCTTTCAGTGTGTCTCCTCCGTGTGTGGTGGCGAGGTGTCCCTTGTAGCGGAGCGGAGACACTTGTCACCAGCGCTGGAGACAGAGAAGGCTGAGGACGGCTTTTCTGGGCCACTTCCGGGACCTATTTTGGAGCCCGGGGCTGTGGACTCTCCGTCCCTGGGCCCTGGGCCCCCCCTGCTTCCCCTGCAGCCCCCGCCCGCCCTCCGCTCCGCCTTCACCTCCTCCCCGGTCCCAGCAGCTTCCATCTCCACAAATGCTATGCGGCAGCAGCGAGTCGCTGAACTTTCTAATTGAGATCAGAGATAAATATAGTGGGGAAGGAAGGAGGGAGGGGGAGGAGGCCTCGTTTTAATTTGCAGCGTTTCCCATTAATAACCACTTCTAATTAAAAAGGCTTCGTCTCCCAGCCCAAGTCCAAGAGCAGAGCCTCCCCAGGTCTGTCTGGCAGGAACCTCAGTGCCTGCAAGTTCGGAGTGCGGATTCCTGCCCCAGCTGAGCCCTCGTGCCAGAGCCGTAATTAAGCCGGAAAAGGGGAAAAAGGCAGTGGGGGGGGGTGTTGTCGAAGACGATATGGATCTCCCCTCCCTGCAGTCCTTGAAGGAGGCCACGCACCCTCCTTGGACAGCGGTGTCTGCTGGGCGAGTCCCCTTAGAGAAGGCGCCGGGCCCAGTGCGAGGAGGCAATGCTGAGTGGGTGTGGCAGGGCCAGGGTCGGGCACAGGAGGCAGGAGCAGTGAGCTCTGGGAGCACTCGCCTCCGCTCAAGGCGCACCTGCCTCATCTTCTCCCTTTCTCTTCTTCCCAGATTTCCTCCTCACAGGCCCCGCCTTCTGTGGTCTGTGCTCCCAGGGCGTGTGTGTGTGTGTGTGTGTGTGTGTGTGTGTGTGTGTGTGGAGGGCGTGCCGCCGCCGCCAGAGGAGAAGCCATGGCCGTTAATAGTCTAAGATAGTAGGACGTGCCACTTGGTATCGATCTAAATACAAGCCCGAGTTTATTTTTTCTCCAGAAACATCTTGATGTCTTTGCAACTCGCCGAACTGAAGTCGGCACTCAATAAAGAGCTGTGAGCGTGAAGGGCTGAATGCACAACAGGGCGCTCCTGGAACCTGGGTCTCGGTGCCGCCCTCGGGCGTGTGATAGGCTCCTCAGACCTACTGTGCCCAGGGTCACGCTCGCCCCCCAGACTCTGCTCCTCACACAGCCGCCTCTCGGCCAGACATCTTGGTGGCATCTTCACTCTACCCTTCCCTTCACTCGCCCTCCACGAGGCGTTCCCGTGGGCTCCTCCCTCAGAATAGACCCGGCACGTCTCCCGTGTCTGCTGGGAGGACCTGCTCCAAGCCAGTTTGTTTCAGTAGCTTCCCGACTGCTCTGCCGCTCCCGCTCTTGTCCCCCGAAGCCCGTTCCACACCCGCAGGTGCAGCATCAGTTGATGTCCGTCCTTTGCTCTGATCCCTTTGGCGGCTCCTCGTCCCCCTCCAGGTGAAACCCAAGAGGCTTACCAAGCCCCCAGCCCTGCAGGGGCCCTCGCTGCCTCTCCCATCTCAGTCCGCTCGGGCTGCGTGGCGTGTGAACCGAAATTCACTTCTCACATCTGCGGCTGAAGTCCAGGGTCACGGCGCCCGCAGGGTCGGGCCTGGTGGCCGCCCACGTCCCCCTCCTGAGACTGCCGTCCTCTCACTGTGTCCCCCACGGTGGGAGGGACAGGAGCCATCTGGGGCGCTATCATAAGGGCACTAACCCCTTCACGAGCGCTCTGGGCTCATGGCCTAGTCACCCCCAAAGGACGCACCTCCTGATGCCACCACACTGGGGGGTAGGTTTCTACATACGAATGTTGGGCGCACAAACATTCAGTTTATTGCACTTAGTTCACCTCCTCCTCCTCCCCCCTTGGCCTCGCTGCAGACAACTGGTCTCTGCCACTTCCGGACGCTGCCGCCACGCTCCTGCCTCGGTCTTTCACCTGCTCTTCCTCGGCTCCCAGGGCTCTTCCTCCAGGCGCCCACGTGGCTCAGTCATGGCTCCTGGCACATAGATGCTGCTCACTGAACGTCTTCCGAATGTGTGAATGAATGAATGAATGAATGAATGCAGTAGTGATCCGGGGGACTGCTCCCCAGACCTCCAGCACCACAGATGGACAAGAGGCAGGGATCCTGAATCATCAGCACAGCCCAGCTCTCAAAGCTGGAAAATGACGAGTGTTTTCCCTCCTGGAAAAACAGAAGTCAGCTCGGCCGGGGCTCCTGAGTCACTGAGGCGGAGTGAACCCCGGGCGGGGACACGCGGCCGAGCTCGGGTTTGGGGCCCGGCCAGGGAGGCCAAGCCGGCAGGCCTGCCATCCAAGAGCGCCGACCCTCCAGGCCACTGTGCCGCCCGGTCCCCACAGCTGTGCGGGTGCTGATGGGCTGCCCAGCGCCCCGCCCCCCCCGTGCTGCTGGGAGCCATCCACCACTTAATGGACCTCTTGAAGGGGGGCGAGCGGCAGCCATCAGCGCAGCTCCCCACCCCACAGTCCTCCTGAAGCCGTGATTTCAATTAAAGGGCCATTACCGTGAAACCCTACCCAGCCCCAGCTCCCATCGGCCAGCGGGAAGCCTTTCTTCTCCTTGTCCCGGGCCCTGCTCTGTGGTTACCGAGCGGCCCTCTCGCGGGGGCCCACCACCTTCGCTAAAACACAGCAGCTGCTGCTAATAAACAAACATATTGATCATACAGATATGGGATGTCAGGGACTTAATTCATGAATGAAGTGAGCTTTAAGAGTGCCCAGTGGGAGCTGCCTGCGTTTAAAGGGCCAGCAGCTGCCTGAGTGCTGCTGAAGTGGGTACCCAGGCCGGCCCCTCTCGGACCCCCTGTGGTGCTTTAGGGCCCTGCTGGCGTGAAACGGGGCCTTCCACTCCGTGGGTGCCACCGCGCCGGAGTGCTCTCATGGCGGACAGCACAGGGCGGGGCCCGTGTGGAGGCGGAGAAGGATGACAGGGCTTGGGCCAAGATGAGGATGATGGTGGTGATGGCCTCAGGCCTGGTTATTATAATGCAGTGAGGTTAGGGAAGGGGAAGAGCGATGTCTGGGGGGCTGTGGGAGCTGAGAGGCGCTTTGCCAGGGGGTGGGGGCAGTGCCAGGGAAGCTTCCAGAAGCCACTGGCTCTCAAGTCCAGACGTGACCATTGCAGAGCAGGGGTTGGCAGCGGAGACGTGGTGGACACAGCGGGCAGGACAGCCTGCAGAGCAAGGGGATGAAGCACAGCAGGATGGGACGCAGGGAGCACTGGCCCCGTGGTTCTGCTGGGGCCCATGTGGTTCTGCTGGGGAGCACGTGGTTCTGCTGGGGCCCGTGTGGTTCTGCTGGGGAGTGCGTGGTTCGGCTGGGGAGCCCGTGGTTCTGCTGGGGCCCGTGTGGTTCTGCTGCAGAATGCGGGGTTGAGGTAGGTGGCGTGGGCCGTGAGGGTAGTTGAGGCTGGAGATGGGCAGGAGTTCAGACAGGTCGTACCTGCCATGCTCCAAACAATCCTGAAGCAAGAAAGCTCGGACTAGTTCTAGGCCGAGGAACCACGTGACCATGAATGTGAATTAGAAAGATGGCAGAGCCACGCTGTGGAGAAGGAGCTGGAGGCAGGGCGATCGTTAGGGGCTAGAGGGGTGCAGGCCTGGACGCAGGCACAAGGCTGGGGGAGAGAGGAAAAGCCTTCAGGACACACCGTCAAGTGCTAACCCGTTGGCTATGCATGTCATTCATTTTGAACTTGTGATCACTCTTTTAAAGGCCTAAGCTTAAGTTTGTGTTCAGAAATCCGTCTTTACTGAGAGTGTAATCCCCAAGTCTGTCTGGTGCAGTGAAAGCTGTTTTTAGAGGAAAATTTATAGCCTTAAGTGTCTTCATTGTTAATGAAGAAAGACCCCCCTCCTCACAAAAAAGGGGCGGCGTTAGGTAATATTCTTAAGAAATTAGGAAAATGGAATAAACACAAAGAAAGTGGGGAAAGAATATTAATAGAGATAAAAGCAGAGATTCATGGAATAAAAGCCAAAGTATGTTAGAAAGCATAAATAAAACCCAAAGCTTGTTCTTTGAAGAGAGTAGTAGTGAAATAGATGAGTCTGTTTTGAGAGCTGATTAAGGGGAGGGCAAGATATTAATGAGCGAGAAAACAGAGATGGTATAAATGAATTGCCTCAGTGAGATCGTCAGGAGGAAATTATAAATACGGCACTTGAGGTTCGAGAGCCTCTAGCACTCTTCCTGCACCAATAATGGCGATGGCAGCCCCAGTTCTGGGTTCACCCACCCTTCCCAAGCCTGAGGACACCAGCAATAGTTCATTAATGCCACTCTCCTTACTGTCGTCCTATATAATAAAAGCCTAATATGTAAATTGACTGAATGGCGGAATGACGGGGGCAGGGCGGGGGGGGGGAACAATGGGGTGCTATGATGTGCACTGACCACCAGGGGGCAGACACCCAATGCAGGACCTGCCCCCAGCCTGCAGGCCCCAGGCTGGCCAAGGTGGGTGCCAGCGGGGGCCCCCTGTTCGCCCTGATCACCGGTCAGGCCTAGGGACCCTACCCGTGCACGAATTTCATGCACTGGGCCTCTAGTAAAAAAATAACAGTGACTCACAGTTGTCTACGTTTTTATCTCCTATACACCAGGCGCCATGTTTCCTTCTTTGCATGAATTTTCTTTTAATCCTTCCAACAATTGCACCAGTGAATTGGGCCCGGTGTGACACAGGTGAGAAAATAAAATTTAGCATGATGGGGTCATTGACCCCAAGCTGCCATCTCCCAGGAGCTGGGGGCAGCATTTGTCATGGAGGCGGCCTGACTCCTGGGCTGGTGCCCTCGCGCTGTGGAACTCCTCCCTCTCCCCTGCAGGACAGCGCCCCCTGGGGAGCGTGCTTGAAGCTTTTAGGGGGTAGGAGCAGCACTTGGGTGCACTGGGCCCTGGGTTCCAGTAATGTCTTTGGCACTTCCTGGCCCAAGACCCCATCCAGGAACACGCACTGCGTTCGGGGGCCGTGTCTCAGTCCCGTCCAGTCTGGAGCATGCTCTGTGCTTCCCTGACTCCCCTGTGCAGTTTGAAAGTTCGACGAGTACAGGCCTTTCTCCTGGAGGGCGACCCTAACCTGCAGGAGTGGGAGGCAGCCTGATGCAGGGCCCATGTTTCTGTGTCAGGTTTCCTGAGCTCCAGTTTGCACACAGTAACATTCATGCTTTGTAGTGTGTGGTTCCGTGGGTTTTGGCAAATGCAACGCACTGTGTAACCGGCACCACAAGAAATAAATAGAACATTTCCATGCAGGGCCGGCTCCCGGGGCATGTGACCTGTAGTTGCGTAAGTCCCAGCGCTCAGAAGGGCCGGTGCCTGGTCTAATGCTTTCCTTTCACCATCTTGGAAGTCTTAATAATGTCTGAACAATGGGTCATACGTTTTCATTGTTCACGGGCCCTGCCAGTGATGTAGTTAGTCCTGTTTCCCATCACCCAAAGAGTTTCCTCCTGCCCCTTTCCAAGATGCTTGGCAACAATGGCTCTGTTTTCTGTTCCCGTGGCCTTGCCTTCTCCAGATGTCCTCTAACAGAAGCACACAGCCTCTGCGTCGGCTGCCCCTGCTTTCCATGGTGCACCTGAAGCCTCCCTGCTTGTTGATTCAGTCACCAGTGGAAGGGCGGTTGGCCTGTTCCCAGTATGAGGCAGTTGTGATGACAGTCATCGTGAACGCGCACAGGCAGGGTTCCGTGTGGCCATATTGTTTTCTCTGGAATAGACAGTGGTCGTTCCGAGTGGGAATGCTGGGTCCCATGGTACGTGTCTGTAACTTGATAAGAAACTGCCAGACTGTTTTCCAAAGTGGCTGGGCCGGGGGTACTCGCACCAGCAAGCGTGTGAGGGTCCCAGTTGCTCCGCGGCCTCGCCGGCGCCGGCTGTTGGCGTTATCTTCTGTCTCAGCCATGTTAATGGGTGCAGTCATTTCATTGGACGCTCCCCTAATGACGGGTGCTCTGGAGCATCTTTTCATGGGCCCGTTGGCCATCTGTATATCTTCCTAGTGAGCGCACC